>NC_047674.1:40753452-41068452 GCF_011762505.2 Arvicanthis niloticus | reverse complement strand
TGTGTGTGTGTGTGAAAGTCAGGAAGTGGAAAAAGGAGTTGCATGCTAGGCAGAGTGTTAAAAGATGGGAAAGCTATGAAAGTGATATAATTGCACTTAGTAAGTCTAAGTTAAAAGCATGGCCACTACTCTACTGACTGGATAGCCATGGCTACATTGGACAGTCAGCATGGCAAGAAGACCATGAAAGAAAGGAATAATCAGGCGTACCAGGTAATGAGGTGAGTGGATATGGAAGCTATGACATGTGGGGGCTTGAGGACAGAGTTATAGGTTTTGGATTTCATTATGAGTGCAGGGAAGCTTCATTTAGTCTGGGGGTTTTACATGGACACACATCGTGATCTGATTTACAATGCTTAAAGCAGATTGCCATGGTTGGTTATGGCAAGTTAAGTAACCGGACAAATGGCCTGTAACTGCTAAATGGTACAGCTCATAGCCTCTCAGTAAAGGTTTCATCTCACCTGCAACCATCAGATCTGGCTACTTTGCAGCCCCAACCAACCCTTCAGATTTGTACCTATGGCGTAGTGTTGCAAAGTTACCAGAGACCCTGGTCAAGAATTTTCTGGCTAGCTCAATCCTTTGTTCCTGACTCGTGGAAACAATAATGAAATACCCATTGCTTTTGGAAAGCCACTAGGTTTACAGGGAATTTGTTAGGTAGCAGTCATTAACCAGTACAGACCCACATTTAACTGGAATAAAGAGTGCTTTCCCTTAGGCATAAGAGATTCATTTCCCAGCTTTATTTTACAGGCTGGGAAATAGGGTCCATAGAGTCTAAACAGTGATATTGTTGTTACCACTATTATTCTAAACCACCACAACAAAACCAAACAAAACTAAAAATCTGTATGAATAAAAGAACAAGAAGTACTTTGTATGGTGCAAAAGCAATAAACATCATTCTTATCAATTAGGAAATATCTCTTTAAAACACAAATAGGGTCTGATTGCCAGTGGGAATTTAAAAGAAATACAAATCATTCATCATACATTCATTTGAGATTTCTGTGATTCTACTTATGTATACATACAGATGCATCATCTACTAAAGACACTCTATGGAGCCATCAAATAAAACTTGAAACTTTTTCTAGTCTGACATAGCACAGAGGGCATCTTGAGCTTTAATGAGTATGTTTCTGTTTACATTTCTAACGATAACACTAATCACTCCCTCTCTGCAAAACAGTTAAAGCCTTAACTTTGGATTCAGCCTAGAATAAGTACACATATTGTGATTTTCTCATTTTTTTGAATTTCATACATATTCAATTTTCTGGTTAAAAGCCGATTTTAGCTCGATCCTGTGTCACTCCTTTCTTTAAGGAATAGCATTCAAAAATGAAGTGACTCGCCATTGCAAAAGTTTAAAACCAGGCTTTAATCTTCACATTCAAATGTATTTCGTTTTATTCCTGATTATAGCTCTTTAGTCCTTAGGCTCTTGGTAACAACCTCTGTGATCTAATATACATAATAATATCCAACTTTCAGTCAGGAGGAGGCCTAGAGAGGTAAATCAGGAGTCTATAGGGGAACAAAGTGGAGATTAGTGGTACTCTTTATTTTGTTTCTGATATGACTGCTCCGCTAAAATTGTCAGGATGAGAGACTTTCTCCAACAAAAGACTTAATGTTTCCTGCTCTACTTTAGGAAGTTTTCTTCTTCAAAGGAAGCAAGCTTTGTTGTCTCACGTATTGGACATTTGTTAGGCACTTTCAGCTTCTTCAACTTATAAAGTGCCCTACTTGGTTCTGAGTGATTTGATTCAAGCTTTTGTATTTTATATACTGGCAACCAATAGTCACTACAAGTGAAGGAATTCTGTGTTCGGGTATTGCTCTAAAAAAAGGGATTCAAAGAGGTCTGGACCCTTTTCATCTCTGTAGAAGCCTTTTCTTACATTATCATTGGCGCCCTGTTCCAGTTCTGCAGGCTACACGGGCTAACTCTTAAGTAGATATTTCGGAACTTAAGGTCATTTTTTTTTTTTCATAAAAGCACCAGCCTAAATATAGGCCAGCCTTAACTTACGCTGAGGTTCTTCCGCCTGTATACACATAGATACAGTTTGAAAATTCAAGTTGTCAAAGGTTGGCAAACGGTGACTACAGATCAAACCTAACCACCCTCTCCTTTGTGGAAATGTACAGTGGAAGCTGCCTCAGTGGAGTTAGTTGGGTTCAGTAAAGACTGCAAAAGCCAACACAACCCTGGATGGATGGTTACCAGACATCCATTTACACTGAGAGTTTGGCAATCTTGCATGTAGATTCTGGACTGTGAATGGAAAGAGTGTATGCTGTCTTACTCTTCATGTTAGTTCTATCTCCAGTGCAAGGGGTCATCAGTGAAAATATCATTGGCATATTAGACCACTGAGAACTCTAGTATAAGGGTTAAGGTCATTGATAGAGGGCTTTGCTAGCCTGGGTTCAGTCCCCAGGACTGCAAGGGGAAGCAGGCTTTGTTGTTTCTGTTACCTTGAGGGCCTTTCAGTCTGTTTGTACTCATGTCTGCTTTCTGTGCTTTTATGTAGCACATTGATATTTTACAGTACATTGGGGACTCTAATAAACACCTAGACTTCAGCATATCTTTGTCAGTTCATATCATGTATGTAGATAAAGGTTAAACAAACCAAATAGAAGAAGTTTGTTATTCCATTACTGGTTTAGTTACTTATGGGGAGAAAAACAGATAATTTTCAGCCTCTTTATAAGATTCTTGAAGAGCCAAACTTCTCAATTCTATTTCAGATCAAAATCTGATTTAACTCAAATATCTACCATCAACATGGGGCCTTAAAAGTATTCACTAAGTCTCCAGAGTTTCCCATAACTCCCTCATCTCATCACAGAACAACAATACTATCAACAACATTGCAGTTACTCCAAATAATAGTGCATCCAGTGTAGAAGTGGCTTCATTTTGCTGTTTTATATCCCATTAGTAGAACCATAACTTTATTCATTCATATGACATTCTTTATTTCATGGAATGTATAAAATAATGCTATTCTTAGGAGTTTTAAAGTCTGGAAGTAGAAAAACACAACTCTAGAGAATAAGAGTAGCCAGTGTCTTTTAGCAAATAAAGTTATAAAACAGGGCTTTTCAATCTTCCTAATGCTGTGACCCTTTAATATAGTTCCTTATGTTGTGGTGACACCCCACCAACCATAAAATTGTTTCATTACTACATCATACTTGTAAGTGTGCTATTCTTATGAGTTGTAATGTAAATAACAGATATGCAGGATATTTGGTATAGAACCCTGTTTTGAGCCACAGTTTGAGGACTGCTGTTATAAGAAAAATTGATTACTCAAAAAGTAGAGGGATGTTACAGATAACATGGTGTGTTGAAGGAGGAGCAATGCTAAGATACTTTGCTGACGTCATTTCCTATGGTGCAGTAGAAGTGTGTCAGGCAGAGAAAAGTAAGCACTGGGAGGAGACAGTTCCTGTGACCCGGATCCTCTTAAAATACACTTCATATTGTCATCCATCATAGCAGCATGGAGGGAGATGATTATTTCCATAATTCATCTCTACAGAAATACTACCTTTTAAATTTTCCACCAAGCCCACTGACATTCCAGAAACAGCCCCAAGTTTGGTGGTATGTTCAGCACACAGAGATCATCTCGTGACCCCTTTAGAACACTAAAGAAGATCAGAAAATGGCCAAGTCAGTAAATGCAAGAACGTTTTTGTAGGAAAGAGAAGATGAATCGCTACAAGGAAGAGGTAAAGAAGCAGACCACAGAATGGCTGTAATAAGACAAATGAGAGGTTCTGAGGACCAGGTCTGAAATGAGGTTGAGGAAAGAGAAAGAAGTGATTGCTACAATAGTTCTCGATCTTTCTAAAGCTGTGACCCTTTAATCCAGTTCCTCATTCTGTGGTGACCTCCAATCATAAAACTATTTCATTGCTACTTCATAACTGTAACTTTGCTACTGTTATGAATCTTAATGTAAATATCTGATATGCAACTCCTGTAAAAGGGTCATTTGACCGCCAAAGGAATGATGACCCACAAGTTGAGAACTACTGGCTTAAGGCAAGGAAATTCTGTACTGTACCATTCCCTGAGGACCAATGGGCAGTTGGTAATCAGAGTAGACCTGACAGTCTCAGCATCTGGACACTGCCCTGACATCTACTGAATGAGTGCTCCCTCTTGGGCAATATTTCTGTTTTGATGTTGGAATCAGGAACACTCATTATCTATCTGAACCTGGCTTTCTTGTCTTTCAAAGTCAGTTCATTCCTGACATCTCAACCATTTTACTAACTTCTGTCTGTCAAGCAATTTAACTTGCATAGCCTTTGTCTCGAACCCATTCTTCACCTTGATCTTCTATGCTGTTGTCACATGGTCCCTAGTTTTTCTTCTGGGGAAAGTTGGACATTTATAACCAAAACAGCCATATGGTTACAGTGGAATAAAAAAGTCTTTGAAATCCTACTAAAGGACAAAGTTTTCCTTGCATTCCAGGCCCTGGCAAAATTAAGAAATGAACCAACTGTTTGCTTCCTTCGTTTAAGCAGATTTTTAAGGAATTCCGAAGAACCTTAGTGGAGGTAGCAGAATGCCTCAAAATAGACTCAAATGAATTTTACAGAAGGATTACATTTAAATCCTTTTACAAACACCGAAGCCAATCAACAAATTAGAGTTTAATAAATCTAAGTAAGAGTCTTTTGCTTCAGTCATTAGAGTCATATATATCTGAGCGATAATAAACACACATTTGGGAAATTATTGGCAGCAGTTGTCTTACAGGGAAAGAATTTTAAGTAGGTACACTTTGAAAGGTTATAAAGATGGTTTTATGAGTTATCAAGGAAAAGATCCATATTTGTTAGGTGCAAGTGTCTCTTTGACTAAAATCCAAGAACAAGATTTTCTTCACAGCATGCTGTCTATCACTTAGAGCTGGAAGAAAACAGATCCCCATGAAATACATCTTTATCATATTATTTGAGATACTGTCCAGAGTAGGAAATACTTATCCTTTGTAAATCTATTGCTACTAACTTGATAGATCCATATGGTTGGTTTATGTAAATTGATTTATGTGTTAGCTGTTTGTGTCCTGTGACAAAATACCAGACATAAACATTGCTAAGGAGGAAAGATTTAGTTTAGCTCCTGGTTTTAAAGGTCTCCATCTACCGTCTTTGCTTCCATGGTTCTGGGCCTGAGCCAGGATATCCTGGCAGAAGGTGCATTCAGGTGATGAGGCTGTTTGCTTCAAGGCAGGCCACAGGGAGTGTAGCAAATTAGTAGAGTGGGTAGGCAACAATACATCTGCCTCCATAAAACTCCACTGACCCATTTTCTTCCTTCCAGGCTCACCTTCCACAGTTCTGTTACTTTCCAAATGTCTGTGCAAATTTTAAACCATTCAATAGATTAAAGCACTCATTAAGCCATAGCCCTTATAAGCTAATCATCCCTGAGAATGTAATCACATACAATCAGGGATAAGCTTTACTAACCTTTTAGGTGTTCTCAATCTATTCAAGTTAGCACTTAAAATTAACCATCTCAATGGACTTATTTAATAAACATTTGCCACATCCTGACAATAACAGGACTATATATTGACAATGAATTTAAGGATGAGTTTAACTAAGTCTCAACCCAAGAAGTATGTAGTGAGGCTGAAAAAAGGGTAACACAGCGCAGTATGATAGGTAAACTCTAATGAGAATGGATCCAAATATAGGAATATACACAGTACATAAGCACATGAGCAAGGTCAAGTCTTTTGGAGCAATAGATGGCATTGTGACAGATGAACAATTCTCTTGGATGAAGTATTGTATGGCGTAAGAAACCATCAGTTGACTTTGATGTAAGCAGTAAGGTGTTGCAGGTGTGATAAAAATAAAAGCCAATAAAGTAGAAGAAAGGTGGAGGGGTCAGTAGACTCATGCTTAAGATCAATGTGGTCTTCTTATAAGTTGTACTATTCTCAAGTAAAATTTATTTCTGAGTTCTAATACATCAGTGAAGAAAGAGTAATGAATACAAACTGTGATTAAAATATGTTCCATTCCTTTCCTATGGTCACAATTTTAAAAAATCACTTCTGTACATAATATATATGGGTGTGGAGCATATTTGAATTCTAGTTCTGTGAGTTGAGTTATGGGGCAGAGTAGGTATAATGATGTTAGGATGCAGCAACTGTATCTGACAGAGACGGCGCTGACTTTGAAAACTGAGAGTTCAACTGGCAGAGGTAGATAAAATATCGGTCTTGAATCGGATGGGGACAGAGATATTAAGGGTAACTTCTGAAGTTCAAGAATATATAGTTGGCTGGAGAGTACACAAAAGGCACTCAGAGTTTCAAAAGCATGGAAAGAGGACACAAACCAAGAAGCTGGGGGGTGGGGAGGATGTGACATGATGGACTCTGAAGCTCAGAAGGGAAGAGGAACAGCTGTAAATCTGGCATCTATCATTCTTCTCACTATAATCACCACAGACATTCAAGGAATGTTTATCAAGCACTGGCCTCTGGGTTCAAAATGTCACAGGTACTAGCTCATGTAACCTGGACAAGAAGCTAAGGCTGGACATCATGTTCCATGACATGATAATAACATGTCATATAACTAGAAGTGGAAGATTTTAAGTACTTCTGTTTGAGAGAGGGAGGGAGGGAGGGAGGGAGGGAGAGAGAGAGAGAGAGAGAGAGAGAGAGAGAGAGAGAGAGAGAGAGAGAGAGAGAGAGAGATCTTCCAGCACAGAATGCAGAAAAAATGAAACTGGACGGGAGAGGATCTGTTTTCATGGCTCCCGGGTAGAGAATGGACGTTGTGAGGCACATATTCAATATTCATTTTCTTAAGCAGTAAACACATAGGCCTGGCATCTAGGTAAATGAGTGAATAAGGTGTTTTTTAGCCTCAAAGAAAGTCGTAGGCGAATTAAGAGAAACAAAGATGGTTTGGCACAATATAAGATATCCAAATGGAGGGTGTCATCTTTACAATGTACAAGTATGACCACAGAAAACCATCTCCCACTGCCTATACGCTTCTAGTTTGGTCCGTCCTTATTAAATACCCTATTAAAAATTACAGAATTAAAACATGCCAAGTGGACTGTGGAGGTGGCTCAGCTGTTGAAGACAAAGCTCACAACCAAAATCCCACCATGCTTAGTGAAATAAAATAAGCATGTGATGAAGAGAGGCAACTTTGTAGCACATATGATTTAAAAAAAAAAACAACAACAACAACAACAAAAAAACACTCTTCTCACCTTGGTATCCATCCCATGTGTAGTCACCAAATTGAGACACTGTTGTGGATGTCAGGAAGTGCATGCTGACAGGTGCCTGATCTAGCTGTCTCCTTAGAGGTCTGCCAGAGCCTGACAGAGGTGGATGCTCACAGCTAACCATTGAACTGATCATGGGGTTCCCAATGGAGGAGTGAGAGGGAAGACTGAAGGAGATGAAGGGGTTTGGGGCCCCAAGGGGAGAGCAACAATACCAACCAACCAGAGCTCCCAGGTCTGGGTCTAAACCATCAGCCTGGGAGCACATATGGAGGGACCCATGACTCCATCTGTATATGTAGAGGAAGATGGCCTTGTTGGGCATAGGTGGGAGAGGAAGTCCTTGGTTTAGTGAAGGCTGGATGCCCCAGTGTGGAGGAATTTGTGGGTGGGGACGTGGGTGTGGGTGGGTGGGGGCACATCCTCATAGAAGCAGGAGGAGTGGGGATGGAATAGGGGGTTCCTGGGTGGGAGGGAAACGGGAAAAAGGGATAACATCTGAAATGTAAATAAAATATCCAATAAAAACAAAACAAAACAAAAAAATGCTCTAAGACAGTAATCCTCCGTATCGTTTATTGTTCTTAGTTAAAAGACATAGCTAATTACACAGTCCAATACTGTATACATAAAATTGCAGGATCAAACTGCCTAAATATTATTGAGAAAATAGCATGTATAGCAAGTAACTTACAAGTTTCCCTTTATTAGCTACTGAGGATTATTTTTAAATTGAGTTTTAGTATTCTAAGACTAAGCTAGTGTATAATTTTTTCTCTTGTATATTTGAGTATTTTTCAAGACTTTAACCTTTTGTGCTGGATAGAATGGCTTATAATTATTTTCTCATACTTCAATATTTTCTATATGGTACAACAATTTAATCTTTAGTCAAATAGGGATCCAGTGATGTACACGTTATAAAGATCAAGTTGTTTTCAGAAGGTCCATACTTCCAGTGAGGCAAATACATGCCTTTCTAATCTAGTCTTGTCCATGCATAATTAACATACAACTCACTACCAAACTCAAATGTAATTGTTGCACATGAATAGGTTCTCTTTGGCAAAAATACAGATATTCCATATAGAGAGATTAATGGATATTATTAGTCACTTCTTACTCTTGATTCTTCATTTGTATTTGTTAGTTTGTTTTATTTTTGTTTTTGTTTCTTTGAGAAAAGATTTAAGGACCATTGGCTGTCCTAGAACTCACTATGTACAACAGGTTGGGCCTTATCTCATGAAGATCCACTTTTTCTCTGCCTCCTGAGCACTGAATTGAAAGTGCAAGCCTCCATAATCTCACTATTTCTATCATTTGAATAAATTATATTTAACTTTTCACTGAAATATGTATCTTGGACCTCTTAGAAAAAGGGCCAAAGCTTTATGCCCAATCCTTTTGTACTTGACATTGGATTATGTATATTTCCGATTGAGTCTTGCTGACTAAAGGCCACAGAACTCTGCTTTAGAAGTGTGCTATGTCTACTTTCAGAGGACATTCCATACAGGTTATTGTCAAAGTGTCTAAGAACCTAAAAGACCTTGGCTCTGCCTGAGTCTACAGAACAGGTTTTGCTCTTGATTTGCTAACAAGCATTATTCTAATAACTATATGGATGTGTGGTACTTCATTATAACCTAGTAGAGAGGCTGAAAATGAGAAGCTATCTAGGGACTATCTCTGAGTAAACTAAACTTCTTGGTTGCTTCTCATTCCTTAACAGCCATCATCAATAGAAACAATTTTTCCAAACTTGCTTCCTTCTGCTGCTGACTTCTATGAAACTCTTTGGAGTAATAAAGTACATGACAGACTATCGGGATCAAACACAAACATACTTGTTTGGGAGAAAGTTTGGTAATCAAACTATTTTCTGAATTTATCTGTATCTTAAATATTCCTTGCTTCTTGCAGCAGAACAACATCAAATTTAATCCACAAAACTACACAATTATACATGCTTACTTCATGGTATAAGCTCACGGCCGGTAAATTTGAGTGAAACACGAATATCCTGGCTGAGGTTTTGAAATGCAGAAAGAGGTCAAAGGGCAAAGCTGCTTCATGAGAAAGACTCAAAATACAAGGAAGCAAGTTCTAATTAAATTTTACAACAGTATTTTAAGAGGAGACGAGATAGTTCATTTAAGTCTCCTTTTCATTGCCAGTAGTTGAATCTATAGTTTAAATATTGAGCATATTCATCTTTTAAACAGTGGAGTATTTTGGCTTGTTTCTATCCCAATTCAAAAGCAAGCAGAGAGCCCAGCATGATAATCAGGTCAATTATATTTTAGCAGAGTGTTGGGTAAGACTATACTTCAACATTTCAGCATGATTCTGGACAGCAGCAGCAATTGCCAGCATTCACACAAAGTAGAGGAGACAGTAGTAGCAAATAATTTGCTCGTCAAGAATCTTTCTCATGTGTTTTCATTTTTCAAGTGGAAAATACTACAGCAGTAGTCAAAACTTGTCAGGAAAGTCAAACGTAGGAATCAGACCAATTACAAATTGTCCATAGTAGCTAAGAAGTTCTACATACAACCCAAATAAAACACAGTTGGCCAACAATCCATATTTTTACTTTTTAAATTTTACTTCCTTAGGGTTTAGTTTATATTAATACCTATATTTATGTGAAATATATATATATATATATATATATATTTTCACCTTGTTAGATGAGAAGGTGGGTATAAACTTTCACACACCAGAACATATATACAATCAAATATGAACAACTTAATTAAATTTAAAACGTATATCAGATACATAATTGTTTCCCCCAAGAAATCTAATATTGTTTGGAATGACTTAGAGTAAAATATTAATTGTTCCATTTTCATCTCCTTTTCATTCTAACATGAATTATCTTAAGTTTATAAGAACACCAATGCTGAGCCAACAACACAAAATTAATGTAGTATATGAGAAAACCAGATAATCACCACCACCTACTTTCTACTCCTCCCCATGAGCAACAATAACTAGCACTAAAAATTAGCATAGTCAATCTGGAACAAGCCCACCGTGGTTCTAACACCACATGAAATCTCTTCTGTACTTAGTTTCCTGGGGAGCAACCATACCATAGAAAACTTTGCTCTAGTTTTTAATAAGCACACACCAGCCATTTCTCACAATCAGAATGAAAAAGAAAACAAGACTTGTCTTATCTTGCCTCTGACATTGAAGATATAAAAAACCATGGCAGCAGAAACTTACAAAAGCCAAATGGACACATAAAGAGGTTTTTTTTGTTTTGTTTTGTTTTGTTTTTTTTGTTTTGTTTTGAACACTCTAGTTGTCATTAGCCATGTGTCATCACTGAACAATTGAAATGTAGCTAATTCAAATGAGAGGCATTTTCAGTATAAAATATATACCAGATTGTAAAGACTTGAATTGATAAATTATTCCATTCATACCTTTATAGTGATTATTTGTTTAAATGGTAATGTTATAGGTGTCCTGAGTTAAATATAATATATTTAAATGATTCCAGTTGCTACTTTCCACTTTGTTTAATGCAGTCAGTAAAAATGTAAATTACAGATGTGGACTACTTTGCCTTTCTATAGGTGAGGCATGAGGTACACTGTATCCTTACTACGGTAATAAACAGTATCGAAAGCTCTGTTCTACACGTTGTACTAGTAGTTACATGTTACACAATGTGAAATAGCTTTACAAGCATATATGCTCATACTGAGCATCACTGTTCTCCATAGTCTAATGAGCGGAGCAACTCTAGAATTTAGGGTGTGAGACGGGATGGAAATAAGCATTTTATACAAAAATATTTTTTTTAAGAAAATAGTGGGCTCAAACACATTCTGGCTTTGTTTTCCCTGGTCCTTGGGCTCAGTTTATGATTCCTACTTTGGAAGGAAGCCCTTCTTCTGCTAGGGGAAGTTCAAAGACAGCCAGCTAAGAACCTGGGACTAGGTACTGTGTGAGCAAGGACAATCTGAAGCCCATCACATGGGGAAGATCAGAACACTAGGGACAGCATGGTAACTGAATGTTCACAACCCCCCTCCTTCTTTTTCTCTGCTTCTTACTCCCTCTTGTCTTCCTATCCTCTTTGCCTCAGCTGAGACTCATGCCCACCTAATCTTATCAACTGCAGTTACAATAAAACCCAGGGAAAGTAACTGAAGCTGGATTTCCTAAAGAATAGTACAGAATAGTTCAGTAAAGATAATCAGTTGTAGAAATAAATAAGGACATTCAATATATATCTCTATCTCTATCTCTTCCATCTATCTATCTATCTATCTATCTATCTATCTATCTATCTATCTATCTATCAATCTATCTATCTATCTATCTATCTCAATTCCTAGAAATGGGACATATAATTTCACACTGATAAAAAGTGACTATATGCTTAAATAATTGAAATGTTGCTTAACTATCAAAATACTTTCAGTAAAGAGAAGAATTCTGAGAAGTCTAAGCATAGATGTAGATTCTGTGATTATTTTATGTAAACCCCTTTGCAGGTAGATTTCCAGTGATGTTATAATTGGACTGCATTGATACTGTCACTTTAGTAATTGATATGTTAATAAATTAGATCTAAACACAGACACTGTCTGATTCCAGTTGAAGACTACACAGTTGGCACAATAAAGAAAAAATATGTGTTGTTGGTGTCTCAACACTTTGAAGATGTAGAGCTTTGATGTAATACTCAGCTTATATTCTGATTATTATACAGCCTACAGAACTAATGAATTTTAAGCCAACAGAAGATTGTTTGTGAACCATCATAGGCAGTACACTAAATCAGAAACAAAAGCGATAAGTAACAATCATATATTTCAAAAGTTATTTAGACTAAATACTTAGGCAAATCAATAACCAACTATATGCTAAAACAAATGAACAAATATAATCAAAGGAAGCAGCAGTCATACCTTATTGTGTGTCTGAGTCTGTCCAACCAGTATGAGGATATTGGATGAGATGATAGACAGGCAGAAGTTAATTAGAATGATGGACCTCTCAGAGCGAATGTACCTAGTAAGAGAGAGAAACATGATAAATTTCATATTGTGTAACTGATGGAATTAACTGGAAAAAGAAGCTCTGACCCAAGATTTTATATAAAGATAGGAAAACCATTTTTCATATATATATATATATATATATATATATATATATATATATATATAATTTTAGAGTATGTAGCATGTACAAAAAACCTTTAGACATTTTTTAAATAATATGTCATAATTTACAGAGCCTAAGTTGAACATATGTGACAACAATGCATTCACTTGTCCTGGATATATAAAATTTCTTGGAATTACATCAATTATTATAATCACCTTCTTTTCTTATGTATGTATATGTACATTTATAATGTCTATATAGCCAATAGAAATGCTGAGGCCTAACAGGGAAGTCCTGCAACTCTCCTGTTTAGGAGGATATATTATTTTTTTTGTGATTTTGTGAGCTTCAGTAGCTATTCAAGCATTTTATGTAGCTAGGCTTTTCCTTGTGTCCTTCAGTGTTTCTTTTGAGAAAGGAAAGTAACAAAATCTTTATAAATAAAAATGACCGTACTCTTCAAATCATCTTTCACCATTAGATGGGAGCATTCTTGGTGATTGGCAGATTTTACCCTTAGGAGGAAGTGTTTCTATATAATGTTATAGAACTGTAAAATGCACTAAGGTAAGTAACAGCGAAAACTGTTCAGAATCAAATGCTCCACCGGCTGTTTGCCCTGAAAAGGTGGCAGCTACTTTGCCCAACTGTATTGTGTGCTAATCACTGAATAACAATAACTGTAAGGAAACCTAGTATTTGCTGTGTGTTTCAGCCTCTTCCATTTCCACTATAACCTGGGCTCTCATTCCATAGCAAACACAGGATTTTCTGAGCATGGCTAGATAGAAGAACCAAAGACCAGGAGATACTATTTGATACAAAGTCCTTTTGAATAGTATGTACATACTTCAGAAATTAAAGCAAAATAATAATGAAAATCACACCAAAACACAGATATTTGTTGTCATAATATATGAGAATTTTTCTTCACAAAAATGACTGAAATTGGACTATGTAAGGTTGACAGCATGAAGTGGCTTCAGAAGTTGTTGGCCCTGTCTCATGTATTCTGAGTAGCTAAGCATATGATAAAGCACACTGAAGTGCTAAAGGTGTCAACAAATATAATGTTGTTCCTTTTTTGTAGATAGAGGCTATAAATCTTTTCTGATGTTAATGGCTTCCATGATAGTGGAAACATGAATCTTGACACTAGGACCTCAGTGACAGGTTCTGCTTATAAGTAAAAATACAACAATGACAACAACAACAACAACAACAAACCGACCTAGTAATAAAAGATCAACTGGCTGCCCTGAACACTATTGAGATGTTTTCATTTCTCAACAAGAATGAGTCATATTATAGCTTTACATACTGCAAAGAAATGTCATTACTTTCAACTTTATTGTATGACATTCTATATTGAAAAAAATTGTGAACTATTTATGTCAATAAGTTGATTGAGAGGCCATACTGGATTGCTTTTTTGATGTAACAGTATATTTCTCCTAGTTGTATGGAGAGATGGCAAGAAAACAGCTTACTATATTATTATTGTCATAACTATCATCATAATAATCAACATTATCATGATTACCAATAGTGTTAATAGCAATGAAAGTAATATCTCTGAGAACAGAACCTGAGTATCACATATTAAAGGCAAACACGAACACTGAGCCACACTTACAGCCCTTTCTATTTTTAAAACATATTTTAATAACTAAATTGAACATCTACAAAATTCAAAATAGCATGTTATCTATAAAGTAAATCACATGCTAATGCATTTTAGAAATCACGAGAAATATATCAATCCTAAATGTTTTTATTAGAGAAGAAGGCAGGAAAATCTCAACACTCTTAAAGCTGAATCAAGATGGTTTAGGATGTGCTTGGTGTTTATAAAGTGCTTTGAATGAATGATGCCAGAAGATCCATTTAGAAATGCTTGAGTCTCGATACTTCTTTCAAGTTGTAATTATTATTTCAATTGTCTTTAGATGGACTAGGAGGTGATGACCACTTAATTCTTAGGAATCCAGATTTGTGCTTTTTCCTGGTACTCTTTTCTGTAATTCTCAACTTCAGGATAGGTTTGGATAGATTCTCTAATGATTTCAGAAATTCCTAGAATTCTGTTCTAGTAAGTGACTATGCTACATTTTCTGAAATTTAGAAAACTTCATGTGGATAGACAAATATATCATATATTGACATTGGTATTCTAAATGTATTCGGGGTAGGGTTGGGGGAGGGGTATAGCAGAAGATAGAATTGGTTCCTGAATAGAAATTGCTAAAGATGGAATTTATTTCTAAAGACTATGAATTATGTTATCATGATTACCTAGTATCTTGGCAAGTTCCTTCATTTTTTAAAAAAAGACATCATGTCAGTTAAGCAATTAGGTAAATGGTATTCTTCTAAATCCATCAGTTCATTCTTACTGGACAACAGACTGATTGAGTCTTGGACTCAATCAGTTTTCCACTGTAAAATATCTACATTAGGCATTTTTCTACTTCCTCTCTTCCTGTATCAGTGCGGCCACTCTGTAAGTGTTGACCTGTTGGACAATATTACCACAAGGATGCAGAATTCTCTTATATACCTGGGTTACACTGTACACATATTTTCCTTTTGGACAAAGCATAAAATAATCTTAATATCTCTGACAACTTAAATATCTTTCACAATGAAATCTTTCTTTCAAAAGAGTAAAAACCGTAAAGGACAGTGATATTTTATTTAAAAGTCAATGTTAATCTAAATAAATACCCCTTATTAAACAGCAATTGATTTTTATTTTTTTGCTGATTGGATAAAAACCTAAGTAAATATAAAAGACTTTGAAGTAGGCACATCAACTCTTGTTAAATTATGTTAAATATATCAAATATTGTGAAAGCAATAGAAAACTATCTGCATACTAATGTAATATTGCACTTTAGACGATATTAACATTGACAGTGGTTATAAAACCTTTAACTGTTAAAATTATAAAACCCATTAAAAAGTTTGGCCATATTAAATATAAATATTGTCAATGCATGAGTAGACATACTAAATCTCACAGGCCATATTCTTACTAGCATCCTAAGGAATGCCAAAGAAATTATCTAGAAATATATTAAATTTCTACAGACTATTAAATAGATGCAATTTAATATATAGGAGAACAAAAATTTCCACATATTTCTGTTTCATATTTTTATGATGTCCTTTTATCAAACTTGTCAAAAATCTGACTCATGGCAAACACTGAAGTAAGTGACCTTTTGTGGAGAACTTAGAAATTTTGTTATTGCTTTTCATATCAGAGAAGGCTTTATTCATTGTGCAGGGCACACCGAAAGCATGTTTGGCACTTGAGAACTTGATATCCTATTCCTGTGGAGAGGCTTTTGACTGTACTAAGTTCTGAGGTTCAACAGCAGCTGATATAATCATTATCCACTCAGAGAAGAAAGTTGAGAGAGAAGAGAGTTGTGTTTACATGTGAAGAACTTGTCAAAGTCTACTGTCATGTTGGTGAGAAGAAAAATATGCACATGTGTTTTGTTTATATATTTTTACTAGAGACAAATAAAGTACAAAAAATTAGGTAAATGTAGTTCATGTGTTCCAGTTCTGTCATAGAAGTTTTAATTCTGTTATAAAAATGCTGCTTTCCATATGTGATGAAGACAGTAGACATTTGTTCTTATAAGCACTGTTTTAACATCTCAGGTCTACCTATTAATTACATACCTCCATAGTGCTGCATACACAACTGCTAGAGTTATCAAGGCCAGGCAGGAGAGGCCACTGCCTACTATGAGGGTAACTGAGGGGGTGCCAGAGGATTCCATGACCTGTAAATTAGGGAGAAAAGAAAAGAAAATGAAATTTTACATGAATAAAAACAAATTCTAGACTCAGAGAAACTAAATGATCACTCAGGAATAGCATAAATAGTTGTTATAGTTACCAGATAATTAACCACAGAACACTCAGTTCACACAGTCTCAGCTCTAAAAGGACTAGCTCCCCCTTCTCTCACACTGTGAAGTACTAAAGTCTTTAGAGTTTCAAATGCTTGATTACAGCCCATCACTTACTGAAAGTTGTCTAAAAGACCCCAAGCTACAACTTGATCATCACTCATAGGTAAAATTTTCTTTGAGTAAAATCTGAAGCAGCATGGTTTGTTTTTAAACTAAGTACAGTTTAGTTATTTCTCCATGTGATTCTTGGTAGGATTTTTCTTGCTACTCACATTTATAAATCCTTATGTTACCCAATCTGGTGCACAGTTACTGAAAAAATGTAAAACTTTCTGACTTTTGACAACTTTGTTCTGAGTCAAGAATTCTCATATGAAATTTCACTTGCTTGGCTTCCAAGTGTACAGAAGAAAATAGAATACTATACCTAAGCCCTTCAATTATATTTTTCCCTATGAACAATATATGTGGGGATAATTTGCATAGTGCCAGTATCAGTCCCTAAAACCATGACCTTGAGAAAGAAGCTTATATCTTTAAAAACATATATAAACAGTACTAACATCCACTGATCCAAATAGCTTCTTAGTAGAATGACCATAACTAATGAATTCAGCTGGTTTTCACAAATTTCTATATTAGAAGTTTGAAGCAATACACTGTATGATTAACTATGTCACAAAATCTGTATCAAATTATTAGGTATATGTATCATCAAAATAAGCAAAAGTCATGATACTTTAAGGCCAGACTCAGGCAGAAAGTCTTATTTATTAGAATATCTATTTGTCATTATGTCAATTTTCTGTAAAATTTTCTCAAAATACATTTTGTGAGAACATTATTTTCCCTTAGTCTGCTCTGTACAGTTTTTTTCTTTAAGAAACTATTTTTTCTTTTCTTTTTTTCTTTGCAAAAATCTACATGCTTTTAAGGAATGATTATACAGTTCCAAACAACCATATCTACATGAAAACTTAATTTGATTTAAAAATACATATGTATCCAAGGACACCCTCAGAAAAACCTGTGCTGAAAATATCCAATGCAGATCTGCAATGTGTTCAGCTCTAGTGGCTGGGGTCTTCTTTCTACTCCTAACAGCATTGTTACAAATTCCCACAGAATAGCCTTCCAGCTTTAAAATAAACCTTGAGCTGGCAATTATTTTTATTTGAAAGTTTGCAGAATATTACTAATATCAGAGTAGATCTCCAAAACTATACTACAGAAATGCTAAGTTATAAGACATTGAATTGAGTAGAATTTAGTTAACGCACACCAACTAGAATTCATTTCACCAAGCTACTGTAGCTGAGGAGAAGAACCCGATTTTGCCACCCTGCAACCTTTTCTCTTTCCCCCTTTGAAATGCAGTTCCCTGGAGAAACACTCGCCACAATGTCCCTGCCTTTGCATTAAAGCCGTGTTTTCCCTTTGTTACTTACTATTTCTCTAGGTTGCTGAGCCAAAATGGCGAAGGTAGAGAGCCGATCACATAAGCATTTCGTATGGGATGCATCGGTAAGCACAGTTTTACATCCCTGGGTGGACCACGTTCCCAAAGACTCGTTCCTGCAAAGGGGGTGGAGGGGAGATCGGGATAAATACGCCTGACAGCCAAGTCCGTAAAGAAGAAAATGCAGTTTAATTGAGAGAATCGCCTACTGTAATTCCCGTACAGGAAAAAAAAAATCTACTTGTTGTTGAACAGGACGTAATTTAGATGCATCTCCAGTAATGCAAAGCAAGAGTGGGAAAAAGCAAGCAGGCGGTGGTGCGGCGTGCAGAGAGCTGTCCAGCGCCGGAGGTGCTGAAATCAGGACTAGCTCTGTCCAGCCCTCTGCGAGAAACAGCGGCGGCGGCAGCGGCACCAGCAGCCGCCGAGCGTTGGCAGACACTTGCTATGCTCATCGGATCGTTTCAAACACTCAGAGTGTAAAGAGGCTTTTCATATTTTCATACCAGCTCTGATTCCAGGCCCGTGGTTTGGACCGTGAATGCTGTCTTTTAAAATGCGGATTTCTCTGAAAAGCCTGACTAAAAGGTTACATAGCTTGGGTTGGGTGATACGATCTTCTCCGCTGCTGGTAAGGGATTTTTCTTCCCTTTAGAATTAGCTGCTGTGAAAATTTCACCCTGGAAACGGGGAAGAGGCTTCAGCTGGTTCCGACTCTCACTGCCTTTGCCTGGTATCCAGGGGAGGGGTGGGCTTCAGATTAAGCTACCCACTCCACACTTCACTTACTCGAATGCTCTTCTAAAGCCCCTTAATATTTCTTGCCCTCAACTGCCTCTTTGTCCAGGCACAGAAACATTAAGCTAAATCCAAGTCCACTGAATATTTAGAATAAACCCACCCCAAAGTCCAGCAGGATGGGGGAGGGGGTCTGGTTCAGTTTTCTCTTTGGTGTAGCCATTTAAAATGCTAAAGCATATGGTTTCTTTCCCACCCCAGCAGAACAATAAAAATGGTATCAACCTACGTCTTGTTAGTAGAGCTGGTGGCGATGGGGGAGAGCCCTGTCACCTCCCTGCTGAACTACTCTATAGACGGAGAGAAAAAGGGGGAGCTGCAAGGCTCAACCAATCAACTTTATTATCCTTACACGTGCTCTGTATAGAATGCACCGATTGTCACCTCCCCTCCCCCAGGCATGGAAACTCTCCAGCCAGGAAACCTGTATGTGTGAGTGTACTTAAATATTTTAGCCAAGTTACTATATGTGTTAAAAAAAATGAATCTGAAACTTTAAGGGGGAGAAAACCCACATGGAATAGTGTTAGTTTCTATGTACCTTTGGTTTTGACTTTTACATTTCTTATTGCCTGAGGTTATTGGGTTAAACATGCATATAGTCCGTTTCAGATCAGTGAGGGTTTGTCTTTTAAACTTGGACTTCCAAATTAAGTTACAGAGTACAGTTTACACTGTCCCTTTTTGGAATCTATAAGCAGTCCCTTTTTAATATTCATGAGTTGATGTCAAGACGGAACACACTATCTTTGGTAATCATTAGGTAAAAATTATGCCTTATCTTAATGAAAAAAAAAATCAGAGTGTTGGCCACTTAAAAATTCTGTAAGTCTTCCATGATATCACTCAACCATGCCAAATTGTCTTTTAAAACTAAACCTAATTTTACTTCTGGTGCAACTGTTGCAAATTGTAATTGTACCTAATCATAGGCATGTAGCAAACAACTTATTTCATTAGCTGTATGTTTCTGATCTTTTCTTTGTGACTGTCAAGGCCAAGTGAAAAACATTTATCTCAGCAGGTCAACATTTTAAGGAAGAAGATATACTTAAAAACCTGATGAGTTTTAAAACACAACAATTCCATTGTTCATTCTGGATGGCAGATGCACTTTAATGCAGTAACTGTCCTCTCAAGATGGAGTCTAAGTACTTATGACTTCCACATGATGAATTTATATCCTACAAACGAATCCAATATCTTGACAAGGGAAAGAACTTTACTGTAAATAAGACTTCAAAGTAGAGAAACTTATGTATTTATATACATGTAATGAGTGTTCATTACTCAAGATATTAGCATCATTCTACTCTGACTGTCAGATATAAAGTCTAGATTCAATAGAGTGTTTCTGGACTCTGAAGATCACATACATTTTAGACATCTTTAGAAAAGTGGGTCAATTTGCGTTGCTCTGTACAGTGATTGGATGACTAACCTTCCCTAGCCCCAGGCAGAATTGAGAAGTAACTAACTCTGGTTTCTAAGTGGTAACCTTTCACTCTCCTCTGTGCTTTCCCCCACATGAGATGCTCCATGTCTTTTTCATGTGTATCCTCTTGATTTTATATAACCCATCCCTTCTTCACAATAGCGCCCCCTATACTTTGTCTTGTGCACAATAATCAATGAAATAGTAAATAAAAACTCACAGGCTCTTCCTTATTTAAAAGAAAATATAAAACAGAGTATTAAATCTGGTAGGGAGACATCCAACTTTAGAACAGGTGGTAAGAGGGATGATCTGTAAGGTGAGAGAGGATCTGTCAGGTTCTACATCTGGTTACTATTAAAAGTTGAGTCATAAATGAGTGATGCCATTCTGATGCATATGCCTTGCTATCTTATGACAAATAACTCTTTTTGTGGGGGAAGGCTTCCACCTCAATCAGGCTGGTCTCAAACTCCCTATGTAACAGCTGAGGATGACCTTGAACTTCTGATAACACTGCCTCTACTAACTGGGTGCTGGAATTACCGGCATGTGCCATCATGCCCAGTTTATATAGTGCTGGCGATTAAACTCGGGGCTTGGTATATGCTCTATCGGGCTTGATTGAGCTATATCTCCAGCCCCATGAAACTCTTATCAGTTGGTCATTCAATGATTAGCAAAGAGCTAGCTGTTATCATACGCCCTCTGGTATGTATAGCCTGTACTTTTAAACTTTCCAAGGCTTATTCTCACTGTATAGTATTCTTAGAAAGCATGGTACACATGTCTGATTGATTTCAAGGATATCTGTGAAGCAAACTGGTAAGTGGCTGGGCTAATGTGGAGCAGAACAGCTGTCCTGTGCTGCACAGGGCATGGGGTTTTAAGCACATTCACTGCTCTGACCATCATATTATTGTTCCTGTATCATAATTTTTCATGCTACAGTAAAAAGCGTTAACTGTCATTTTTTTTTATTTATGAAGTTTACGTTGTCATTCACAATGCAAATATCAGATACAGTGAAATGTAAAGATATGATAAGAATAACAGGCTATGACGTCAGAAGTAAATGCAATGATGATATGGACATCCATATTATACTGAAAACCATACATTTTCTTTTCAATGATATTTTTCTGTACATTATGCATTTTTTCAAATAGTCTTCAAACATAGCTGCGCTTGCAGAAATTCCTCATAACCAGTGAAAGTCTTTGTTGGATACACCTACATTCATCAGTGTTAGCTATTAGCTGTCACCTGCACATGCCTTTCTTCCTATTAATAGCCTGGCTAAAAGGAGAACATCTTCCTGCCCCAAGGATTTAAAAGTGCACAAAATTTCACTAGAATATAAGAACTCAAATTATGTTTACTTTATAACTTAATATTTATTTGAGGTCTCTACTCAATTTTCTAAGCATCTATCTGGATAATTTTTGAATCTGAGTGTCAGTGGCAATTTTTAAATTCACTTTTTGAAAATATAGCATTTGTGTATATCTTCTATGGCTTAAAATTACACAAATCACTAAACTTAAGGGAAAATTAGATGCTGATTCAAATACAAATACAAATCCATTTAATTAAAAAAATTAGCAAAATGTATATGATGCGTTTGAAAACAGTTTTAGGATATCATGGAAGTAATCTTATGAAAAATCAATTCAAGTGGACATTTCACTTTTTTCTTCCACAACTCAGCCATCCTTCTTCACATAGCTCAGAGAAGAAGGTGAACGCACGTGCTCAGGGAGGTGAAACACATCCCACCAGAGCTGGGAGTGGAGTTCCGTTGGTTTGGAGGGGTCCACTTAGGTTCTGGGAAATGGCTGCTCTAGAAGCACAGCAGTTGCTTCTAGCTGTACAGCCATCTCTGTAGTGCCATTAGGGATTATTCGTGTCTTTAATCTTAAGTTTTCATTGAAATAAAAGTCACAGCATTCCTCAGACTTTCACTTGCTGAATGCTAGGATTATAGACACAAGTTAACAGACCCAGTTTCTGATGTGTTTTAAAACAATGTATCACAGAGCTGCCCTATGACATGTCAATAAAACTATAAAATTTAGAGCTAAACACACACACACACACATCTTCAGATGAAGATTAACACTAACATGAAGATAAGAGTAACACTATCATGAAGTATTTCACTTATTGGGTAATTTTTCAACCACTAGGAATCTGGGAACAATAAAGGAAAGAATCCTGGAATTAACCATGGCTCTTCCATCCTCTACAGCAGGTTTACAATTAGTCATTTAGAGATTAGGGACCAACAGTCTATACCAACAAGACAAGGTACTTGCTGCTGTGTTTGAGGATCTTAGTATGATCCACAAAACCCACAGAGTGGAAGGAAAGAACTGATTTCCACAAGATGTCCTCAGACCTACATATGCACACATACATAAATACATACAACAGAGTACATATACTCACAAATACTCACAACTAAGTACCATATATAATATGTATATTGTATATATTACTAAATATATATACTTAGTGTCATGAATTCTCAGTTCCTTGCTTATCTTTAATATTCACAGCCAACACTATTATATTAGTTGATAAATTCACCGTTCATGCGGGGTTAACCCTTACAATGCCACATTAGAATTTTTGGTGCTTTTGAGAACGCTATCTTGTTTGGCATCCCTGATTTGCTGCTTTTCACTTAGTAGAGACTTAATGGAAGATGTCGCATCAACTACATGACTTTGCAGGGCAGTTTTAGTAAAATTTTTTAATCCAGGTATTGGGTTAAAAATCCAGGTAGTGTCTCAGCTCTAATCCATTGGCTGTCCTTCAGCATAGAGCAGACATATAATTGGAAGAGTATCAATGGCTTTTAGTAGAGACATCTATTTGCCTCTGGCTTCAGTCATCATTGAATGATAATATCTGAAAGATTCAACATCTCTTTGGTAATTATGTTCGTTCCAGTAAGGAGGCTGGCATCAATACATGTTTATTGAATGGTTTTCAAATGCTGGTTGAGAAAGAAGATGCATAAAAATAAATAAAAAGTTTTTTTTTTTTAAAAAAGAAAACTGAAAGTTTGTTAGGAATAACTGCAATCCTAGAACATGCTTTCTGCATTATTACATGAACCAATCATTTCAGAAAATGATGTCAGTTTTGCCCTCAATGTCTAAGTACCACTGCCTTTCGCTTGACTCAATCTCCTTCCTGGTTATTGTTTCAATTTTTGCCTCTCCTCTCAAGTCTAATCCAAACAGAGAAGCCAAAGAGACGCTATTGTCAAATACGATGTTACTCCTTAAAAATTCTGTTATTTTTTTGACTTTTTAACTTTTCATTTTCCCCTTCTAGCTCACAGTAAAACACAGAGTTCTCACAATGGTCTGCAACCCTAGCTACATTTTGCTCCCCACTGTCTCTCTGCCACCATCTCTTAAACATTCACTTCTGCATGTCATTTCCAACTACAATGAACCCCTTGTTGGTTCATGTTGGCATGCTGTGCTGGATATTCTCTCAGTTCAGAATGTACTTTTCAGTTGTAAATACACTGTTGCCTAATGGTGAAAAAGTCTCAACCTTCATCTCATCCTATCTGAGTTCGGCCACTGACTGGCCAGTATGAGATAGTAACTCTCCATCTGTAGTTGGTTAAAAATGTGTACAAATTCCGTTTAACCCTTTGCCTTGAGAGGTTGAGTTTAATCACTCTTCTCTGAAATACAGTATAACTAACATGTGACACTGATCAGGCTACAGTGGCAGCATTGTGTGATTTCTGAGACCATGCCTCAAGAGCGCTTACAGTTTCTATTGTGATTGTCTTGAACATATATTGTGATGTTAAATAGCCTAGGCTAGCCTCACTGAGGATAAGAAGCTGCCACCATCTAGTAGGCACAACTGAGGCTATATTAAATCATGTATCCCCAAGATGACCTGCAAGATAGGGCCTGGTGAATCACATCAGATGAGCAGAGTTCAACCCGATATTTGAACCAGAGGATTGTGAGAAAGTAAGGAGCTGCTGTAAACCACCGATGCACAATGAGGTTCCTTTTAAAATTAAGGAAAAAAGTACTCCATCTTTTGGGATTCTCTTTGCTCTTACTCTATGCTCTTTTGCTGCTCGTTGCACACATCCCATCTGATTTTCCTAGGGATACAGCTCATACTGTACTTTGCAAACAACAGCATTTATTCACAAAGCGAACCCTGCATCAAGTACTTCAGTCATCTTTCCAACAGCTCAGGTGATCACTAGAATTTTAAGACACCATGCTATTGCACAGCATCAACTGTAGTATAATGTAAATATGACTTTTATATGCACTAGAAAATCAAGAACCTTTGTGTGCCTCAACTTTACCAAAAGTTTTCCTTCACTGTAATGATCTGGAATCAGATTAATTATCTAAAATGTAATGTTTTAAATACAGTCTTGGTTGTCTTTGCTTACTAGAATATAAATCTTATGTTTATTTCTGAAGTCTGATCCTAAAATGGTCTTTGACATTCTTGTGGCAGCTGCTTAATGGATATTAGTTGGGTGGGTACTCAGTACGGATTCATGTATAAATGAACATTCTTAGGTTATTATTATTTAGGGGGGTACTACATTTCCACTTTGCCTTTTAGCACTTGAGAACACAATAGAAATTTTCTTTTAGGTGCATTCTCACTGGCTTTTAGTCATAAAATACACATTAAAAGCAAGAATATGTCACTCTTGAGATGGCCCGACATCACTTACTAAAATGGTGGCACTGGTTTTATTGCCAATAACATATGTTTTTGTTACTGTTTTAAATTCAAAATAATGAGAGTAGAAAAGAGTGTGGGCCTAGCATTCAGGAAGATAGGTTATAAATATGTATAAGTACTTCACAGTGATTTATTAATAATTAAAGGTTAAAATATGCTAGCTGTCATAATTAGTTATGTAATAAGCAAATAATAATAATCCTGTTAATGAAAATAACAGCTAACATTTATGAAATATCTATTCAGTATTAGGTACTCTAGTGAAAACTTAAAACATATTTTTAAATTTTTAAAAAATTTTTTCCCTTTCATTAAAAATAGACTCTTTTCTCATACAATACATCTTGATTAGAGTTTCCCCTCCCTCCACTCTTCCCAGTTCCTCTCCACCTTCCCTCCCTTCTTGATATGCTCTCTTTCTGTCTCTTATCAGAAAAGAATAGGCTTCTAAGAGATAAAAACCAAACACAAAAACATATAATAAGATAAGGCAAAACTGTCATATTGAAGTTGGACACCACAATCCAATAGAAGGAGAGTCCTAATAACAAACACAAGAGTCAACCCATTTATTCTCACAGTCAGGAATTACATAACAATGCTTAGCTAATAGCTTATATATATATATTTGCGTGTGCGTGCTCATGCACACACACACACACACACACACACACACACACACACACACACACATATAATATGCAAAATACCTGGTGTAGTCCCATGCATGCAGACCTTGTGCTTGCTGCGTCAGTCTCTGTGAACTTATATCAATGGTTGCACATGCCTTGAATCCCTGCATTTGGGATGCAGAGGCATGCAGATCTTTGATTTTTAGGTTAGCCTGGTCTACAGAGTGAGTTCCAGAACACTCAGGGCTATTACAGAGAAACCCAGTCTCAAATCAACAATAAACAAATAAATAAACCATCGAAAAATAAATCATCTTTAAACTGAGTGGCACATTGTAGTGAGAGTGCCTATAGTTCCAGCTATATGTAAGGTTGCACTAAAGTATCGTATGAGCTCACAAATTTGAGAATAAACCAGACAATACAATGGGCCTCCCATTCCATCTCAAAGCTTTGGAGGGAAAAAATATGTTTCTTTTTTTTAGGAAAATCTGAGATAAATAGAACTCTTTCCTTCATCTAGAGTTAAAAGTTGCTTAAATCTATCAACCTAGTTAATATGCATACATGAGTCCTGGTTTGCCTAACTTTGGTGCTATTGTTTTGTCTTGAAAAGAAATAAATGGAATCAAGAGATTGTGACTTTCCTAGGGACATCCAGCTGATAAAGGACTTTGCCAGGATTTGAGGCCAAGGCTATGTACTCCCCAGCAGTTCCCAATTCTGTGTTCTGTCCCTACAGGGTAGACACAGTGAGAGAGCACAGCCATAGTTAGAAACATAGGGAACATATTCCAAACTGGGAAAAGAATATTGAGAACTAAAATCCTGTGGGAAAATTTTATATACAGAAAGTAAGTGATCAGTCAAAGGTCAAATTATGGATTTAAAAGATGTAGTTTGAGAATGATTATTATGAGCATGGAATGGGCGAGGCTTCTGAGAACACTGAGTGAAGCTTAGTAGAGAGGTCAGACAGAAATTAATATGATGCCAGTTGCAAAAAGACCTGCGTGGCATTGAAGAGTTAAGTGACAGAAGAGAAAAGACCACACACAAGTCAGGTAACCAAAAATGAAATTCTTGTGAAATAACCCTTCAGTTTATGATGGTGTCTTATTTACTTTTCTCTCACTGCAATAAAGCAGCATGACCAAAGACAACTCATGGAAGAAAGAGTTTATTTGGCCTTTAGATTCCAGAGGGATAAGAGTCCATCAAACAGAGGGATGACTGCAAGGGGCAGGCATGACAGCTGGAATAGGATGTTTAGAAACCATAAACTCAACTGTTAACACAAGCACAGAGTGAACTAGAAGAGAAGTGGCTACAGCTCCTGTAACATCCCCAAATAGGGGACCAACTATGGACAAAGTATTAAAATGCCTTAGCCAATGTAGGACAAATTTTCATTTAAGCCACCAGAGGAAGGTATCAATATCAAAATACCTCGTGATGTAAACTTAAGAGTCACCTAAAAGTAACAAGAGGATGCTGTAAGAATGAGAAAGGACTTGCCAGCTTGACTCGGATTCATGATGACAATGCTAATGTTAAAAAAGAAGAGAGAATAAGTTCTATTGAAACTCCAATGGGAAGAACATCATTTTTTCAAGAAGATATTAAAAAATCCAGTATCAAAGTTTCATTATGCCACTCTCATTTTTTTCTCAGAAATTTCTGAAACTTTTATATTGCTCACTTCACAAGGCACAACTTGGACCATGGAGAAAGAAAAATAAAAAAATAATTTGGAAGTAGGGATTTTAATAACATCGAAAATGTTAGTAGATTTTAGCTGACTGAATTTTGAGTAGCATGTCTAATGAACAACGAAACACATTTTATTTTCAATACACAGCTAGAGCAAGCAAGACTTTCAAAGTTGTTCTTGAGTGCTGAGTGTGGGCAGGGACAGGCAATAAATTATTTTATTCATTTTCAAAGGATTTTTTAAAAATGCTTTGGACATTGAGTGTTAGTTAATCTCAAAATCACAAAACAATTCACTCTATTTGGATTTATTTCCCTCGGAAAAGCTGTTTATCTGGGCTGGTAACCAATTTTTAGCCGGACATAATTTGTAACAGCTGAGATGCACAACCCTGAAAAAGCAGAATTATTGAAATAAAATAGAGCACATTTAAACATATGTTACATTCCCTACTTCTTAATAATCTGGACAGAAAGCCAGTCCAGGGCATGAGTGGACCATTGTGAAAGAGTAACTAAGTGCATCCAAGGTCCCACGAATTTAACCATTACTTATTTGCTGATCCTAATGCCTTTTACTTCATATGCTTTTTGTAGAGGATTAATCCCAACTTTAGTACACATAGACAAAAAGAATAGAAATAAGTTTGAAAAAAACCATCTGGTTGCCTCTGGCTACTGAGTTACAAGTATTATGGTTTTTGTCCCTTTACATTTTTCAGGCTTTTCTGCTTATCTCAAATATCTACATTATCATTATGATCAAAATCACTTGAAATTCAAAAAAATGAAAAAAGGATAAGAAAAAATCAGGCTGATGTCTGAGTAAAAGTGTGCGTTTGTAGAAAATAGATTTCTTCTTAAAGACTTTTACGATTTAAAGTGAATTGTTCCCTCAAAAGAACACTAAAAGATATATCTTAGAAAATACTAATATATTTTTCAAAGCATACATATCTTTATGTGGATTGGGGAGATGCATGCTTCAGTATTAAATAGGGCCTCTCTTTTACTCTCAAGTATTAAGTCACTTTATAGTATACAGATATTTTCTTTTGTACTACAGTAATGTTGTGGTATGTTGAAGTGATGCAATTATAGTTTGGTTCACAGATTGTGATTTATTGTTCATTATCATTGCTTATATAAAATGTCACATCATCAGAAAGTAATCTAAGTTACACAAATAATCTTTCCCCACTTATAGTGATAAGACAAACAGATATCTTTAAAATATGCATGTTATTTTGAATGTCTATTAAAGATACCTGGTTAAACAGACTATATAATTTGAGACATGTAAGTACAGTCAATCATTTTCCCCAAAAATTCATGCTGTATATCTTGGGAAGAGATTGCAGAGGTGCATCTTTTCCCATAGTTTCTATCAATTCTATAGCTACTTAACACACTGTGAAGAATTAACTATCAAATACACTTTGAAACCCTTTTAACAAAGCAGCAAAATTACATCTATGATGCTTCTACAAGTTAAAAAGTTATAACAAGAAATTCAACAGAAGTACTACACTTTCAGGTGACTTGTGTTTATTACATGTGTGTGAATGTAGGGTGGTGAAAGGGGTCTTGGTTTTGGTCTAAGCGCTGGCTGGAAAGCCCAGAGACCCGACAGGTGTCCATTGCCTGTAAGGGACGGGCATCTATTCCACCAGGCTCCCAGAATCCAGGATCCCAACAGGTGGCGTGGAAGTCCATTGACCTGTAACTTCAGTCATGTCCAGGGCAATGCAGCTCCGCCCAAAGAGCCTAGGTAGAGTGCAGTGACTACAGGCCACAGGCCCTAGAGAGATTTACATACAAATGAGATGCCTGAAGGCCAGTGGGAGGAGCCAATTAAGCATTCTTTCCTGGCCCCTCCCCCTCTCTTCCTCCTTATTTAACTCAGGTGTGCCCTGAGTTTCACAGGGGTGCACATCCAGACTTATCTGCCATCCATCATGAAAATAAAGCCGTTTTGGAAACCCAAGGATTTCTCGTATCCTGGGGGCCGTGCCATGAGGAACCTTTAATGCCATGAGAAAGCCTTTAATGAGCCCCTGTAGCCACAACCCCCGTGCCTAACTTCCCACCTGGAGAAACATTCAACATTCCCAGCCACCTTACCTGAATGTGAACATGCCTGTAGTGAGTGCTCACCCTAATCTGGAAGAGAAGTTTTAGTTCTAAATAATCTATTACTAAGACAAAGAATTGAGGGGCTAATTAAGGCTGTAGTGTTGAGTCACTGAAATGCAGTTGTTCTAACAGAATTCCTTTAAAAAGAGGTAGGGATTTTAGATCTTGAGACAATCATACTTTAAAAGTAGGATTAATTATTGCCTACAAAAATGCAGAAGACTGTTCATGGGACATTCACTTTATTGAAGTGACAATGAATGCCACAGTATTCTTTGAACTATGAGTAGGCATTCCAAGTATTAGAGAGATAAGTCTGTGCTCACACTGTTAGGTCCATTTTGGGAACCTGGGTCTTAGTGGAGAGGAAAAAAAGATGAGTGGAAGAGCTGAACAGGGTAGTATTATTCATGAACACATAGAAATTAAACAAAGTGAGGTCTAAAGAACTTAGTAAAATGTTAACTAAGAAAGTAATAGGCCAGACAAGATGAGTGCTTCATAATCATTTATCTATAACTAACACATTAATTTTATATTAATTTTAATGTCCCTCATTTGCAAGTATTGAATTCTTCCAAAAATGAATCAATATTCCAGCATTGCAGTGTTTGATGTGAAAAAGCTCTTTCAATACAACCCAGGAGGCAAATGCTTTTTTACTTATTCCATAATAGAAATATGTTCAATCGCCCAATGAAAATTTGTAACAATGGTTTCAGGAAATACCAGAGACAATTCTAACTTTTTTCCTTCTCTTTGAAGTCATGTTTTGGATTTGCTTATGCTCCCTGTCAAAAGCCCCTTCTCATTTTCATTTCGGCTGTAGCAGCCTCTGCAGAGTCTACAGGAGAAGAAATGTCTTCCTCCTGCATAAAGCTCATGTTTTTTATTTTATTTTTTTTAAATTACAACTGTGACATTGAGAAACTTATTTTCTAATTTCATTTGTGCCACTAGAATGGTGCTACCCAGAATGTATCACTGCCTAACTGGGAATCACATTCCTGTATCCAACTAAAAACTTGCATATTGTTTTTATCATAGAGGAATTTGTAGTCAAGAAACTCAACAGGAGGAATACCCTTGCCAATTGTTTATTTGATAGTTCTATGTGTCAAGCATTATTAAAAATAATGAAAATGAAATTGTTATGACATGCCCATATGAGTATAAGGAAAGAGAAAGGCCGTAAGTTTGAGGCCAGCCTTGGCTACCCAATGAGTTAAAGGTAGCTTTAGCCATAGTCTGAGGTCCTATTTTAAATACAAATCTAAAATAAATAAATCCCAAATCCAGATTAACCACTCATTCATCCAGAAAGAACAAAACAAAATGAAAACAAAACAAAAAGTCTAAGTCTATAAAAATGCAATGTACCACCTTAACATCACAGTATAGTGTTCTTGACAAGGACATTGTGTTTGAGGATCAAGTAATATAAATAAAATTATTATCAGAATTCTCTGGCTCAAGACATAACTCAGTTGATAAAGTGCCTGCCATGCAGGAAGCTAAGTTTAATTCCAGCATCACGTATAACTAGGAACTAATAACTATAACTAATAGTGTGAAACACAATAGCAGAAAGGAATAGTGTGTGATTCCAGGATTCAGAAGGTAGAGGAGACTCAGAAGACCAAGTTCATCATGTTAGGTCACTACCTCTCTAATTAAAAAAAACAACAAAACAAAACTTCTCTAGTAATATTAGAAGCTAGGTCTGAAACACTTAAACTTAAGAGAAATAAGTAATTAATACCCTCTATGGGGAAAAAAGGGAAAAAAAAAAGAAAAAAATTGATTCTCCTATTTTTGAGTTATTATAAATGTACCAAGAATGGAAGCAGAATCTTGAGTTAGCAAATCTGTTAGAAATCTTATAACTGCCTGCCCAACAGCTAAATAATGTCTTATGTCATGGTGGCCAATGTAAAAGCAAAAGAAAAACTGTATACCATCAGAAGAAAGAATCTATGTCATATCCTGGCATGAAATTCAAAGGATATAATCTTTCTATCTTCAAACACTACCATTATCAACAGACTATCAATGGAAACCTTTCATTCAAAGTTTGGAAATGTTGAGCATTTAGAATGATAGTCTGAAAAGTATGACTACCCAAAACTACACATAATATTCCCTGATTTTATAAACTCCTGGCTTTGGGGAAATTTGAAAATAGATGCCTTGTTAAGACTCCCTATTTCCCCTACTTTCTATAACAGATTAAGATGTTGTCTTAATTAGGGTATCTATGGATGCAGTGGAACAGCAGGACAGAAACAATTTGAGAAGACAAAGGTTTAATTGGCTTATGCTTCTGCATCACAGTTCATCCTCAAAGGAAGTCAGAACAGTGACCTGGAGGCAGGAGGTAGTGCAGAGGCCATGGAGGAGTACTGCTTGCTGGCTTGCTCCTGGGGACTTGCTTGCTCAGCCTTTTTTCTTGTAGAACCTAGGACCACAATCCCAGGGATGGCCCCACCCACAAAAAGCTGGCCCCTCCCCAATCAATCATTAATTAAGAAAATGTCTTATGGCCAGATCTTATGGGGGCATTTTCTCAGTTGTATTTTCTCCATTTCTTGTGTGAAGTTGACATAAAACTAGCCAGTACAGATGTTAAAAGACCTGCTAGAGAGGCAGCTTCTACCAACAAGGTAGAGTTTTCCAAACATCCCTTCCACTCACCTGACAAATGAGTGAGTTTCCAAATACAAACTTTTGATTAAGCGGCTACTTGGCCACAAGGTAGTGGTCAGAGGGCACTGCAAGGCCATATGAAGTTCTGTAACTAGAGATAGTGCATGTGTAAAAGAGTAATGATGCGGCAGGAACATTTTTCAATGGATTATATAGCATGACTTTTTTTTGTTGTTGTTGTTTAAGATTTAATGCAAGGTGATTTGTCAAATTAGATGAAAAATGTGTAAGAACAAGAAGGCTTTAATGAATTTACTGTAAATGAAATGAAGCTTTAAAAAAATACTTCAATTTGGATGTCTTTAAATACTTTTATAATTGAAAGAATATGGACTTTCACTGTCCTGTTTTTAAAAAACAACCAACCAAGCAAACAAAAAGAAAACAACAATAACAACAACAACCCCTCCCCCCCCCAAAAAAAAAGCCAGCATAAAAAAACTTTAAATATTTCATTGTCTATTTTGTGTTCGGCAGCATTCTAGATATTGAGATTTCAAAGACTGGAAAGTAAATCCAGATGTTTTCTTCCCTTATGGAGTCAAGTCTACACCTTGTCGACAATAAGCACCTATTAGGAAAACTCCAAAATCTATAATCTAATTAGAGATTGTAGACCAGTATTCTAGTGATACAAGGAAAAAAGGGCAGACTCGCATTTCTCAAAAAGCCTAAAGAACCACACACTGCAATATAGAAAAGTGTGCCCTGTCTCCTGCTGTCATGCTGTTTCTCTTCCCTCTGCTTGCCAGCTGATAGTCAGTTAATAAATAAGGCAGACAGGGAAAATTCTTGGTTGAAGGACAGCACTGAACGCTCAGTGGCGCAATTAACATTTTAATGAGCAGTCAAAGCCTTTTGTGTTTTGGCTCCTAACCACGTTTGTCTCTTGAGTAGATCTCAATGTTTTGCGCTCAGAAAACAAGGAGATTCCTTCTGTGAGGTGTGAAATGTGATCCCCCAGGCCAAGGTTTCAGGGGCTTCCTGATTACTCCATTGTGAAGGAAGGTCTTTTGTGGTTGGGAATCCAATGGCGCTTTTCAGCTCTGGTTTCTAATTTAGCATCTGCAAACACTGCAACAACAACAGTCAATATTCAGGAGTGGCTAATATTCAGGAAGTGATCAAGTAATTGTGAGTCCTGTTTTGTAAGGTGTAGTGGGCAAATTGCTACTTGGCAACAAAGCAATTCACAAAAGAAGCACTGCATAATACCTGTGATTTAATTATTTGGGAATCAAGCTTTTTACAGCATCCCAAAGGCACTAACTTTCTTCATTGGAAGGGATTTTGAAGGTCATTAAAAGAAGATCTATTTGTCCAGAGGCATCAGAAAATAAACTATATAAGAGCAAAATACCAGTTTATAAAACCACTTTTATTTCAAGATAAAAATCTTCCCAAATCATCCAGGGTCAATCTTCTTATTCCCATTACTAGAAATAAAAACAACAAAACCCAAACAATGACAACAACAGCAGCAGCACAAACAACAAAAACACTGTCAAGAGAAAAAATTTCATTGGGAAAAAGTTTAAGCATCTTACAATTTTTAAGGCTTCTAATGAAAAAAATCCTTTTCTGTCATAATTAATAAAGCTTCACTAGTAGAGAACACAGGCTGCTCCTGTCTTCATAATTCATTTCTGAGTGTTCTAGATCCATTACTAAAATTCGCACTACATGGACAGCACACCATAAGGTTTAATGTCATTAGGTAAGAGTGGAAAATCTGAAAATGGTGACACATTTCCCAGTGACAAGAAGGTCTAACAAGAGTTTTCACTGAAGGAGATATGGACATTAATACATCCACATAGATATTGAAGGAGGACAACCACTGTTTTAATTTTGCTCACTGGATCAGTCATAAAACCAAGGACACTGTGTTCACATTTACCTATGAGTTACATCATCCTTTCAAAGTTGCAGACTCCTGTTTCTTGTGTCCTTCTAGTTTCCTCTTAAGCAGTCAAAGATGTTTCTTAAGTTTTCATGTAGAAATGCTTGCATATTTAGTTGACTGATTTTATGAATAGTTTTCACATGGTATCTGTCACAGATGCAGACTTTATCTTGAGACAGGGACTCCAAGTTCCCCGCAGAGAAGCAGATAACGACTTAACGTTCTCAAACATGAACATCCCAGTCTGTAGCTAACGACCAAGGGTTCATATACAACTCCATAAAAGCAGACATTTTCCTATTGAGGATACATTTTGGGAAGACTGGTATGAAGACTGTTTAGCTTTACAGTAGAACATAAAACTGACTTTGCTAATAGCAGATTTTTCAACTCTGCTGTGTCAAGACAAAAACAAATTACCTGTGTTCAAACATCTCTAAATGAGGCCATTAAATGATGGCTTAGAGTTTTAACTGTGGTTGTTTTCCAGGACAGACTCAGATGGGAAACCACATTGAGAGGCAAAATATCCTGCAGCAGTCATGTTCCTGTTTCAGTGTGAAGTGTCCCCCACTGACCCATGTGCTAAATGCTTGGTTCCTGTGGTGCTATTTTGGGAGTTTCTGGAAACTTTAAGAGGTTGGCTTCATTGGAGAGAGTCATAGGATATGTCCGGGTCCTGGTGGTATCCCTGTCTTATTCCTATCCCCCTCCTCTGCACAATTCTGCTGCCATGATGTGCTACATCACTATTGGCCCAGATTAAATGGAACTAATGAAACCTCAAAAACTGTAAGCCCAAATAAATTATTCTTTTTGGGTTGTTCTTTCAGGTTTTTGGCCACAGTAATGCTAAAATAAATACAAATAATATCACATGACTAAAGTGTTTTTTGTACCATGTAGCATATAAGAGAAATGATGATAGAAATCTATAGAATGTCCATGTGATGGCATTTTATCCTATGAACTAAGTGCAGTTTTAGAAAAACTCCACTATATGTGATCATACAAATTCTCCTTAGGTCAAGTTTAGTCTGGCGATAGCAACTTTCATTTCCTTCCAGATTTCTCTCTATCCAACTTGGCTCTTTTCACTACCAGACTTGTAGAACAAAGTCTCCTATTAAAAACAGGCAGACATTTAAGAAGATGTTCTAGCTCTAAATAGATGGTTTTAAGATGGCAATACAAGTTAAGATAGGAAGTTATTTAGAAACAGAACTCTGAAGTCACCATGGTAGGATATATAGTAGAATATTTTATCTAAGTTGCCAAAAATAGTGGAATAAACATTGTGAATGTAACTCTTACCTAATACTTTTTTATAATGGTTTTATAATTGTTCCCAATATATGTTGTTTATTATTATAAGAAAAAGGGCCTTTTATTAGACAAAAAAAAAACGGGGAAATGTAGGCATAATGTTTTCTATGTTAGGTAAAGTTTACCCTTGTGTTATTCAAATGGTGATTTCTCTGCCTTGATATCTCATTTCAATCCTGGACAAGTCATTGTAATGCTTATACCAAGAATCTCCTGCATTAAGAACTAAACAGTTCTTACCATCCATTCTCTGTCTTGTCAATAAATGCTGATCACCCAGTGACTGGGCAGAATAGAGAATAGGGTGAGATATCCACTACTAAGAGGAAGGAGAGAAGGAGGCTGAGGTACACCAGTAAGATGGAGTAATTGGAGCCATGGAGAAGGGGTCTGAAGAGCCAGATCAATAACAATATGCAAGTATCAGGGGATGAGGCTGAGAGGTAGCCAGATTTGCATAGAACATAAAGATAGATCATTTAATTGCTCAGCTATCAAGATGCATTTTGAAATAAAAAATAAACAACAAAACAAAAACAAACAAATGAACAAAAAAACAAAAACAAACAAACAAACAAAAAAACAAGCAGACAATTTACAGAAAGCCAAGCACAAAGAAAGAAGAATGTACCTTTTGAGGCCTTTTGTCTCTGAACTAACAGAGAATGCAAACATCCTGGGATAATTTATTTAGTCATAGATTAAGTATCGCTGTCTCTTTCTATCTTATGTGACATGTTAGAAAAGATTGCTATTCACAATTATTCTGCATGTATCTTTTCTTCTTCCTTCCTTCAAGAAAGACAAGGTACAAATGAAGTAAATTGTGTTTTATATATCTAAACCAGGACATAATCTGCTAGGGGTTGTGGCATATCTAAAATCCTAATGTATAAGAAGCATTAGAGATGGGAAAATTTACTAATGGAGTCTAAAATGGGACTTCTGGTTAGAATAGGAGTTACATTGTGGCGAGCAGAATTATTCTTGACACTAATGGGTTCCACATATCCAGTTATGCCTATTCAGGAAAACATTGAACATATTAATATAACAGAGGCCACTTCCTTTTGCTCAGTAGGTTTGAGTTGCTTTCGATCATTCTTTTAAATGGTTATATGGGTCACACATATTTACCAAAATCATTAATGATTTTTGCAGAATTATCCATTCAAGATCTTTCTATTTAAAGGTGAGTTGTCCAGAGACAAACTTCTTATAACCTATTCTCGACCTCCTTCTTTCTTAGAAGACCAAACCTGTATAGAAAGGTGTGGGAATTCACTACATCAATAGTCATAATAATTCTGTTTGGTCTCAGTGTTAACTTACGGATCTTTAGGAAGGTGTAAAGAGATAGAAACCCACCAGCAAAACCTGACAGCAAAGGTAAACAAGTAATTTTTTTTATTCATCTAACAGCTCAAATGAGAAGAAATGGTAACACATCTTTTTCATTTGCTACTGTGTCTTTCAAGCAAATCAAGTCTCAGCTACAGGGAACTTGAGAAGGACTCCAGCCCTTGAGCTCCTGGGTAATGTCATGGTGACTCTTCCTGAGCCCGGCCACCTTGAACAAAGTGCTGCCTCCTGCTGTATCATGGTGGCTTCCTCACCGGCCATGCTCCAGAGTTATAGATAATTTATGACTTGCAACACTCAGAGACAAAGCATAGAGAAGTAAAATGCTCCACCTGGCATTGCATTCTTACTCTGTATCCTGTCTATCCATGCTTTGAAATATTTTTTTACAATCCTGAGGTTAGGAGGCCAGTTAGAAATTAGGAGAGCCGAAGGTCACTGAGAATGGACACTTCCCTCATAACCAGCTTTAGGCCGCACCTCATGATTTCCTCCTAAAAGATGTATTATAAAGAAAATTGTCAGAATTGGAATTGAAAATGCCCTGGGGCTGGAGAGATGTCTCAGCAGTTAAGAGCAATTATTGTTTCTGCATATGACCTAAGTCCTGCAGGTAATGCTAAGATGTCCTTAGCATCCCACCATAAGGCTCATAACCTTCTGTAACTTCAGTTCTGAGAAATCTAATTCTTTTCTCACCTCCTGAGTACCAGACATGCTTGTGATATATCTCTATACATGCAGGCAAAATGCTAATGAATACAAAATAAAATAAGCAAATCTTAAACATAAAATACTTGGAACTGTCATGTGAAAGGAGGTTGAGGCTCATTTTCTATGTTTATGGAATGAACTTGCTTTGCGAATCTTTATCCCAATGTTCTATCTCTTCTTAGATCTCACTGAGACTCCCTGAATCTGGTCTTACTGCCCTTGTTTTACTTAAAGGTAAAGCAGTGTGCAACTGGTTTAGCCTTATTTATGTCTACACTGTCCTTTTTCTTGGACCAGAACTATCCTGTAGCCCCAAGTGAGCCCTGTGGATGATATGACATTTTTTTTAAAATCAAGGTGACACAGCTTTATAAATACTTAGCTTCTATGTAGCATACCTTATACTGACACAAGCCTTGAGATCCTGTCCTCTCTAATTCTGAGTATTCAGTGCAAATGACTCTAGACAGTAGATGTTGGGGATGGGACATAGTTCTGTTTAGATACAGCAATGTGTTTAGATTGGGACTTCTATTCACATTCTTAGTAAACTTAACTATTGCCAGGCACTCACTGGGTATAACACAATTATATATTTAAAATATGTATTTATAGTTAGCAGGTTCACAAAACTATAATAGGTGAAATAAGCATTATGTAGATCATACATTCCTTCTAAGAAGTCAAAAAGAAAAATCAATTGCACTAATTCTCACCATCTGAATCAACTGTGAGAAAGAAATAAAGAGGTTATGCATATCCTTCTGAGAATTACTAAGACTAAGAAACCTATTTCACTATGTGAAAGACAGCAAGATATAATAAGAAATCAGAAAATTTTGTTTACACTACAGGAAGAGGCCTATAAATCATTGGCAGGAATATTACTATGATGAAATGATAAGATCAAACTAGACAGCGTTGGAATGTTTTATTTTCTCCTTGAAACTTTAGGATAGCTCTAAAGAAAATTGTAAGGGCCAGCTATAATTTGTCATTTTGGTCTTACAACTCTTAATTTCAAGGAAGAAAAATTGAATTTAGTTCATATTTTCCTAAGAAGAAAGTACCTATATCCTGAAAACAATGGACATTTATTTTATAGCATAATATAATTGAGATACATATTATGTATTTGTTCCTGTTTTTAATTCTGCTGTTTTGTTTTTAAAGGTAGAACTAGAAAAAAGTATGTGAGAGGATTCAGGACACATCTCCCTTCCTTTTTAACATTTTATTTTAATAATCTGGACAACAGACATTGCATGAATAGCATATAGAATACTTGAATTACTTAACCCAGTTTTCATATGTCCTAATCTGACATAATCACCATACAATTTGTCTAACTTATGATGTTAACATTAGCATATACTGTTAACTCATCTCAAAGCCTTGTATTAAGCTTAACTGTATTTTCATGTCCAGTTGTATCATCCAATATCAATTCTAGAATTGATTTTAGAAATCTAGAATTTTTACACTGCATGTACTTGTCTTGGTTTTTTTGTTTTGTTTTTTTGTTTGTTTGTTTGTTTGTTTGATGAGACACTATCTTAGTATATAGTCCTTGCTCACATGGAACCCAGTATCTCTATCAGGATGACTTCAAAGCTTCAAGGATCCTCCTGCCTCTGCCTCTCATGTGCAGCAGCTCTCTGCATTTACTTGTCTTTAGGTTCTCACTCTCCAGTCAGGGAAAGCTCAAAGTTTCTAATGCTTAACATTAATACGTTGAGGCAAACTGACTTCTTATATTTTAGAAAGTTCCTTCATTTGAGTTTCAGTGTATTTCTCAAGGACAATTTGAGGTTATGTGCTTTTGGTAGGCGTATCATAAAAACAATTTTTTTTTTTACTACAATATATCAGCAAGCACATGATCTACATTATTCACACTTCTGTTACCAATGTTAACTCAGATTGTTTGATTAAGCTTGGATTCCGTAAGTGTCTTAGGGTGGTATTGTGGCAAAGAGCAGTTGCACCATGACCATGGCAACTCTTATAAAGGAAAACATTTAATTGAGGCTGGATTATAGTTTGGATCTTTAGCCCATTATTTTCATGGTGGGAAGCATGGTGGTATGCAGGCGGATATAGTGCTGGAGAAGGAACTGAGAGTTCTACATCTTGATCTGCAGGCAGCAGGAAGAGACTGAAATACATTTCTTCCAACAAAGCAATACCTACTCTAACTAGGCCATACCTCCTAATAGATGAACCAAAAATATGACCAAGCAATAAACACACACACACACACACACACACACACACACACACACACACACACAGACAGACACACAGGCTCTATATATGCTTAGGTTTAAGACTAAACACTGGTGAAAGGGGTGGTGTGGTAGGGTTTTGGGGTAATGACACTGAAGTGTACTAGATGTCAGAAAGGCCCATTTTCTGGGGGCCTCTGGGCGCCATATTTATTCAAACCACTCCAGCAATTTTCTTCAGGTTTTCCATCCGAAATTAGTAAGTATCTTTTGGGTCGCTTTAGATTTTGAGAGGATGGTGTATCTAGACCTCTTATGTTAATATTTTTTTTATTCCTTTCAGACATCCAGTATACTCCAGTGTTATTACCCCAAAACCCTATGACACCACCCCTTTCACCAGTGTTTAGTCTTAAACCTAAGCATATATGGGGGCCTGTGACATCATAATTGTTTTCCATTAACATAACTCCAGTGTATTGCTGCTTTAATATAATGCAGTCTCTTTAAAGGAAGTACATCTGAATTAAGAAAGGAAGGAAATGTTTTAACTCTTAACCTAGTCAGGCATCATGGACAGCAATAACAAAGGGCTTTTGAGAATCTGCACTGGTACCTCAAATGGTAATTTATACCTAAGCTGATGCCATGGTATATGCAGTTTCCCCGCAAAGACAACTGGAACAAAAAGAGAGTTGTAATGCCCAGCAAATATATTTATGTCCAAGTGTTTTTTGTTTATTTCTCTTTTTCTCCAGTGCTAGGAAGAATTTCTTCCCAGCCAAGATTATATGCCTTCTTTTTTTGTAAAACTTCTCATGATAGTTCAAGCACAGCATTCCCCAGGGCCCTTTGTGCTTTGACATTATTTTTTATATATATTTATTTATAGGAAAAAATTTATGACATAAGGGGTCAATTGTAAAAGTCTATTCTATACTACTCAATTTTCAGATTTTGAATAACAGAGGCTTATATCAGTCTATTCAGGACCACAATGTATAATTTTGAGCACATTTAGTAATAAGTTAATGTTTATTGAGCTAATGAAAAAAACATACCCAAACTACCAAGACCATAAACAATGGAACACATTCTTGCTTTTAATTTTCCAAATGATCCATCCTCTAATATAACTTTATATTTTTAGTTAGAGAGAGATTTACGACACCATTTCCAAGGACCCCACTCAGTACCCAGGCTTCTTATATCCCCTTTTCAGGCCTAGGCAGATGAATCCCTCTAACCTTGCCATTCTGTTCTTCTCCACAACCCACCAGATATTGCCCAGGTCTCATAACGAGTGCCTGGACTAGCCTCACCACACCTTCCTCTGATGCAGCCAAAATCTAGACTTCTGCTAGGAATTCCTACTTTCAGATATCCACAGGTCTCTTTTATATCTCATCTAATGTCCTCCTCCAAGGTCTAGTAGAAAGAGTCTCCTGGAAAGCATCCTCTTCAAACCACAAGATACCACAAGGAGTGTACCAGGCTACTCTGTCCTGCCTTTCATGCAGCCCAAAGGAGTTCTAACTATCAGCAAGGACACTTTCTACTTATACTACAACATGTAGGGCCCTCAGACGATATATTCAACTTCTCCACACAGCCAGATCTACCCACATACACCAGGTTTGGACTAGAAAGCACATCATGTATACCAGCCCAGTCCCCTCTATCCACTAGATTTATTCAACCCAAGCTATTTCAATCCTCTAGGCCCAGTGTACCTGTATATCCTCTCTTCTGCTTTAACTTGGTCTATAGCAAATTCAGTACTAACAAAAGTCCAAATGCCCAGATGTCATCACAAAATACCGGCAATATTAAGATTATGCCTCTATCTTCTCTCAAAAAAAAATATCAAAAACAAAACCCACAAAAAGCAAAAACCATAATCTACCAACCCTGTAGGAATGTTTGCCTGTGAGAAATTACCTAGATGAACTCCAGGACACAGACTTTAAGAGAAGAACCATAAATATCACCAGCTGGTGCCATTTTTTTTTCTTTTTCTAGTTTAACATGTTAGTTTTTGATCGTGTCTCAAGCTTAACATCAACTTTTGGTTTTTGTTTATTTGGCTTTGTTCTTGCTTGCTTTTGTTTTTTTCTGACTGGTTCTTTCTATGATATATATTTATATAGATTATATGTACATAATTATATTATCTTAATTAAATATATAATATAATTCATACAAAATAAAATTAATATAACTATAATATATATTATATACATATAATCTACTACTGGATTGGAAGACACAGATTAACATTGGTCTATTAATAGTAGCTGATATTTTGTAATTTAAAAAATTGTTACCTATTTTTTTTCCTTTTGGGGAGAAGAGAAGGGAAAGTGTTGTCAGGATATAATATATGATAGAAGAATAAATAAAAAAGAAAAAAAGATAGCTGATTTTAATACCCCATATTTTCCAATTGAAAAGTCATTGGGAAAAAAATAATGAAACACCAGAATTAACTGACATTATACATTAAATGAAATTAACAGATACCCACTGAATATTTCATCCACTTAGCAAAGAATACACATTCTACTTGGCAGCACACAAAAAAAGCTGTTCTAAAATAGACCATATCCTAGGACACAAAGAAATTTTACAATAAAAAGAGATTGAAATCACTCCTTGTGTTCTATCTGACTACCACGCAATAAAACATAAAATCACATTAAACCAATCTCTAGTAAATACCCAAACTCATGAATATTGAACACTGAATGATGAATGGTCAAAGAAGAAATCAAGAGAGAAATAAAATATATCCTAGAACGAAATTAAAATGAAAACACAACCCTTGGTCCAACTAACTAAAAGAAAGAGAGAGATCAAGAGAGAGAGAGAGAGAGAGAGAGAGAGAGAATATGAAAGAAAGAGTTCCAAATAAAGAGAATCAGAAATAAACACAGTGAAACATAACAACACACACTAAACAAATTTAGACCATTATAAGGTGTAAAAGTAACTTTTATTTTCCTGACATGATTGTCGCCTCTGAGACTTACTGCCTCAATCCACTAACAAGTGCCTAGTCCTGGAAGCTTCTAGCCTCCATACAATCTAATCTAGGCCTACAATGTTTTTTAGCCTCTGAGACTTAATGCAGAATAAGCTCACCTTTCCTTGTTCTTTCTGAGCTCCAACTAGCTGGTTCAACTCAATTGTCTTTGGCTCAAACTCCTCTGCAGGCTTACTTATTCAATGTAGCTTCACTCAGTTTCTTCTGAATTGCTCTGGTTGGCCTTAAACTAACTTTAGCAATTTTTTCGGATCTACTGACTCCTTTTAATTCTCTGGCGCGTTCTGTCTTCACTTGTATCTAGCTTTTTCTCTCTCTGAAACCTGTCCCTGTATAGTTTTCCCAGTAAAACTTCAGTAGCTTCCCTTTCCTTTCTCTTCTCATGAGAGTTGGGCATATCCCATTCTTTCAAATCTTTGTCTGATTCACCTCTTTGTCTGACACTCAATTAGACAACACTCTCAAACATGAGTGCTTCCTTTTATAAACCAACTTTATCTTTAATTGTTTGGGATTAGATGTATGTATTAAGGTTGTGTTTGTATTACAGCCAGAGGGATTAAAGGTGTGTGCTAAGAACTGAGACACACCACTAGAAACAGGATTTATTAGCAAGTAACATAGTCATCAGGTTCACAATGTGTTTATATCCTGCAACCATAAGATACTACTTTAAATCTTGTATGCATTAAGCTGAAAATCTTAAAATAATGGATGAGTTTCTAGATTCAGCTAAACCACTAAATTTAAACAAAGAAGATATCAGCAACCTAAAGAGACCCATAACATCATTGGATATTTAAATATCCAACAGAATAACATCTTGGGACAGATGATCATTGAAGGAAGATATACAGCCAATCCTTCTTAAATTATTAAAAAATATGAAAGATAAAATATAAAAGAAACCAAGCAGGCAAGCAAGCAAAGAAGGAAACAAAGAAACATAAGCAACCCTACCAAACTCCTTCTATGAAGCCAGAATCTTTCAAATGCAAGAAGCAGGTAATGACACAATAGCAGTAGCAACAACAAAGACAAAACAACGATAAAACACACACAAACAAAAACAAAAGTAAAAGGGAAGAAAAAAAATTGAAACTACTGGGCATTATTTCTGGTGAACATAGACAGGAAAATACCCAATGAAAAACTTGCAAACAGAATATAGACAAAAAAGTTGATCTACCTTACCAAGGTGACTTTATCCCTAAAATGCAGGGATGGTTCAAGATACTCAAAACAATAAATATAATAAACCACATAAATGAACTTAAAAACAAAAAACACATGATCATTTCAAGGGATTCAGAAAAAGGCCTGTGACAAAATCCAACATGCATTTATGATAAGAGTCCTAGAAAATGTAGGGCAGGTGGAAACATACCTCAACCTAGTAAAAGGTATGCATGAGAAATTCACAGCAATCATCCACCTAAATGGATAAAACTTGAAGCAGTTGAAGGAAGGAGACCAGGATGTCCATTATCTTTTTCAATATTGTACTTGAAATAGTAGTTGGATCAATAAGGCAAGAGAATGAAATTAATGTGACACAAATAGAAATAGAAGAGGCCAAACTATCTCTATTTGCTGATGACTTTATACTATACTTTAGAAATGTCTAAAATTCTGCCAGAAAATATCTAGAATTGCTATATAAATTCAGCAAAGTAGCAGGATACAGAATCCATTTGCACAAATCAATAATGTCTCTATACACCCACAAGAAAGATGATGACATACTCCCATTTGCAATAGCCTCGAAGAAAATAAACTATCTAGGAATGAGCTTAAACAAGGAAGTAACAGACTTCTACAATTCAAAGTGTAAGTCTTTGAAGAAAGAGATAGAGGGCACTTGAAAATGGAAAGGCATCTGATGTTCATTGAATACTAAAATTAATATTGTGAAAATAACCATAATTACCAAAAGTATTCACAGATTTAATATAATCCCAATGAAGATTCCCATCTCATTCTTCACAAAAATGGGGGGGAGGTGGTGGAAGGGTAGAAATGAACCTAAAATTCATATGGAACCATAAAAACCTCTGGATAGGCAAAACCAACAATACTAGAGAGATAACATTTGCAGATTTCAAGATATGTTTCAGAGCCATAGTAATAAAAAAAAGTATAGTACGGGCACAAGAACAGACATGTAGACCAATGATTAAAGTCAGAGTCATGAATATGTGCATGGCAAAGAGGTCAAAAATATAAACTGAAATAAAAAAGTGTCTTCAGTATATGGTGCTGGGAAAACTGAATGCAAATGGATGAAATTAAAGTCATATCTATTACAAAAATGAACTCCAAATGAATAAAAGATCTAAACATAAAGCCTCTAGAAGAAAACATAGGTGTAGCAAAAGACTTCTTGATTAGGATTCCATTTGCCCAAGAAGAAAGGTCAACAATTAACAAGTGGAAATTCATACAACTAAAAAGGTTCTGTATAGCTAAAAAAAATCCTATCAACTAGACAAAGAATTTCCAGAATGTTAGGGAATCATTTGACAGAGCTTTAATATCCATAAAATATAAAGAATTCAAAAATTAAAAAATAAAATATATAAAAAATATAACCCATTCAATTGAACAGAGAGTTTTTTGTTTGTTTGTTTTTGTTTTTCGAGACAGGGTATCTCTGTGTAGCCCTGGGTGTCCTGAAACTCACTTTGTAGACCAGGCTGGCCTTGAACTCAGAAATCCGCCTGCCTCTGCCTCCCAAGTGCTGGGATTAAAGGTGTGAGCCACCACCGCCTGGCGAACAGAGAGTTTTTAAAAGAAGAAGAAAATGGCTAGAAAATACCACACAGACACATACACACATACAGACACACAGACACACACACACACACACTGTTCAGCATCCTCAGCAATTAGGGAAATGCAAAATAAAACAACTTTTAGATTTCATCTTACCCCAGCCAGAGTGGCAAAGATCATCAAAGCAGCTGACAACAAACTCTGGTATATGGGATTATAAACTTGTACTGCCATTATGGAAATCAGTATAGATAGTTTTCAATAACTAAAAATGAGTTTATCATATGACCCAAATATATGACTCCTTGGCATATGTCCAAAGGATTCAACATTTTACTTCAAAGGTCCTTGTTCAGACATATTCATAGCTGCCCTACTCAAAATAGCTAGGAAATTCAAACAACTCAAATGTCTTTCAACCAATGAATGGATTGTGAAAACGTAGTACATATAAGCTATGAAATACTATTTCATGGCAAAAAATAAAATCATGAACTTTTCTGGTAAATTAATAAAACTAGAAAATATACTGAATGAAGAAAATCAGTCCCAGAAATCCAAATAATACAGGTTTTCTCTTATTGTGGAGTCTTCTAGTTCCAAATATTTGGATATGAGTACATAGCCTTGAATAACTACAAAAACCAGGGGGGAAAAGAAGACCTTTGTCAGGATAGGAGGCTTGAGAAGCAGCAGAGAGGGAAAAAACAGGGTACACATGATCTGATATAGGAAATAGGGAAAGAGTGGATCTTTATAAAAGTAGGAGGGAGGTAAATACAGAAGAAGGAATGAGAAGGTAAAATGACAATAAGAATGTTTGAAAGTCATAAAGAATCCCGTTATTAACCATTTACCTAAAACATGTATAATACATATAATTCTGTGTATAAATATACGTATAAAGTTTTAAATGAAATTTACTACCTGGGTTAACAACCAAAGGCAAAGAACAAAAAATCTCTAATATTAGACATGAGAAGCCCTTTTTTTGAATTATTAGAGTTGTTCAAGAGACTCCCAAAGCGTACAGCCTATTGCTATTGCCCTTGTTGCATGGCAGAGATGAGAGATAAGACCCTTTTGCTGAATATACTATGCACTTCCCAGAAGCTCTTGAACTGGAACTGGCTTGAGTGTGTCTTCTCCAGGGACTAGCTTTCATGGTACTTGAAGGTGCTATGTAATCTTCCAAAGACAGAAGGCAACCATAGTCCTACCCAGCAGTCTTACTCATGATGCTTCTGAACCACACCAATCACCTATATGTCATTACAACCCTAAGAGGGAAGTAGTGACACACATAACTAGGTGGTAATCAACAGCTTTCCAATTGGACTTAAGACCAGCTCAACAAGAGGAAAACCATTCCTGGTTCTGGAAACCAAGCAAACTAATCAGTGCTAGTGAAGGAGAACCTACACCCACTGCTTCAGTAAACAAGCATAATAGCAATCCACAAACGTTTGTCCTTGTAACTACAGATAAATGTAGTCATCACCCTCTTATCATGGAACATTTTCTTTACAACAGATAGAGACCACCAAAGAAGACCACAGATACTCAAAATGCATAGTTGAGGAGTCCAGTCTCAGTGGATACATCTACAAAATTCGCCTCTGCCTAAGGCTCAAAGAACTTTGCTAAAAATGTGGTAGAAAGATTCTAATAACCAGAGGGTCAGGTTTGCTGTGAGACTGTGTCTTCTAGGAATGTCAGAAGCAACACCCATAAAGTCTCACCAACATGACTGTCTAAGCATGAACGAACAAGGGCGATATTAGTAGACACACCAACATGGATCAGAAAAAGTCCACCAGGCTTAAACCCTACACAATGAACTGTACACAACTAAGAAATTCTGAGAATGAGAGAAATAATAGGCTTTAGTAGAGATGAGCCCAGTAATTGTTTAATTGCTTAACCAATACCAAATGATAATCATTCCTAAAAATATACAAACAAGTAACAGTAAAACAGTAACAAAGTAACGTATAACTGAGCAGGTTATATTTAGAAGTAAATATTTATATGCACATATATATATATATATACATATATATACACATATATATATGTATCAATAAAAAGGAGGTCACAAATTTGAAAGAAAGCAAGGAAGAGACTGAAAGGAAGAAAGGAAAGAAAGAAATGTTGTAATTATTATTTTGAAAATTTTAAAACGAAAGATTTATGGTAGCAATTATAAACATTCAATAGAATTTAAAAAGAGTGTTTCCTTTAATCCCAGGACTTAAGTGACAGAGGTCAGTAAATCTTTGAGTTTGAGGCCAACTTGGTTTAAATGGTGAGTCCTAGGCCAGTCAAGGCTTATCAGTCAGACCCTTCCTCAAACACACACACAAACAAACAAACAAAAAAACAAACAAACACAGATGTTATAAAGTAGGCACATGAGAAGCAGCCAGGAGTTCTCTCTGCAGAACGCATTTTACTAGACTCTTGCTATAGAGGGGATCCAAATCGTGTAATAAATATCATGATTATGAAGGAAAATCCCATAACTGTTAATAAACAGTTCTGTAAATATTATGACCATACAATTAGGACCATACAACACAACTGAGCTAGAAAATATGCCGTGTAATGACTTCTATCAATACAGGGCAAATAAATATTAGTTTCAGGAAAAAAAGAAAAGAAAGAAAAAAGGCTGAGGACGATTTCAAAAGCATAAGATAAGCATCTTTAGCACCTGTGTGAAAAGCCAGGCGTGGTGGCACACATTTATAATCCCAGTGCTGTGGACGCAGACACAAGAGACAGGGCCTTGGGAACCATTCAATTTAGCTAGTCATTGACATCTAAGTTCAGTAAGAAACCTTTTCTCCAATAAGTAAGTGGAGAACAATTGGAGAAAATATGTGATGGCAACCTCTAACCTCTATATGCATGTGTATATGCTGTATATGTATACACACGTACATACACATATGTTAATAAAAGGGGGAAGGCCATAACAGTTGTTCTGAACCATACATTTGTCATTTCCAATCAAGATCTGCTAAAGCAATGTTTACACTTTCTCCTCTTTATATCTGTGATTTTGAAACACTAGTTTTCTGGAAGTCAATGCCATACATGAACCATCCATAACATAAGCACAACACAAGCGCAAAGGTTATATCAGTGTATTTGTAAGATTTTCTCATCCTTAACTTTTTTTATCTATAGAGAGAAAAAAATCGTGTTTATTTGAAGTGCAAAGCCATGAGTGAGATGTGACCAGTGACCTACTTTCTCATGGGAATGCATTTTAATTTTCTATTAAATATTCAGTCATCACAAAATAATTTGACTTCAGTAGGAGTCATAAACTTCAACAATAACATGTATCTGCACAGATGCCTTCATTAAATTAGTGTATTAACTTAAACTTTGTTCATAATCAGGAACAACTTTTATATAGTTCTATCAGAATAAATTAACTATCTGTAATAGAGATTATTATGATGTTTATATATTTAATGTACACTGATCATATCCATCTCCCAATACCCAATTGTCCCCACCCCATTCCCACTAATCTCCTTCCTATTCTCAGTGACTATCTTTCTACTTCCATCTTGCTTGGTTTTGTTTTCAGGAAGTAATGTGTTTAATCAGGGTTAATTATAGGAGCATGAATACCTGACCAATGGCTACACCACTGAAGAAAAGGTTTCTCCCTCTCCCTTTAACCTCAACTGCCTATTGATCTTCAAGGGGTGGAGTCTTGTGAACCACTCCCACTCCAGAAACACTTTTTGTCAAGCTATACATTAGTATTGCTACCCAAGACAACAGCTTTCTCCTCAGGTGCCTAACCAATGTAAAACTAAAATCATACCTTCTGCCTCCTTTCTGTGACCCATCTGTTGCAGGAGAGGTGTATCTCAGGCCCACAGGTCAAGGAAAATTTCTAAACTAAGAAGCTTGCTTTGATCCCTGATAACCATGACATGCAAAGACCCTCAATGAATTTCTTCATATTCTTCTTTTCTAGTGCATTACATTTTCTTACTGAACCACTAGTTTGTCTGATGGGGTTTGAAATAAGAATAACTGGTCAATTAAATATTTCAAACATTTTGCCTTCCAAATCAAGCAAGCGCCCAAACATCCAAGGAGCATGGTTTTTTGAGTGTTCATTACAGGATAGAAGTAAAAGAAAGAAGTATATGCAGTTTCTACTGAGGGGGGGTGTCCTTTTTTTTCTTTTTAATGTGTTGTTTTTCCTTTGAAAACAAATATTTATTGGAAAATAAAATAGAAAACCACCTTTGACCTTAAAATTATTTTTAAAATGCTGTCAACTAGCCCTTGCAGAAAGTCATCTTATGAAAAATTCAATGTTCCATGTAAGAGAGGAACTTAGTCATTGGAATAACTATTAAATAGAGTCTGGTGTTTCTCCCATTGCAGTGCCTCCACTTTAATTGTTAAAATGCAGCTCCCTGTGATTTATTTTCCCACTAATTCAGCAAAACTAATTAAAAGGCAATACTGGGAAAGGCCCTCGCAAAGCACATTTTATGGGCAAATCAGCAACAAGAGTGACTTGATAATTTTCAAACACTGTAATATTGAAAGTGAGGTTACAGTAACTTTCATTCCTGCAAATTCATTATAATCATTCTGGAAAGTAATTGTACTTTCACATCAGAATTTATAGGGGTTAGAAAGTATTAACCTTATTTTGTATTTAGAAATTAAAAAATAAAAAAATAACTACCATGAAGAATAATTCAAGTATTGAGTTTATTTCTCTTTCTTTTGATATATTTGCTGAGTTGTGTAATATCTAAACATTTATACCACAATAAAGAGAGGCAATGGCATGCCAAATACATGTAGTGTAGTAAGAATTGAAGCTATGTAGAATTGAATAGAAAGGACGAAATAATGAATAGTCACATGGTTAGTGGTCGAAAGATTGATGAGTTTGGAGTCATCTAGTCCTGAACAGATACTATTTCAGATACTGTTCCAAGTTAAGGTATCATGGTAGTGAAAGTCACTGTCCAAATATAAACAAAAGAAGCAGATGATATTGTACATCAGTGAGTACTTACTGCCATAGGAATGAGAACCAGCTAAGTGAATCATTAGTGACAGAGAAGGCCTGAGGCTTTCACGGGCCAAGTTGGCCTCCAGAAGCCTAGTTTTACATCTTTTATGATTCTGCTTACGTCATTGAACTGCAGTTGCGGAGTACAAAAAAAAAAAAAAAATAGCAGGTACAATGCTTACACAGGGCTTGGCACTTATATGGACTCAAAATCATTAAAGATTTACAGGTTCGAGTTTGGCAGAAGTCCTCAAAAAATACTCTTTTCCATGTAAATTTGGAAGGAAGGTAGCATAGGGCTGGTATGGTATTTCACTGTGTCAGAAGCAGAAGCCCCTTCTCTTTTATATTCTATCCTGTTTGACCTCTGACTCAAATCCCAGGAGGATGGATCCGGTTCCCGGTAGCCTCCTTTCTTCCAGTAAACACAGTAAAAAATAAATGGGAAGATGATTTTTTTCTCCTTAATCTGGAGACTATTTCCCGAAAGTGCCAAATACCATTGCTACTTGTATCACTGACTAGTTAGATTTAGATCAAAGGGAAGCTGGATAATATTATTCCTTTTAATTATGAAGTTACACTCTCAACTGGAAATAAAAGATCTTTTGTTATACAGAAAAAGGTAGAATATTGGTGGCAGGCTCAGCTTCTGCTATGTGAGATTAACATAGCTCAAGATGACTTTACATAAGAACTCAAACATGGGATATCTGTCCCTCCAGTAGCCCCGGCCCACATCACTTCTAACACCTTTGAAAGAGGGCAGAAAAGTACTGTAGCAGTGGGGCCTCAGATGTCTGAAAAAAATAAAACTTTCTCCTAGAGATTGGATATTTATTACTTCAGTTAGTGTTTTGACAACAGGAATGTTAAGTAATATTCTGGACCACATGTCAATACTTTTAAAAATGCTATTTAAGTCAATTATATTTTAATGAGGCTTATTTATTCTTAGGTTTTTGAGATGTTTAAAAACATAATAAAATTTAGTATTTCCTTGAGCGATATTTTATACAAAGAAAATAAAAAATTTTAACTTAGAATAAAGAATAAATGTCACATCATTATACTAGGTTTTGCTGAACGTTATATTAGTTCTGTGTGAAATGGCAAATCATGATTTTTTTTTAACTGAAAAGTCCCATGAGTTATATATGAGTTACTATTTCTTGGTAAGTATTACTTAACTCTATTGCAAGCAGAACCATACAAACAAAAAATGGCGAAAACTTCATGCAGATTCTGGGCTTTTCAGTTGTGGTCACTTGAGGACAGATAAGTTAGAAGAGTCGCTAAAGGAAAAGCAACTGATGGTGGCATCTAGAAGGCAGGTTGAGTTTCAGATGAACTGCTTGGTAGAAAGCAAAAATATCAACCAGAAAAAAAAATAACTGAACAGATGGGTTTTATGAACCCAATTCTCACCATCCTTAAAATAACAAATTTAGAAGCAAGAAAAACACAAGACATCCAATTATCATGTTGATACATATATGGCTGAATTTTGTATTGATTGTTTCTTCAGATCTTTAAATACTTCAGATTTGTTTTTTTTCAAATTAAGAACTAATCACTCTTCATAACTTGCATTAAAAATGTGATCCATACAAGAAAAAGAATGGACAAAGTTCAGAGGAGACACTTTTGCCTCATGAAAGAGGGATAATTCTTTGTATCATTCTAGACTTTCATATTCCACACAGAACATGTAGGTTAGAGGCAATGCTTAGTCTCTGGGAGGGTTCAAAGGTGAAGTTAACGTGTTTAGAACAAAGGTTAGCATTTGTTCTCAGTGTACACTTCTCAGCTGTTAGTCGATAAATATCACTTGTTTAAAAATGGATGTATTAACATGCTGATCTCTGAGAATGTTAAAAAAATACAGGCTAGGTCTGTTTTTCTGATCACAATGATTGATTATCAAATGATAATCAGAGAACATTCTTGCATGAATATTATCGCTTTGAAATGAAGCACAAATATATACAAAACTCATGGCAGACCATGGGATGTCTGTGAAGAAGAACAGAAGGATTGCTGGGATTCTACTCATAGATAAAATTTTGATGATGAATGGGAGGAAATTAAAGCATGAAATTTCAAACAATGTATTTCATTAAGAAGCATTTTCAGATTGTCGAAATGGCATATGGTGCCAGTGTGTGTGGTTTACACATGACAGTGTCAATATGTTCATTAATTTAGGAGAAAGAGTTAGCAAAAAGAATAGGTGTTGCAAAGAATTAGTTTGTGTGACCGAGAGTACAGAGTGTTGCTGCTGGAGAAATGGGCAGAAGATACACAGAGAAGGTGTTTAGGTGGATACATATAATTTCTCTTTGTAGATGATGTACAATACTAAAGGATTTTGAGAGAGGTTGACATGACTTCAATAATTTCAGTTATGTGTGCAGTCTTAGAGTAACTGGAAATGGTTAAAGAAAGGGGGAAATGACTGACATTCTAATGAAGGAATGGAAGAAAAAGGAGGAGGAGGGAGAAGAGGAAGAGGAGGAAGAGGCGAAGATAGAAATAAAGTAGTTATTTTCTCCTCCTATAGTCAAAAGTCTCTAAGTAAGCATTTCTCAACCTTTGTCACAACCGCTTCATCAAACCTATATCTCCCAAAACATTTACATTATGATTCTTAACAGTGAAAATATAGCAGTTATGAAATAGCAACAAAAAATAATTTTATGGGTAGTTGTCACCACAAAACGATAAACTGTATTAAAGGGTCGTAGCATTCAGATAGTTGAGAGGCACTGCTCTAAAGAATCCATGTTGCTGATGGTTTGCAACAAGATGCAGTTGCTAAGAAACTACTCAACACTGATGGTAACAGAACCATGACAATGATGATCAGGTGAGCCACAGGCCCACAATTCTGAAGACTAGAACTAACTTTCAAAATGTTTGTACAGCACCTGGCGGTAATGTCACCAGGGTTTCCTCCCCACTACTAACATCTATATTTTTTAAATATGTTTTTCATTGAGTTAGAATTCTATTATATTCCCTCTCTCCTTTCCTTCTTCCATACCCTGCTATAGCCTCCTTATCCCCCCTTTCAAATTGATAGCCTTTTTTCTTTGATTATTATTGCTACACTATGTTCTTCTTGGATCTCAGGACTGTATCCTTTAGTGATTATGATAACTGCATGCAGCTGCTACAAAACTCTATGATATGGTGTTCATTTTCATGTAATATTTTGCTGTTACAATTATGCACTAGCAGCTGGGAAGACTAATTTATTACTCGGCTGTTACTTTTGAAGGTTGGGCAACTCTAATGTTTTCCTGCATGCTCTGCCAGAGATGGCCCTCTGGCAACTCTTTGGGCTTCCATGGAATTTATCACTCCTTTCTACCAGTGATGTTCAAATCAGTAGGCATTTATTTCTGGCAACACAGCGAAATGCCCTGTGTTACCTTATCTAGCTTTTCTTAATTCAGTAATTGATATATACCCATATATATTTGTATTATATATACCTATGTATAATATATATGATATATTTATATATAAATATATTATATTAATATATAATACACATTTATAAATTACATACTTATAAATATATGTATATATTAATATATTATAATATATTATGTATTATATTAAATATAATAGATAATAGATAATTATAAGATAAAATTAATATTTAATATATAATTAATATATGATATATAAATATATAATATATACCTATATATAATACACATATATAGGATATGTAATAATATATAATACACATATGTGATGCATACATATATATATGTGTACACACACACATATATGTATGTTGTTTAAAACATTTCAGCTTTCTACACTCTAAACCTTCATATACCAGTTGGAAACCTAGTTCCAAGTAATATTTAATTTTTCTATGTCCTACTATGCTTGTTTATTTTACATATATAGAAGAATATATTCTGTTCTACCTGTGCAGATGCCTGTTAACCCTTTATGTAAAATTGGCAGATACTTTTGAGACAAGGGTAGGAAATGTCTATTATGCATTTCTGTTAAAACTTGAGCTGGAAACATAGATTAGATTGTTTTAGAATTTAGGGTAAATGAGATAAAGCAACTCGTTAAGTGTCTAGATTAAAAAGAAAAGGTAGAATCCATTTCTGTATAGAAAAAGATAGAAGCTAGAGAAATATTTTAAAGGTATCATAAATAACTTCTCAATTTAGATACTTGTCTCAATCTCTGAGTTACTGTTAACATAAAAATAGAACCCTAGAATTAACTTCATGATACAGTTTGCCTATCACTGTTTCATTATTTGTAACTAAACTATGGCTTTAGTAGTGGATTGATATTTAGCAGAAACAATATATTATTTAGACTAAGTTCAATTGTGAGTGGTTTAGAATACTCATGGCTAAGGGAAAATCACACTGGCAACGACCTCAGGAAGTAACTATAGTGCACAGCTTAATGCAATTTATAAAAGACGACTCAGTGTTTTCTTCAATAGCAAGTTTGATTAGTGACAATAATGACGTATTTCTGGATACAGTATTTGTGCTATTTTAACTAATAGGGCTTTTGATCCATGAGATGGTGGAATAGATAGCCATAGCAATCATAACTCATAGCAGCTGTGCATACTGGCACTGGATACATAAAAAGCTGGATTCTCCTAACAGTTAGCTAAGGATGGGAAAAGACCTCTAGGACCCCAGAACATGGTGTTCTATTGGCAATCACAAGATTCTGAGAGAGAGAGAGGAAGGCACAGTGTCTATTTGTGTTCCTGCTGGCAAGCCTACTGGGCTCCAACAGTTAGTTCTATACTCAGGGTCAACGATATAACCTCAGGAAAACTCTGTGGGCTACTAAACAGGCCTCCAAATAATAAATAAGCAAAGTAGGATATATAAGACTGTGTGTGTGTGTGTGTGTGTGTGTGTGTGTGTGTGTGTGTGTGTGTAAGTGTGTAAGAATTAGGTGAGGAATAGCAATGGGGGAGTAGAAAACCTTTCCAAAAAAAGAATAATGAAATAGAGACAGTTTGAGATAAGTAAGAAATGTAGAGCACCTTAAAAAAGAAGGAAAGAAAGAAAGAAAGAAAGAAAGAAAGAAAGAAAGGAAGGAAGGAAGAAAGAAAGAAAGAAAGAAAGAAAGAAAGAAAGAAAGAAAGAAAGGAAGAAAGGAAGGAAGGAAGGAAGAAACCAGGACGAAATGAGGGTACCAGATTGAAGATGCAGCACATACTAGCAATTGTGTGAAGACTTTGCAATTGAGGTTTTCAGAAAAAGAAGAGTCACATCAACAGTAACAAGAGAGGTACTTGAGGTGAGGGGGGCATGCTGATTGTGCTGTCTTGCCTCTGAGCTATTTGTTAAGAGGGAAATAATCCAGGTAGAGACATCTGAAAAGTCTAGAGAAAGTGAAGGGTGTTTGACAAGGCACGGCTACATGAGGAAAGAGAATGAATAAAGGTTCTCCTGTGAGAGCTGTGAAGTCAAACACTCTGAGGAAATCTGCTTTCCTCCATTTCTATAACGAATCAACAAACAGATAGTGTCCACCTGAATCAAAAAATAGACAATGTCCATCTGAAACTGCAAATATAAGGAGTCGTGACCTTGGCTTTGTAAAGCATTTTTCTGCCACCCTTCTTTCTGTCTCGCCATGCTTTTATTTCCCTTGGGGGATCCAGGAGTTGTCACCTCCAGTTTTTCCACAGCACTCACTCATAGACTTGCTACCTCTGATGGTCACATAGGAAAGGAAGTGAAGGAGGGCTTGCACAACAAGTTACAGCTTCCAGAAGGTCATAAGGACCATGTGTACCTGTATAGATGTTTTGGTTCCAGTTGGAACAGAAGCATTACGCTTTCAGTCAGAGCATTTAGTGCAGTCAAAATGGCATATAGAGAAGTTCTTGTTGTGGTTCAGACTACGGCTGCCAATGTCCTATCTTAGGTGTCACCAGGGTTTGTAGTCACAGGCCCCTGATTCTTCCTAATCCACACGTCTCTCTTCCCTAATTTCATCTGTCAATGTGGGTTTAATTTCATTTGTATACCGATGACAACAGATTGATGTTATAAAATTAGCCTTAATGTTCCCTCTGCCACATCTGTGCTATACGCTTGCCAAGCTAATGTCAAGCACAGGGTATCTAGAGATTTTCTTCAAGTTACCAAGACCAAAATAGCTGCAATCATAAAATGAAGGCTCTGCTCTAACTAGTTGGTGTCTGCATTTCAGTTTTTAAGAACATTGTAGAAATCAGTACTTAACAAGAGAAGATCCCAGACTCAATATGCTTTTCTGACTTTTTAAATTAAGTCCATTTCTGGTGAAAATGTAAATGTTCATAAGCTAGAAAAACAACAGCAAGTTCTAGCTACCTTAACAGAGAAACATTTCACTTCTACCTCAGAAAGAAAACGACAGAGCCGGAAGTTGCTTCTTCTCTTCCTCCATTATCTTGTGTTTTAGTATGCGTGTATGGGTTCCTGGGACACTTACACAAATAATCACTTACAATTTATTAAAAGGCTTGCAAGATGACGATGATAAGAATTATGTCATCTCCTATATTGTGGCAATGGCCATGAAGAATAGAATTCAAACGATCTCCAACGACTCATCAATAAAGCAGATTGATGATCAACAGTCCAAGCTGCATCTTCTCAGGAGCTTTCTACAATCTCACATTTATCCCAAGCAATGTGCTCTTGTTTCTGAGAATGTTCCCATCCTAATAGAAGAATATTTTGTGTGAGCTTCTGATATGAGGATGAAGTGTTCTACAAAGGGGCTGACCCAAACTAGACTTTGCTAAGCATGTAGAAATAATCATTTTAAGATGCAATGCCAGGAAAGCGTTATCTTTTTCCTGGATACAATGGGGGTAAACTCATGTTTCTTGAGCCCATTATCTGTACCAGGAACTCAAAATACAGGAAATGGGTTGTCTTGTTAAATTCTCACAGCAATGTTATAAAAAGTATTATCAGCCCCATTTCAAGAACATTGGAACGAGACAGTGGCAATTTAACTGTACAAGGTTGTCCATCTTGATTCAAAAGCAGCCTTAACGCTGAAGCCTGTGTGGATAGTCTAAACAATAGGATACTCAGAAGGCAGTTGGTCTACTAAGAAATCATGTCCTTCCAAATAGTAACATAGTAGAAAGTACTAACAATCACCAGCTAGGCAATACAAAAAAACATGAAGGAGCTCGAGTTTTCAGGGTCCAGAGGTACCAGAGGTACCGACTGCCACACTCAGTTCTTTCAAATAGCACCTTCTCTTGGCACATATCCAACAGCACCCTTGCCTGCACTGGAAGGATCTAGTGATGCAACTCCATTTAGTCACATACTCTGGTTCTCATCACATGCCCAAATGAGCCCAGGCCTAGAGCAGTTTAATTCATGTTAAATGGTCGGATTATTTGGATTTTAATAAATGCAGTGATTAGACTATATAGAACGATAAAGTGGAACAAATCACACACACACACACACACACACACAAAAACTCACAAACAAGCACGTTTAGATTGGTCACTCACTCATTCTTTCAGTCCACAGAGTCTTTGAGGATTTACACAAACCCCACAACTTCCATAGTACAAATAGAAAGCACAACAGGATTTGTCCCCAGTTAATTACTCAAGAGTTATCTCATACGACTTTCCCATGGGCTCCCCTTTTACTTTCTTCTTATTAAATGTGCTGAGTTTCTTCCTGCTTTACCACAGTGGAATTGCTGCTGTTTTGTTATGATGACTTGCTTCCCCATTTTCAGATGCTAAGTTCATTCTTCACAAGAAACATACAGGCAGCATCCGGAACAGTAAGTATCTTACTGAGCCTGGCAATCTTGGCTGTCTAGTGTCTTCCAGTCTCTACTTTAGATGATGAGATTTGATTATAAACAAAAACCTGACAAAATCCTGTTTTTAGTCAAGTGGAGAAGGCTAACAAAGGCTACAATGGTAATTCTTCTGTTTTGATGAACTTAAAATTATTCTCATAAATGCAAATGAATCAAATCCCCAGAGAAGCATTGGGTGTTCAGGAACTAAAAGAGAGACATCTGAGTTGAGGGAAGACAGGTGGAATGGCTTAGTACAGGTAGGAAAAAACACATGAGAATGAAAGGTTTCTCAAAGGATTCTGGGAATGGGTCAGTCTGATAAAGGCCTTATTTTATCCTCTTTCTTAGTGTTTAGTTTTTTGCCTTTATTTGATACTATACCCACATCTTTGAAACACCTGCACTTGATAGTGATGTGAATAGAAATGTTTTAAATAACATATGGCTTCTAATACCCTGGGTCTATGGTATGGAACATAGAGTAGAGGACTAAGGGGTCCAGAAATTCCATGTTTAGCACAGATGAACTGTAAATGTCAATGCAGAGTCCATAGACCATGTACTGTTTTATGCCTTTTTCATGAATTAACATTCTCAAGGACACACATGACCATATATATATATATATATATATATATATATATATATATATATATACTTTTGTACTCTCAAGCACCAGACAGAGTCAACATTTTACCAGAGTTTTTCATGTAAGGTTGCAAGTGAAAAAATCCAACAATCTTTTAAAAAAGCAGCCATTTAAACAATGATCCTTAGGCACTTTAAAAAATTTAGGCCGAAATTAGTTCATTTCCCAGTGTAATACAACATGTAACATTTTCAGCACTTACTATATGTAAAAAAGGAAAATTTAAAAAAGAGTAGCCAGCCAACTCGCTGAAGTAGCTCGTGGAATAACACTACTAAATATAAAAGCTAAGAATATTAAATTAATCAGCAAAATTTTACTTTAGACTGGAAAATACTAGCAGAACTTTTGATTACATATTATCTTTCTTGCACTCAAAGGATAACAAGTATATATAATGTTAATATTAACAATGTAATAGGCACTATTAGGCACCCACACAACACATCCAGATATGGTTGACAGAGTGTTAAGGATAATTATTTCTAATTCTCACAACACTCAAAAGAGTAGTATCATCTGAGATGTTGTAGATGAAATATTAGAGCTTTGAGAGGTGAGATAACGTGTCTGCAGTAATGATTCAAATGGATCTGTCTGACCCCAAGTCCCGTGCCCTTTCTACTATGCTGTACCTCCTCTCATTAGGTGATAAATCTCCCTTTGATAAACCAGAGAATTGCCTCATTAAATAAAAACAAAACACATGAGCCAGAGAGATCAATTCTCCCATCACATAAGTGATTCAGAGTGAATCATGTTTCCCTAAAAGTCATCCACTGGAGTCTCAACCCAGGGCCTCAGAACAGAACCATAGAGAAAGACTGACCTGTTTGATACTTTATGAAGATGGATACAATGGATGTATTACTATGTGGAACTCTTATTAGAATTAATCCACATGAAATTGGGATGCGAGGTTCTTATTATGCAAAAGGCATGTGGCTTTACAACCTGTGCCTTACATCACAAATATTAGAAGATAGATGAAAACTTCTTCTATTCAGAAGTAAATGGATATTCTCTAGGCAATCACCAGCTTTATCAGAATATTCAGCATTTCTTCTAAGTCAGTACTTGTTTCTGGAAACACAGACTTCAAAAGATAAATAAAACATTTATAGTTGAGAGAGAGAGAGAGAGAGGAAGGAGGAGGAAGAGGAGGAGGAGGAGAAGAAGAAGAAGAAGAAGAAGAAGAAGAAGAAGAAGAAGAAGAAGAAGAAGAAGAAGAAGAAGAAGAAGGAAGAAGAAAGAGGAGGAAGAGGAGAAGGAGGAGGAGGAGGAGGAGGAAAGGAAAGAAGAAGGAAGAAGAGAAAGACGAAATGGAAGGGGAAGTGGAGGAAGAAGTAGAAGAGTAAGAAGGAGGAGGAAGAAGAGGAAGAGGAAGAGGAGGAGGAGGAGGAGGAGGAGGAGGAGGAGGAGGAGGAAGAGGAAGAGGAAGAAGAAGAAGAAGAAGAAGAAGAAGAAGAAGAAGAAGAAGAAGAAGAAGAAGAAGAAGAAGAAGAAGAAGAAGAAGAAGAAAAAGAAAGTTAAATTTAAAGTGACGTTTAGAAAGGTGGTATAGATCAGAGATGAAGAGGTAGGGTCTATGAATAGTGTTAAGATCCTGTTTGGCCTGACTTCGTGTAAATAAAACCTCCGTGTATTAATTTCTCCAAAGTGCAAAACCAATAATCTCCTTCAGAGAACTCAATAAGAAAGTGTGGGGACAAGAGTGTGAAACTAATTCAGTTAAATTGTTTCATACACTGAAAATTTTATGTCTTCAAGTGTGGGGAAGATACCACCAGCCCATGTAGTTTTGAAGTATTTCGTGTAGTGGAACTTAGAAAACAGAAATGTTTCAAGAGTTTCATATTCTGCCAAGATTGCATAGGAGGTAAGGAAGCTTATCCCCCAGTCCCTAGGACATGGGGGTATCTTTTCTCCTTCATTGCTCTTCATAAGTAGTACGGTCTATGTTTCTGCTGATTCTAATGTTCTACAAACACACATCCTTCCTAGCCATTTGTCTACATCATAAATGTAAAACATTATCAGCTACCTTTGAGTATGTGGTATGTACCAGGAACTTTATGTGTAGCTGCACATTAAAATATCCTAACTTTATCATGCTGTTATGCTTTGCTCGACTCACATTTGAGTTGCTAGACACTTATAGCTACATAAGCCAACCACCTTCCAGCTGGTCTCAGATCTTTGGAGCACTAAAATCCTTTTAGTTCAGTGAAGAGGTTAGCTGATGAGAGTATTTTCACATTTGAACTATAACTGGTGGGATCACATCTAGAAGCCAATGTGACTCACTTCCAGGCTCATTCTCTACCAGTCGATACCCTAATGGTAGTAACAGGAATGGAACTTGAAGTATTTACTTCTTCATCTTAAGCTGCCAAATTATGGTCTTCATCAGGACGGAACAAGAAAATGATAGTTCTAGGAAACCTAAAAATCCTCTAGTCAGAATATCCAGCAATAGCATTCTTCGACTCTTGGGCAACCATGTAACTTACCCAGTATTTCCATGACAATATATGACCACCCTGTGAGGAGTAGAGTGGGCATTACTTTCTTACAAGGAACAGGGTAAGCATAGCCCAGTCACACCATGTTCAGCAATGTTATATCCCATGCTCCTTGGGTAAGAGTCTTTCTCATTTCCACCATATGACTTAGAACAGTGGTGCTCCACCTTCCTGATTATGTGACTCTTTAACACAGTTCCAAATGTTGTGGTGACACATGACCATAAAGGTATGTCATTGCTACTTTATAACTGTAATTCTGCTGCTGTTGTGAATTGTAATGTACATATCTGGTATGCAGGAGATCTGATACGTGTCACCTTTGAGGGCCTCGATCTACATGTTGAAAATCATGGATTTGCAACATTCAAATAATTGAAATGAAGGCTAGAAAGAAGGATCAGCATGAAAGAGTGTATAGGACTTAGAGAGGCTCTCAGTTCCGTTCTCTGTATCCACATCCGGTGGCTCACAACTTCCTAGAACACCAGTTTGAAGAGACCTGCCACTCACTTCTCAACCCTACAAGCACCCGAGTCTCACGCTCATAGTCCATCTTCATCTCACTGTATATATACCTAATTAAAAAGAAAACAACATTTTAAAACATGAATCCACATTTCTTTGGCTTCAGGAGTGAAGAATTAATACAGAATCAAGAGTAAATATCAGCTGGAGCTTGTTCGTGTGAAGAGTTACGAATAGAAGAGAGATGGGGAGAAAAAACCGGGAAGAAAGAAACTTTATAAAGATGAGCATTTGAATGGATACAACTGGAAAACACGACACAAACACCCGGGCCCCAAGAGTAATGGAGTAGAAGCTGCTTCCCTTTGTTCTGGTCCTGTTTTCTCATTCTACCAGCCTGGGTTTCTCATGCTTCAAGTATGCCCTGAAAGAATACAGTAGTGTTCGCTTAATATGTGATGTGCTTTCTCGGGTGTTTTTTCTGTCTTACTCTCTTTTTCTTGTTCAAAGTCACTCACTGTCTAGCTATCTCATCCTTCCCTATCATAGCTGCCTAATCTCTACTGAAGATGGAAGGAATACCGAGTCTGAAAAAGACCTGGCTGAATATGGTGGGTGAAATTAGCTGGATGATAGAATGGGAAGGACTGAATACAGATCATAGGCATGAGCTATGCTGAAAATATGACCGAGTACTCCAGGGAGTTTTAGAGAACAAGTCCATGCCTTGTTTGAAAAGCACAGAGAAATCAAATTTAGGATAACTTCCTGGATATTGAAAAGTAACATGATGGATATCCATCAACTTTATGTCATATATATATATGTGTGTGTGTATGTGTGTATGTGTGTGTGTGTGTGTGTTTATGTATGTATGTATGTATGTATGTATGTATGTATGTATGTATGTTTTGGGGAAGTAATAATCTAGATAATAATATTCTTCTCCCTAGCACTAAGTAACGTGGAAACATGTTGCCAAGTGAAAACTCATCATAAAGATCCATGGTGAAAAACTCTGAGTGTACCAGGACATTTCTGCCTGCTGAAATGTCAGCAAGTGATGTAGCTCAGAGGTGGTATGGTTGGAATTTTCCAGGCTGTGTTTCAATCCCTAGCACTGAAAATGAAATAAAGAACATAGAATCAAGATTGCACAAGAGATTTGTAAATACACCCCCCCAAAATCAACAGCTTACTTTTGCCTACTTGGCAGTAAGAAAAACAACCCCCAAATATTTAAAGTTTTGGGGGTAGGCTGGGCAGTGGTGGCACATGCCTTTAATCCCTTATTTAAGCACTTGGGAGGCAGAGGCAGGCGGATTTCTGAGTTAGAGGCCAGCCTGGTCTACAGAGTGAGTTCCAGGACAGCCAGGGCTACACAGAGAAACCCTGTTTCAAAAAACCAAAAAAAAAAAAAAAAAAAAAAAAAAAAGTTTTAGGGCTAAGGATTATGGCTAAGAATTCTTGTTCTTTTTGCACCGTCTTTAAAATACTTTTTCTTCCCTACATTGACTTAGAAGCAGTAACTTATAGCTACCTATAAGGGCTAATATCCTTCTTTTCAAACTAGTTAGTACTGTTCAATGCAATCACAACATTTAGCGTGTGGAAATGGTTTCTTCACTGTTTTATTTTCCTGTCCCCTCACTATCTTTACTCAATTTATTTCTCTGTCATAGCCAGGGCAGAGTCACAGCTACAGCATACAACAAGCTAACTGGCATATAGTAGACTGTCCAGGAAGTTACAGTGTAGTGTGCTTCACGTACCCCAGCTTTGCCCCATCAAGTCTATATTCCACAACAAGGTAATCAAAGCAGGAAGTAACAATTTCAAAACCATGCTGAAGCATCTGTGATGTAACCACACTGTATAATCATATCACTGTTACTATGAATCATATAGTAGCAACACATTAGGGTCACTTTCTTATTTTACTACATCAGAAGTGATTTTCTTTTCTTTTTTAATACTAATGCTAATTTGAAAAGCCAATTCAATATGATCGTATTACTGTTTGTCAAAGAAAAACCATTTGGTCTATAATTTTCATTATTTGTATGATTTTAGATAAAGGCTACAACTTCTTAGCCATCTACCTGGAAAACAATTTTTTTGTATGTAAAAAAAAAAAACCCTTACATTATTTAAAGTTTGAATCATTTTGACTGATTTTAAGTAGAACCACAAGGCAGTATGAAAAAGACATTGAATCAAGACTGAAAAGCCATAGATTTCAGCCCAGGGTTCAAGAATGTTATACAATCTTAAGTCAGTTTGTAATAGTAGAAGGCTGCTATCTTACTTCTAATGGCTAGGAATACTTGTTGATAGATCAGATTAAGGATCGGATGAAATTAAGTATATAAAAGCATATTGTTAATCCAACACCACCATATAAATATGAGATTTTATGCTTAGAGACTACAAAGGGTTTTTCTTTTCTACAATAAAGTGACATTATAATTAGTAAATTAAATTCAACACACACTGTATGTATCTTACAAAGTAAAGGCAGTCGAATTTTATTGATGAACAGTCTAAGGTCAACTGCTGATTCATTGTAGAAGAAATTGACCTACATTATAATAGATGTTCCTGCTTATAATTCTGAGAAAATCCCTAAAGACAGCCGTACTGAGCTAGGCTGCATTTTTTTTTTTTTTTTTTTTTTTTTGGTCAGACAGAATTTTTCTTCTCGGGAATGAATGTGGGTATTAATGTATGTAGACCCTGATTACAGTCATGTTAATATTTCCCCTGAGCACCTCACAAAGCAGTAACAACAGACATATATTCATCTCTTTTACCTGTGACGGTAATGAATCCTGAGCTCTGTCATTGCTGATGCAAAACTATTAATGCAGAATAGCACCACGGAGGACAGACAATGGTAGGGACCTCCACATGAGTGGTGCCAGTGTACCTGCCATCATTGGTGAACTAGTAAGAATCTTTAGGTGAAGAATCCCAAAGCAACCATCTCCCAGCCACAGTCTATACTGATGAGCCCCCTATTCTGCTTCTTTCACAGAGAAGAGGTTGTTAATAAACTTAGTGGTTTCTGACGCGCATGCGGTATCTCCAAATTGTGAAACTGCACTTTTGCTTCTGCTTCAAAGCCTGTTGGAAGTACACACAGTGTTCTAAAAGAAGCTCAGAGAGTATAATGTCACAGAGTGCATCTGTAGAGGAAGAAAATGGGCAGGGAATACAACTTTCTAATTATGCTTAAATATTTTCCTAGTATAAAATACCAATGAGTTCGTGATATGTTGTTTCTATATTTTATATTCATACACATAGGCTATAAATCTTAAATTTGCTACATATGAAGAGGCATCTATAATTACACTTAATTGATTTGTGGAGCCCAATAATGAATGAAAACAAACGGTTTCTACAACATATGCGTGCATATTCTAAGGAACTTCATCAGTCATAATTCAAATAATTAAAAAAATAATTTTAAAGTCATTTTTTTGAAAGTTAGTTTCATGGCCCTTTGTCTTTGTTCTTAAGGCCTTGCAATGTGCTGGTGGAACAAGAAATAATGAGTCCGTAGTAGAAATTCACGGGATAAAAGCTAGGCCATGGACTCTAGGAAGGAGATATAGTAAAAATACCCTAGAAGGTTTCTTGGATAAAATTCCAGAGGAAAATTTACCTCATAAGAGAATACTCCTTTTTCTATCTGCTTAGCATAAAGGCAAAATACACATGTGATTATTTAGTTTAACTAAAACAATTATTTCATGGTTCCAGACCTTATTCTACCTAAAAACAACATAAAGATAAACATATAACAGCAATGTGAGGAGTTCAAGAAACTCTCCTTCAAAATAGATCACGTCTCTATATGATTTCTATAAACAATCAGAATCTTTCATCAACAAATCATAGGCTCACGCTTGCACAACTTAGATAGTAATTTAGTTTATGAATGAGCACAAATTCAAAGGTCTATAGAGCCTCCAGGTCCTCCATCATAATAGGGGATTTCAGGACTCTGTGTGTAAACAATGGGTCAGAAGTTGTTGTGTACCTCCAGTGGCATTTCTAGCTGTTTTCTTCCTTCAAGAGCCTTCTCTGTCAGAAGCCGGGAAGGGTCATAGACAGGTAGGCTCTTGAAAGACCCTGTATGGTGAGTGTTTACATAGAACACATGTTTCTCCAAATTGTGCTGGAATAGAAGTAACTGATTCTCGTTCTGCTTTCCAGTTGGCTGAACTCCAGGAAACACATTTACCCGGTAATCTCTTCAAAGAGGCTGATAAGCCACAGCATGAATAGTGCCAAATGACATTATCTCGGAAGCTACATTCGCCGTCTGGATTTGAATATCATGAGTCACATAATTTCATTTTCAATGAAACTATCGTTTCATAAAGACCAAGTCTAATATGGGCCATTGGCTATTAAACTTGTCAGGTATAATCATTATACAGATGGCTCATTATAATTTTAGCACATCTGTGGACACTTCATACAAACAAAAGGTGTTCTTCATTAATGTCTCCTGTGTGGCAAAATTCTTACCCATCAGTCTTGACTTTCCAATTCCATACTGTGAGTAAACATTTTAATTAAAAACATTACATTTTGTGTTCAAATTATTATTATTATTATTATTATTATTATTATTATTATTATTATTATTATTTTGGTTTTTCAAGATAGGGTTGCTCTGTGTAGCTCTGGCTGTCCTGGAACTCACAGAGATCCACCAGCCTCTGCCTGGCAAGTGGAAGGATTAAAGGCATGTACCACCACAGCTTGGTACATTAAAGCCAGTCAACTGTACCACCACAACTTGGTACACTAAACCCAGTCAACCAAAATACATCATTTTCTTAAAAAAAAAAAAAAAAAAAAAAAAAAAAAAAAAAGACCCATTTAGCAGATTTTTCAAACAAAACTGATTATATTTATTATATTTTCTCTTGGTCCTACTTCCTCATCCATACCCCTCACATAAACATACATACAATGTTAATTGATTTGAGATCCCTTAATTTTTAGAAACCACAAAGGGTAACTAACTGATAAAAAGTAATAACATTTCAGCTATACCATTTAGCATCCTACTTAATCCAGTCCCATAGCTTAATCTAAATAACGAAGAACCGATTCATCTGTGTATGGGATTAAAATCCAAGCAGTTGACAGAACTTAATTATATATAATTATTTTGCCTGGCCACATTTAAAGATATGCAGAACTCTCCTCCTGGCTTTTGCAGAAGACTGAAATTCAGCATGGCTCCTGTAAAAACCTGAAAGTTGTCTTTTAGTGAAGTTGTGGCCAATGCGCAGGATAAAATTTTACATTCCATTTTGTTAGTGAAGTGTTGTAAGGTAAAGCAGGCTTGGTTTAGCTCTTTCATTTGGTAACATATTTGAAGAGTAACCTGAACATCTACTGGAGGATACACAGTTTCTTTTGCCCCTCTGAGCAAGCTTTGTTCAGATCTGTTAGCAGAACTCTTCACCCAGGGATTTGTTATCTGTTCCCCCTGTTCATATCACCCCGACACCCCATGTGGTTTTAAATCTAGAGCTATGTGTGCCTTTCTTTTAGACATTGGATTGCTTTGGATCCTTTTGCCTATGTGGACTGGATGTTCCTAACTAAAGAATATATTTAACCGACAGACACTTCATTGAAATCACAAATTCAAAATGTATTTGGTATCAGATTATTGCACAAGGCATTGCAAATGGTCACTGACCATTTGGGAATTCACAGTATGCTAATTTCTTCTCAGCAGGTACAGAAGTCATCTTGTATTCGTCACAATTTAAAACTCAATGATAAGGAAGGGCCTGCCTTTGAAAGATAAGGGGCACACACACATTCCTTCAATTACAGGAATTGAGACCTAAATACAGCAACCTGAAAGAAGATCAACTGGTTCCTTGTAAGATAGGTGATAAAGTTGAAGTTGGTTTTGTTTAAGAGTTCAGAAAGCATCTCACTATTCAGGGGACACATAGTGTGAATGGTGGAAGATACAAATGAAAAGCAACAGTTAAAAAAAAAAAGTGTGTTCATACTTGGAGGGATGTAATATGTTCTGTTCTGTGTGAAAATGTCCCTGGATCTGGTCTATACTGGTGTTGCAGTAACACAGACGTTTTCTTTTTATGTAGTATGTGCGGGGTCTTACCCGTTCTCCAAGTAGCCCCTTGAGCAAGAAGAGCTAAAACCAACATTTTAAATTGATATGTCTATGTATAAAGATCTGTGAATCAGGTTACCTATATTTCATAAATAATAGGGCTAGAGAAGGCAAGCTAGTCATACGCTAAAGCTATCAGATTCTAAATTTTCACTAAAGTTTGTTTTCTTAAAACAAGTGGAACCATATCTATTTCTCTTGTTTTTCCATGTGCAAGTTGTTGTTTATAAGACACAATTTGAAGACTAATCCTACTTCAGAAAATCTAAAAAGAACTTATCTAGTGTTTAATTAAAAACAACAATGAAAAAGAATAGTCAGGCTGAAGAGATGGCTCCGTAGTTAAAGGAGCTCGCTGCTTTTGCAGTGGACCATGGTTCAGTTCTCAGCGGCACCTACATATTGTGGCTTAGAACCACCTGCAACTCCAGCTCCAGGGCATCCAATGCCCTCTTCCTAGACACACAGGCATGGAGATAAGCATGTGTGCGTGCATGTGCATACCCATTAAGAAAATAAACAAATAAATATATCTTTTTAAAAGTATGCAAACCCTTTGGCAAACCTTATCCAATGAGTACAAAATAGACCGTCCTCTCCACAAGTTTAAAAATATCTTTACAGACTTTGAATAAAATATTTTAGATCAGGTATTTAAAAAATAAATTCTTAAGTAACTTTAAAATAACATTTAAAACTATTTTCTAGTCAACAAATATACCCCCATTAAAATGATGTACTGTAGAAATATGGATAATTATCAAAATGTTCTCATTTTCAGTATTTTCCCATTCAGTATGAATTTTAAATCTAAGTTCACATGAAAGCATCTTTTATCTTTTAACAATGATCCATGTACGTCTCTGTACTTATAATGAAACTGAGTAAGCTAAAATCTTTTGAAAGTCAAAAGTCTTTAGTAGGTAAGTCAGCAGAGTCATGTGAGTTTGCAACTTCAATAAAGATGGAAACAACATTACTCATACATTTTGTAAATGTTTGAGGGTGCTGATTTTATTTAACAGAAATCCTATGTACAAATAATACATGCAAACAAACTAGAGATGTATTTTTCTCAGTATTTTCTTTAAATTTTTCTTACTCTGTGGTTTTTTTTTTTTTTTTTTTTTTTTTTTTTTGATGAGTTGGTGGTTGTAGTGGTGGTAACTATAATAAAGCGAATGGTTGGTTTTGTTTTGTTTCATTTTTTAATTTGGGTGGTAGAATAATACATTTTTCCATGAGAGTCGGCAAACTGTCACACCAATCTGTCAGGCTCTCATAGCAGTGTGTACCAAATGATGGAATGGTCCTCAAAGTCAGCAGATGGGGATCTATTTCTTTGTAATAGATGAGCCATCAGACAACCACTGATTTCAGTCACAACATACCACATCTAGAGACAGTGGACCATGAACCTGATCAATCTGTTTCTTTGCTAGAGACCAATATAATGGTCACTAGGCTTCACTCCTACCGAAGTTATGAAGATTGAAAAAGGCTTTTCATTCTCTGTGGTCTGCACATCATAATAGATTGTAGACAACATACAATACAATTGTCTTATGCATAATTTTTTTGAACATGTATTTTTACTTCACTTACTATAAAACTATTGCAACATTTAAATTTTTACATGTTGCATTATATAGTTCAAGGAAGATCAATGTCACAATTTTTTACATTTTTAGGTTTATGGAGCATAGGATCTTCGAGGATGTTTTCTTTCTTAAAAACAAGTTTGCTCATTCCTATGAAGTTTATTTTCATTCATATATTTCCAAGTCTGTATTGTTTCAGAAAACTCTGACACATGAACACACAGACACACACACACACACACACACACACACACACACACACACATGCACACTTTAGAAACTTTAAAACATTAGATGCAATTTACTATAGAATATTAAAATATGGATATATTTTTACTCTTCAACATGTTCTTAATTACAGAATAATCAAAAATTGGAATCAATAATCTGTGCATCAAACCACTTTGAGTGCTTTATGTGTGTTTTGTTAAGGGTCTTTGGATCTAAATCTTGGGTCTATAGGATTCAGCAATTAAAAGTTATTGGACTCGTTCTCAGGTTGAAGTTTGAAAGAATTGAGGTTTCCCAAAGACCCAAAGCACTCTACTTTTTAAACACTTTGCTTTTAGAGTTCAGTGTCTTTACCACTTATAAATCGAAGCACTTACAACAGAAGAAATTACTGTAATAATTCCAAATCAGCGTCAGGGCAAAAGGCACTAAGTACTTGTAGCTTTTCTGTTTCAATGGAACTCTTTCAATTTGAAATCAAGTCAAGAGGCTTTTATAGAATGGCATTTCAAAACACACTAAGTAATCTCCAATTTAACCAAACTACAACAAGAAGAAAGGAATGTACTTAAGGGTAATACATAAAAACATAAACAATATGACTCCTCCGAAATGTAAGAGAAAGCTAAATCGTCCCATAGGGTGTTTTGTTGGTATGGAAGAGTCGTATGTAGGTAGAGGGTCATAGTCATATGACAATAATAGGAAACTTTAATACAACAGCTCAGAGTCTTTTGAAAATTTGCAAGGAAGTAGTTAAAAAAATAAGATGAAATTACTGAGGTTTATTCAGCATTTCAACCACATGATATGTTGGAGTGAATTCAACAGGGCCGTGAGTCAATTGCACACATCTTTCTGATATTATTTTATTCTGTAGCCTTAAGTTTGCAGTTTCAAATTAGGGCCCTTTCCTTGGAGAGTCAGTTGTTAAATACATCTCAGTGTGGTTATAACTAATTAGTTCTTGTAATAGGCTCTTATGATTGTAAGAAGAGGAGTCTTCGCTCACTTAGGTTGCTTCAAATAAAGTGGGGATAATATCCTTGATGAAAATAAGGGAAAATTATCTTCAGATGAAGAAAGACTATAGTGTGAGGAGCTGGCTAAAATAATGATGAGACTTTAACTCTTGTGTCTGCAGCAAACAAGTTATATTATACCCCGCCCTTTGCCTCTGATCCAGCCTCTATTCCAGTACAGTTTTAGTGTCAGCAGAACAACAGGCCAACCTAATAGTCTGCAAGTAGGCAAGAATCTCAGGTTCTTCAGAAGTCTTGGTATAAGTGAAGTGTAACAGACCAGATTCCCTGGACAGGCTGGGATGCAGGAGACATATGGAAATTCTGGGAAAAGCTACCCTGTGTGTGATTGTTAGGATGAAGTGTCTGCATTTTGCTGAGAAATTTGAATAGAGAAGACGCATTAGAGATATCCTTGAGATGAGTCAGTCTGGTGTCAACGTGAGATGCAGGACTGATCTGAGTAAGGAGGAGAGAGAGTCAGAAGCTTAAAGTGGGGATCACTGCAGATATTGTGCTTCTTGGCATTTCAGGTCTTTTGGTAAAGAATTACTTTATTGTTTCTAATAATATATATATATGCATATATATTTGTGTATATGATATATATATTCCCTATGAAAATGTGTGTATATATGTGTGTATAATACATATAGTAGAATGTATATATACTATATAGTATATTGTATATATATATTATATAGTATAATGTATGATATATAATGTGTATATATATAATATATATATGTGTGTGTAATACATGTATTTCTGTGTATGAGTCTGTGAATGTGAATGCAGTGCTGTGAACTGAATTAGAGACCTCTGCAAGAGAGTCAAGACCTCTTAACCACTAATCCCTTTCCCAGTTCTACAATTCAGGTCCTGAGTTTTGTTATTGGAAAGGGATATATTGGCCTGATTTGAAATCTAGGGCAGAAGATGGTATTTTCAGGATGGTCTATTAGACAAACTCTAGAAAGGAATGCAGATGTAAGGATGAATAAAAAATGGACTCTATACATTCATCTCAATAATTCTGCTTTGGTAATCAAACCCAAGAAATCTTGACATGAAGACATGTTTATACACAAAAATATTGTTTAGTAGACTGAAAGATTTAGAAATATTTAAATAGTTACAATTTCTGAAGTGTAAAAGTATTTAATATGCACGAAACCACAATATTTACTAAAATATAATAACATTATATATATTCTATCAAAATTCTTTTCATGAAAGCATTTTAAGTCTATAGCACTGTGCCCATTTGATAATAAATATAAAGTGAAATGAAGCAAAAAATCAAACTATTAAAATATCAACTATATAAAAGTTTTGAAAAACTTGAAAGAGAACTTTTTTTCTTCTAAGACAGGGTCTTTCTACATAGCCTTGGATGTACTGGAACATACTCTATAGACCAGGCTGGTCTGGAGCTCAGAGATCCAATTGCTTCTACCTCCTGAGTGCTGGGATTAAAGGTATGTGCCACCACACAGCAAAAATCTCCAAAGAAAATTTAAGCCTTTGGTAATTTGTGGTTCTTTTGAATTTAATGAAATTTAGCATCTTTGATGTTATCATAGTTCATACATATTACTTTCAGAGATGAAAGAAAGAAAGAAAGAAAGAAAGAAAGAAAGAAAAGAAAGAAGAGTTATTAGTTCAATCTGTGTAACTGGAAGATGTTTCTTTAAAAAAATAGGGATTCTTGAATCAATGGTATATGTGATGAATAAAATGTCAATAAAAATAAATAAATGATTTCATTTAAAGTAATAAGCTATATTATTCCACACGTCAATGGGCAGACGACCCATTTCTTCACCTCTCTGATAAATGCATCCTCTAAGCTGACATATTTTCTATAAGTAATGTCTGGATGAATATGTACATAAGCAATCTCGGCTGTGTGTTTCCTCCCTCACTTTTTTACTTTGGCCACTTTTCAGTCATGAAATCCTTTCTGCCCTCTCATCAATGTGTGCTTATTGTCCCCACGCTGATCCTTAGGGGTTTGGGCACACTGTCCCAGTCCCTGAACCTTTCTTCCCATCTGCTATTATTGAACCTATTCTTGTTCCCACTCCCTGTGGGTCATGTTCTCTGCAGAGTAAGGACAAAGAGTGGTAATGACTTACAATCAGATAAAAAAAAATCAATGCCACAAGGTTAATTAACTATTGTAATATCTCTCCCATTAACACAATGCTATGCTTTTCAAAAACCAAAGTGCCCATCTTCAGTTCTATTGCTCCTTCTAAGTTCAGGCTCGTGTTCCTTTGTACTTAGAAGACTGCAAATAGTTATCATATGCCTATCTTGTCCGTGAAATAACCTGGAAAAGAGCATTTGTTACAAAAATTAAAAATGAATAAATGAAGCAGGGCCATTTTTTCTAACTGAAATAATTATTCATTGGCTTCCAAGTTTTGGCAAATAAAAAATATTAATTCAAATCCATATCCTATTCTGGAGAGTTCTATCTGATCAAGGACATGTTTGTAATTCTTGTGTCTCTATTTCCTGTCTTCTGTCTTCACGGTGTCCCAGAAATGCTGGCTTTCTCTGACCTTTGGTCTGTCTGTTTTCAAAGCCTAGGGTGATTGGGCCAAATCCCAGCTCGAATGCTCTGGCTGTCCTGAAGACCAAAGCTTGAGTATCTGCTCATTATGGAAGACTAGCCTGGCTATACAGGGTATACAGGGACTTCCAGTGTCTTCCCCACCTGACCCCCAAAGTCTTTCCGCTCTCTTACGTTTTATCTATATGAAGAGGTATATTTTGAGATCTCTATATATATTGGTCCTTATTCTATCAGAGTAGTGTATTCTCATTAGAATTAGTTTTAACATTAAGACTAACTATGGTTGTGGTAAGACAAATGCTTGTGTCTCTTTCATGCAAATACATGTGGTGTTCAAACACAGTATGAGAATTCTTGCTAAGGACTCAGGCTCAGATTTTTCTGCCCCTTTCTCTTTATTGCACAACCTTCTATTTCAAGGCCACAACACAGTCCAGAGAACTGTTATGGCTGTAGTCATGATGGATGCGTCATTTAGAAAGCTAGTAGGTACCTTCCCCTTGTATCTGACTGGCAAGGAGTAATCACAGGACTACACATCTCTGAAAGGGGGCTGGCTGAGGTAGTATTTATTCTATATGATGTGTCATTTTGAGGTTTCTTGTCTTCATCATGTGTACCTCCTTTTTACTCTTATGTCTTAATTAATCTTTCTCTCCAAGTAGTTGCAACACAGCTGCTTAATAGTCCTTTGTTACATCCAGGGAATGGCAGAACGAGACAGTTTTCCAGGTTGTTTGTTTTGTTTTGTTTTGTTTTGTTTTAGAAAAGGATATTGTGTCCCCAGTATACATTTTGAAAAAGTCCCCTCTAATCTCAGAATGCATATCAGTAACTGAGCCCAGGAAGACCTTTCCCTAATCAACCTGGGCTAAATCACATACACATTTAAAGAACCAGAAATAGAATTAATTTACTCTAAAGCCGGTGGATTTTCGGAGGAGAGATGAATGCCTTGCTGGTAATCAAGTAACTACAGAGGATCAGAAGCAGAACAGCCCATTTAGAAATATAATGTATTTCTCAATTCAAGTCACACAAAATATTAAAAATGATGTCGGCTCCTAATTATTTTTATTTATTATTATACATCCATTCACCTATTCGTTACATTCATTTATTAAAGCCAACCCATGAACTACATCATCCGGATGAAAGTCACCAGTCATAGCTTGAAGGGTAGTTATTAGGAATTGAGATTTGTTGTAGGTACAAAATACATATATGTTTTCAAAGATTTATTATGAGAAAGAAGGTGTAAGTAAATAACTCTTAAATAACTTGTAAAATTATTACCTATTTTAATGATAATGTAGTTGTCTTAATGAAATATGTTGCAAGAATTAAATTTATTTTTGTCTTTTCATTTCTTAAAATGGTGACTAGATGATTACAAATTATGTCATTTACTTACTTTTATTTTCAGCTGGACAGCACTGACAGAAAGGCTGATTACCTTCTAATATACTCTCTTGTGTGTGCATTCTACTTAGATTTCCTGTACCTTTAAGTAAACAAATTTCTGGCAGCTGTCATGCTATAATTCCACTGTTGAATCCCTCCCCTCATCCAGTCTCCTTTTCCAAGGTTTTGCTCCCATCCCTTACAATGGCATCTCCCCAATAGGAAGCCATCATTTGTATTCTCCAATACAACACAGCTTTCCCTGTATGCTTGTATGGCAAAGAACAACCTTTGCTTTATGTTACAGAGAAGTGTTTTTATGTTTTAAAGAGCTTGATCAATGTCATAATTTCTTTATGGGGCAGAAATGACACTTCTGGATCTTTCTATATATCCTCTGAACCATTTGGCTCTCATAGAAGTTAAACAAATTACCAGTGGGTAAGAGGTACATAGTGCTGTGGTAGGAAACAAAAGAGGCAGATAGACCTATTTAGGCAGAATTCAACCAGGAAGGATGAGAAAATACAGTGAGGTCTTGAGACAGAACAGCTTGCTCAGAGGTCTTTTGAGTGTGATGAAATACTGTTTGTGTGGCATGAACGAGATGAGGGAACACTTCCTGTGAATGCCGAAGGTATGCTGTTAAAAATTGGCACCATTTGAAGAGTGCACATCTGGGGTCTTTTTTAGCAAATGTTTTATTTTCAACACTCACTTGAGCTAGAACGGTTGGAGGCAGAAGTCTCATATCTGGCCATGTTGTAATAATTTAGAAAATTACTTCTGAGTATCTCCAAGCAATTCAGTCTAAAATACCAGTAAAATGTTCCTGACATTTTCACATTCCGGGGACCCTCAAGAGCAAGAGTAAAAAAAATCCATCTCAAACTTCTCCTGAGGGTCAACCTCCCCTCATCAGTGGTGATCAGGATTAGTAGTGCCTCCAAAATACCGAATAGACCTCTTGAGCTGACTTCTTGGTAGCATTATTATGGCCCAAGAGTGCACCAAAGCACCTTCTGGCTAGTTCCCAGTTTTGTGACATTTTGCTGGCTAAGTACCTGGAGGCTGTTAGAACTGAACAGAGGTCTGTGAGACTGTGATCAAGGTCATATTGTACACTCTCATCTATCTGGCCATTCTTGCCAGAAAAAAAAGTCCATGAGCTGCAATATTTGTAAAGCTTGAATCTCTCCCAGCACTTAAATTGCAAACCAGTAATTACAGAATATTCTTCTTTTAGTCTTTGTTCTGAAGCTAATGTTTACCTTTAAGGTAAAAACCATTATCCTCAACAGGTTTAGCTGTACTCATAATTTCTGACTTGTTGAATTTATAACACAGATTATAACTAAAGCATTATGAGATAGTTTATAGACTGATATATGTGAAATAAATGCAAATAAGAAAAGTAGAAAGAATATAAGGGTAATGTAATAGTTAATTTCAGTTGAAAAGTCAATGAGATTTAGAATCACCTAGGAGACAGGACTCAGGGCACTCTCATGGGAGCTTATCCTGATTAGGTTAATGAGGTGAGAAGACCTGTCTACTGTAGGTGGCACCATTCCCCAGGCTAGAATCCTGAATTGTAAAGGAGAAAGTGAGCTGAACACAAGCATTTGTCATCTTCTGCTTCCTGATTATGAACACAAAGTTACCAGCTGGTTCTAACTCCTGACTACGGGCCTTTGCAGCCATGATAGACTGTAGCCTTGAACTGTGGGCTGAAATAAAACCTATTTTCCTAAATTGTGTGTGTTAGGGCATGTTGTTATAGCAACAGGAAAGGCAACTAGTACAAGTAAGAAAGCAAATTCTACTATTTTGAGTATACATATATACCATGAAACCCTGTGTATTTGCTACATATGCTTTAAAATAAGCTCTTTGTAGCACCTGGAGTAAGATGCAAAATGTAGATTTGTAATAAGCAGAGACCTGTTACACAGCATCTCCATCGAGGTGATCTACTTTCCTCCCAGCATCTATCCTTTCTGTTGTAGGGTATATTTGTTTCTAGTTCGTACGGTAATAGCAGAACCTTGATCTGTCTTACATAAACTTCCAGTGACTCTTGACTAACAATTTTTCATATATGATGTACATAATTTTGTAAGATTATAGAAATTTCACAGCAAACTTTTTTTTTTTTTTGACATGATCCCTCTGTGTTGCCCTGGTTGTCCTGGAAACTTCTGTATTGAATAGGCAGACCTTGAACTCACAGAGATCTACCTTCCTCCTGAGTGCTGGGAATGAAAGAGTTCTGGGATTAAAAGCATGTGCCATCATGCCTGCTTGGATTAACATTGAAATTAAGCATTAAAATGACTATGTTGTATGAGCCTTAATAAGTGAGATAGACTAATAAAAAGCAGTTATTATTTTGTAAGGAAAATCCCTTGCGTGTTTGTATGTGCATATCCGTGTATGTGTGTTTTGGTGAGGACTTCTTTATATATCTAGTTGTCACAGAATACGTTTTCTTTCTCTCTCTCTCTTTATTTCTTTATTTACTTTTGTTTTTGGAATCATTGTTCAGCTTCATACATAACCCCTGCATACCTCAGACTTGTGATCGTCTTGGCTCTACCTCCAACTTTTGTGATCATCTACAGTCACGAGTATGCTATAACATTTACAGATATTATTGGCTCTTCATCATCCTCATGATAAAACTGCCTATCAAGATCATTAGCATGCCTCTACATTAATTTTTTTCCTCTAGCTCTATTTCTTGCTTCATCATAGATTCATTGTCCTATCTTAGAATTCTGCTCTTAATGTCATGTGTAATTATTAGATAACTATAATCCCATTAGTGTAAAACTTCTTTCTAACTTGTGGAATTAAACCTATTTACCCTGTCTTTGTCTACTTAAATTGCAGTAATATCTTGCTGATTAAATAATACTCACTCATTACTTGTTGGATTCTAAATTCTGCAAGATTTAGTAGTTCAAAATAGATGATGTACATGTTTTTTTATGTTCTGCAATATAATTCCTAATTTCAGAACATATATTATCTTTTAAAACAGAATATATAGGAATGCATTCCTATATATAATTCCTCAAATCTGCACTCACATCCCAGTGATGTATATTCTCTTTCTATGAGTGACTTGGACATTGCACTTCACTGCACAGCTACTCCCAAGCCAGTTCTCTCTCTGGCTATTTCTCCTTTCTTAGGGATATTTGAACTAGCTCATGGTTGGGGAAAACCCATTGAGGCACCTGGGAAGAGTAATACAATCAGTCTAGATTGTGTGCGCCTGGTATCATCAGGATTATCTGTATTAGGTTAGCTTAAGTCCTTTGCTGATTCAGACAAAAGCTGGCCAGCAGTTTCTGTGATATGGCTTCTGTACCTTTCTATAGAGAAAATACAATGTCTGGGATTTTTCTGGATTTTCAAAAATGTGGCACATGCCCCTTCTCTTCCTGCACTTCTAAATATATGTAAAGAATTATTATTATTCCATTCAAGAAGATCTTATTTCTAACTGATGTGAGAGAGAAAAGAAAACAGCAAAACTCAACCTCCTAAGTTCAACTAATTAAGATTATACAGTATATATAAATTAGAGTGATCAGACTTAGGGAAAGGCTATATTTCTTGCAAACTTGACATTTTTCTTTTGAAACTTCTCCTTTCTACAACTACAAACTAATTATATCACTTCATGTTCTAAAATTTTCAACGGTTTCTTACCAAATACAAAATAAAGCCCATAATCTTCACACTGTTCTTCTGAAATTTGATTTGTCTCAGGAACCACATTTCTTTCAAGACACAATGATCCATTTCTCAATTTGCAAACATGCACAGAAACAAACATATGCTCAAGTTGATCTCTGCACACAGAGCTGTTTGAGCAGTGAGGTACCCTACAGCTCAGGAAGAGAAGTTGGGCTTGCAACTCACCAAACATTAACATTTAAGTAAAAATGCATCACAACATAAAGATATACAATATTTTCTTAAAGGAATAAAATAGCATCAAATCAAGATTTGAGTTCAATGTATCACTTCTGACAATTATTTCTGACCTACAATACTTAAAGTAATTTTTAAAAATTCAATAGCAAAACACAAAAATCATGAAATTTTTAAAATGAGCAATAGACCTAGACATTTCCTGAAAGAAGACAATGCCAACTTCCACGACATTAATCACTAGGAAAATGAAAATCAAAAGTACAGATAGAAACTAGTTTATCTCAGTAGGGAAAGCTTTATCAAAAAGACATATTATAGTACTAACCAGGGTATGGAGGAAAGAGAACCCTTGAACACTGTCAGAGTATAAATTAGCACAGCCACTGTAGGACACAGAACAGAGAATTCTTAAACCTCAATAACAAGACCCACAGTTGAATTTCCTCATGTTCAAGCAACCCTCCTATTGGACATTGTCCAAAGAGTTGAAATTTGCTTGTTGACGAGTCAGCTTGCAAGCCCCTGTTTACTTTATGACTTCTTACAAGAGCTAAGAAGTAGAAAGAACATAAGAGTTCAGCATCAGATAAATGGATGAGGAAAACACAGGATACACTGGGAGTGGAATGCACATAGCCACTCTAAGAATGAACTTCCGTCATTTAAAACATGTACAGAACTGGAGATCATGTTCATGGAAATAGGACAGACACAGAAGGATGAGTAATGTCCTGATCTCATTCACATGATATATATTTTGTTTTCATGGGAGTTGAGAGCAAAAGGGTGCTTATCTGAACCTGGTGAGAGAGGGTCTGTGGAGAACTGGAAAAGGTTGATGAATGGGCACTTAGAGTTATGAATAATGCATTCTGGTGCAATGTGGCACAGACGCCTGTCTACAAGCAACAGTTGTATTGTATATCTTAAAAAACTAGAAGGAAGGATTTTGATTATTTTCACAGTGAAGAAGAAAATAAGTGTATGAGGAAATTTGTTTAACTCAATTTAAAAGTTACACAATGTGTACATGTATTGAAACATCATCCATGTATGCCACAAATTTGTCAGTTTTTAAGCTTCTTTGCATAAGTGAGTATCTTTAAGAGAAATGGAAAAATTCAAGTCAACACCACTAGCGATGGTATAAAACAAAAGGCTGTACTATCTCTTCCCATGAGATAAGAACATGAAATCATTACCATGGTGGTCCCATAAAAGCACAAATTGAATCTAATCATAATGAAACATTTGATAAAGCAAATTAAGGGACATTATGCATGTGAATTGGAGAAAACCATAAAGTTATGAAACCAGGAAAATACCAAGAAGCTGGTCAAACTTAAAACAGGCAACAGAAACACAAGAGTTAATGAGAGCTTGGGTTATATTCTTTAAAAATAGAAATATTGGGCAGTTTTCCAAACCTTGAACAGTATGTGTCTGTGACTAACTGGCTTCAGTGTATGGTAAGTCCCTTTTTTTCATTGATGTTATTGTAGTTATTTAGAAAAACTGCATTGATATATGTTAAAAATATTAAAATTTTCTCTTATATATTTGGAGAAATGTATGGCTTGCTCTCAGTGCTCAGAATAAATAAGGTCTTCAGCTTCCTTTACCTCCTTTTTTAGTAGGCTTTTAGTGTTTTTTAAATAAAATGCAGGGAGCAGGAAAACACACAAACAGAGAGACAGACAGACACACATGTATACGCTCCATCCACCCCCCCCACACACACACACACTAAAGAATGAGTGCAATTCAGTTGCTAGAATGCATATCACAAAACAAAAAATAAATTTATTTCATAAAAATCAGATTTAAAAAATTCAGCTATTTTGTCAGTGACCAGGGATCAAATAATGATAAGGAATCTACTGTTCTACCTAAAGACGGTTTCCTGTAGTCACTGTAAGTGTAATCATCAGATTGTTTCCCTATAGAAGATGAAGACGTATAGATATTGGCAGAAAAGATGAAAGTCTAGTATTTAATATCTGTTGACAGTATCATCTTTGTTCCCTCCACATTCATCAGTGTGTCTATTGGTGCCTATAGAAGTGAACAGCATTTTGGGGGAAGTTAAATTTTCAGGCCCATAGCACTGATTCTGTATGAGATGACTCCTAAACACAACGATATACGAATCTCTAAACAAGTAGTGAGACTACATGATTGCAAGGGTACATCCACTGTCTGTAATGAGGATACTGTATTGGAGCATCACAGAGTATCTTGTATTCAGGTCTTCCACAGTTAGCATGCCTGTACCACAGTGCAAGCACTCTTCAAGGTACACATCTGTTGAGCTCTTGCCATCATCATCATCATCATCTCCCACACAAGCCCCTCTAAGAAGCGATCCTAACCTTTCTCCTAAACATAAATTGCACAGCTAGGTTTCCTTATGTTGGGGGATGGATGAAAGGGTGTCATTCCTTCCTTCTTAACATCATAATGTAGTGCCTCTTTTCCTGAAATGTAGTGAATTCAAATAATGATGCAGTGCACATTCCAAACACACATTAAGAGATTCCAGTGCTCTGAAACAGTTGCTATCATAAGCACTGTTTCATAAATATTCTGATATTTCTAACTGTGTACTTCAATTCATTAAGCAACAACAACAACAAAATCAACAAACTGCAAAAACCTGTTTTCAGAGAAAGCTCTCAACTTATGGTAATGAAAATTCCCATGCTTCAGTTTTGTTATCTATAAAAGAAATATAATATTATCTAAACTTTAGAATAAATAAATAAATACTATTTTAAAAGACAAAGAAAAGGAAAGGCAACAAAAAATTATATGGAAAATCAAGAAACAGCCAAAGGGGATGAGTATGATTTTTATTAGTACTTAAAGCAAAAGGCAGAATGTGGACTTGAGTTTTATCAGTGATTAAAATACAGCAAGAACTTGGGGTTACCAGAAGAGACAATTCACCTGAGGAAGATACAGTGTGTCTGGAAAAGTAAATAAGAGTATTTGACTTTTGCATAAACTGAAGGCTGAGAAATGTCTGCTATAGAAGAGAGAGGACCAGAAGATGATAGAGAAGTGCTAAATATCTTGAAGTTAAATGTTTTAGATTTTTCATCCCTGCACTTCTCGAGGTCAGGGTCCAATACTTGATAATACATAGAAATGAAAGTTCAACATTTTGTGGTATAGAAAGATTGTAAGTGGTAAAGTGCTTCGGTTTTCATTGGGTCTGAAAAAGGATCTGTGTCTCAAAATGAATAACAACCCTCCCTCAGTTATTCTGGATGAAACTGAGGATTTTAATTGGGGTCATGCTTGGCTTTACCACGTCTCTATAGTGAAAGTGGGAGGAAACGGGTAGGGAGAAATTTGGAATGAGAAGTAAGAAGACTTGGCAAACAGTTCAGGCAGAATAAAGACGTGAGGGAGGAGGTAAAATATGTGGGAAGAGGAGACTGCATCCCAGTGGTAGAAAGATTCCCTAATTTTTCTATGACCCATTGAATATACATCCGCTGCTAGCTATGGTGATATCGGCTAGTAATAGCAGTCCCCACAGAGCTGTGAGACTAATAGAGGAAACTCAGTGAGAGATTACTAATTTAATAATAATCATGTAAGTGTTATACATTTTCCTTAAATTAGTGCTTCCATACTTCTGAGACTATGTTTTGCCTTTCTGTCTTCTGAGGTGTCCTCTCTGAAAGTATTCAGATCTCAGAATACCCCTTATTTTTGTTTATTTATTTGTTTGTTTGTTTGTTTGTTTGTTTGTGGTAGTTTGCATGAGAATGGGCCCCAGAGGCTCATATATTTGAATATTTGGTTTCCAGTTGGTGGAACTCTTTGAGAAGGAATAGGAGATGTGGCCTTGATGGAGGAGGTGTGTCTGTGAGGGTGCTAGTTGAGGCTTCAGAAGTTCATACCATCCTCAGGTGGCTCTCACTGCCTAGTGTGTGCACATCAACATGTAAGCTCTCAGCTACTGGTCTAGTGCCAGGCCTGCCTTCCTGTTGCCTTGATGTCAATGGACTCAAACTTTCTGGAACCATGAGCCCCAAATGAATCGCTTTTACATTTTGCAAGTTGTCTTGGTCATGGTGTTTTGTCATGACAATAGAAAGGTAACCAAAGTACCTTCTATGATGTCTGAATACTTATCTTTCTTGATAATAAACATGCCTATTTGGCTGTCTATAGACTGGTGCTATGCTTGTCTAATATCAAGGAATAATGATAGGAGAACCTAAACTGTACAAGTCAGAAAGTAATAGCTGCATCCTTTCAGGTACTGTAAGGAATCTCTCAGTGTTTGGAAAGGTGACAACACCTGGTGGCCTCTGACCCCTCACTCTTTTGCTTGGCCCTTTTTGATGCTTTTCTTTTCATCAAGCATGAACATAAAAATGTTCATAGTGCGTTTATCTGCCCTGCTCTGCCTTGGTTTTCCCTTCTGTTTGATTCTGGAGGTGTGTTCTGCTTTTTCCTGTGCCTGGAACTCTGATAGGTTCAGGAACAATAAAGACAAAGGAGCCACAGTTCCTTCCCAGGAGCAGCCCTTGCCTTGACTGTAATTGATAAACACACAGACGCCCAAGGAAATTACTATCAAAGGGGATACAAAGCAGAGGAGAGAGGAGGGGCTCCTTCCAACACTAGGAAAACTGCTGAGGACACAAAGCTGCCTTGCACAAATTCTGCCTCCCAAGACCTCTCAAGAGGGATGATTTTGCTGTTTCTCTCGTTGTCTCCAGTGGAGAACACTACAAGATCATAAAGCTGTACCTGAGAGATGTCTCATTAGATACCCAAAAATAATGACTTTGGAACTTAAGAGAAAGCCATGGTTAAAACTAGAAATGGTTCCATTAATGTAAAGCCTGAAGATCATATTGAATGTAATTGTACAGAATTTCAAAGAAGAATCCACTTTGCAAATGGTCTGTGAACTCTCTGCACAGAACAATTGCAAGATGATTCCATAGGAAATATTGGCTCCTTAATCATTTTAAATTGTGCAGTGTTGGGAGTTGGTTCTAATGTTTTGTCTTATTTCGGCTCCCAAAAGCCACACTTCCATACCTGAGGGTTCCTCCCCCCAGCTAACTTCGACTGATAATAAAGAATTCCCATACAGCCAATGGCTGAGCAAAGAGATGGGGTGGAATTTTTAGATGGCTGGGCAAGGGAGCAAGGGAGCAAGGGAGAGGGGAGAGACAGAATTGCCCTGATAGAGAAACAGAAAGATGAGTCTTATTAAAGGCCTACTGGCATGTAAAAATCAGGGAAAGTGGTCCTAGGGGCCAATTCCTGATTGGGTCTGTGGTAGCAGAGATAAAATACAGATTTTTAAAGATGTTAACTTAGGAATACTGGAGGACAGTGTTTGCTAGCCATGGAAAGGTTTAGACATACCCAATCACTGAGCTAGCCAAGACTGAGATAGCTAATTTTGAGCTATCAAAATTAGCTGGTGTGTGTGTGTGTGTGTGTGTGTGTGTGTGTGTGTGTGTTTCATTTGGTAATTTACCTCTATATAGCAGGGCAAAATTTGGGGGGACTTTTGTTTGTTTGTAAGAGGCATACAATGTTTACATTTCAGGCAGCTTCTTGTTCTAGCCTGAGGTCTTTTTGTCGACCAGTTCCAGACTCCTGCTCCATTTCACCAGAGCTTCTGTTTTTCTCAAAGCAGTTTGTTGTACTTGTGATTCTGTAGCTGAACTGAGAAGCATTTATAAAACTAGGATGAACATATTGCTTTCCTCTGACTTAACTCTCCCCACCCAAGGTTTGTATTGCTTCACTTGTTGGCCTTGTAAATAGTATTTAGCCTTTTCAAAATTGTACCCAACTGTACTTTCCTAAGTTTACATAATTTGCTCTGTTGCAGTAAAAGAAGGGCAGATTCTTGGTTTCAGTAGAAATAAAATTGCTTGATTAAAGTGAAAATTGGGCATTTGATACATTTTTCAGTGTATATGCTAGCTTTTCTGGTGTCATGTCTGTAGCTGAAGTCCTGGTAAAGAAAACAGTTATTTTCACTTGAGCTCCTCTCTAGGGAACAGATGACCTGGAGCTGTCCTGGGTTGATGTGATGGGTAATAGTTAGGGCACCTCTGCCTGGTTCTCTCGCTTTGAGATGATTAAGAGAATTGATAACAAGTTGAACTAAATGTCAGCCAAAATCAATACCTGGGAGCTAAGAACAGGTTGAGGCCAGTGTATTGACTTCAGACAAATACACAGGCCAAAGGAACAGAATCCCCACTTGGAAAAGCTACACTGCTTCCTGGTGCAACAGCAAACAATTATTAAACCTGTTGTTGGAACTAGATGTCACCAAGTATGAGAAAGAAAGCATGGGAAGGATACTGGGGTCAAGTAGACTTCCTGCCCTACTGGGCTAAGAAGACAGCTTCATGGTGCAATCTCAACTAAACTGATAAGCTTTTGAAAACTACAGCATACTGTCCTTGATAATTCTTTGGATTTTTGAGACAAGTTCTCCCTATGGAACCAAGGCTGGCTGAGAACTTAGTATGGAACCCAAGCTGGCCTTGGACTCATGGCAAACCTCTTGCTCCAACCTTACTACTGCTGGGATTGCAGGTGTGAATCAAACATATGAATTCTAGTTTCGAGCTAAAATCATTTGCATGTCATTTTATGAAATGTAGTCTGGGGGCAAGAGTATAATAAATTCTTTAATGGAATTTACCTCCACATAGGTTTTATATAACTTAAATGTTAGTTTTAATATTTCATTCCTAGGCTCAGAAGGTAAAGTACTTAGCATAATCACCAGAGTTCCATCCTTTTGACCCACATGGTAGAAGAAGAGAATTGACTCTGGAGATTTGTCCTCTGGATGCCACACCTGCACCATGGTACACCCTTTCACATACACACTACATGCGCGTGTGCGCGCGCGCGCGCACACACACACACACACACACACACACACCCCATATGTGCATAAGTAAATCAATTGACCAATTGATCACTAAACTAAAATGTAGTATTATTCTTAGATGAGACTTAAATAAAAATTTGGAGGTTAAATTGTTGAAATATTAAAATTATATTGATTTTATAAATATGAACTAGTACTAGTTTTGTAGATTTATTATTCAGATAACGGCAATAGCTTCCCTCTTAACTGGCATCAGATGTATTAGCAATTTTATATGCTAGATCCATCCATTCTCAGATGCCACATCATCCACCCAGAAGCTTAGAAATATATGTAGCTATGGTTTTCAGATTAATGTCCTCAGCCTTGTACCAACATTCTGGCCAACTTTATCCAAGCCTCTCTGAGCTGAATGTGAGTTGCAGCTCAGGGCTCACTTCTTTTAAACTGAATGGAGCAGGTATGTTTTGAGATGTCACCCTCAAGAGTGGGTACAATATCTTTGTGGGCGTTTTACCTTGGGGTCACATGTTCCTTTGCTTGCTTGATTACTCTGAAAGAAGCCAACTGCTATACTGTGGGTTGTTCTACTGATGTATCTAATAAGGTCGTCTTTAGTCCCTAATCATCAATGAGCTGTGGCTAATAGCTGCAGAGAAACCCACTCCTGTCAGTAAACCCAAGTGACCTTGAGATAGATATGCCTCCTCCCAAACTTCTGAGACCAAAGCCCAAATGATCATCAGGATTGCAACATGCTCTAGGACTTTTGAGTCACAACAACTGTGAGATCATAAACATTTGCTTTCTTAAGTCATTAAATTTGAGATAAATGGTAAATTTCTACAAATAATGAATCTGAAATCTTTTAGATGTACAAATTCTGAAGATCTATCATTATTTACTAAATCAATACCTCTCAGAGTTGGGATCAGTAATTAGTGTTTTAGCCAGACTCCTGGACAATTCTGGTTCATTTCAGGTTTGGAACATATTCATTGACAGGATAAACTCTAAAATCTGTAGCCTGGCTCACAAAGCCCTTCCCATGACAACTTCAAAAACAGCATGATAGCAACAGGTAAGTAAAAGTGGGAGGAAACTGAAGGAGGGTAGAAGGGTAGCAGGAGTGGCGAAGAGAAGGGAGAGGACTGAGAGGGTGTGATAAGTGAATATGGTCTGAGTATTACAAACAATAAATGTCATTTATTGTATTATACTGTGAATAAAAATAAAATATCTCCTTTGGATCAAAACAAAAACAAAATTAGAAATAAAGGCAAATGCAGTGTTAGTTCTTCCCAACAAAACCAACCTAAAGCAAACAAAAACCTTTGCTTAATCCTGTGCTAGTCATCCTTAGGGACTTTATATCATAATCAGTTTATTAAGCTTTCTCTATAGTTGAGGATATTCTAATAGCCACTGAGTACCTTATTAACTCCCCAAATTGCACTAATTATGAATACTTCATTTATTAATGAAACCTAATGAGAGATGCTACACATTACATATCAAGTTTCATCATAACCACTTTGTAGTTAATATGATAATTTCCTAAGCAACTCCTACAAGATTGTTGCTATTATTATCTCTACTTACAACCAAAGGACATAAACTTCAGAGAGATAAATCAGTTTGCCTGAAAGCATATGACTGCTTACCTGGTGAGGCCAGACTTGACATGAGTCTCACCTTGAACTTGGCATTATAAACGAAAGAATTACAATTGTCCCCCAGAACATAGTTCCATAAATTGTCTTTGGTCCGAGAAGTCTGAAGACCTCCTCCACAAAACTAGGTTCAAATATAATGTCATTACCCCATAGTACATATAAACTCATCACTCATTTAAGAAACATGTTATATATCCCCAGAAAATTTCCAGAACCTGCCAATTTAAAACTAGAAGAGCTAACAAAGAAGAGAAAAATAAATAAATAAATAAATAAATAAATAAATAAATAAATGCATTGCAGTTTATATTCTTTGGATCGGAGAAACTGCCTTGCATAGCTTGATGGGTTGCCAATATGGTCCTGTCAAAAATTTAGTTCCCAATGTGGTAATCTTGAGAAGCAAAACTTTCAGAAGAATTAGGTTATGAGAGCTTACATTCATGGATGGATTAATGTCATTATCTTGGAAGTGGTTTCCTTACCATGAACATGAATTTGACTCTTGAATGCTTGTATAAGTTTGGTCCCTTTTCTCTCTTGTGCATGGTCTCCTGGTTTCCTCTTCCATCAGGAGATGATCAAAAAGAAGGTTCTGAACAGCCTTCTTTTCTATCTTTTTACTAAACCTTGAACTCTTCATCTTCCAGACTAGGAGAAACAAATACCTGTTTGCCATAATTAACCACTCTCAGGGGCTCTGTTAGAGTAGCACAAAGTGATCTAACAGCCAATGATTATTTTAAAAGAAAAGAAAATAACATTAAAAGTGGCGGAAGATTGCACAAAGGCAACTTGTAGCATGGGCAGAATGCTGTGAGTAGATATTGACACATCAAGTGTGAATTCCTGCTGGGAGGGAACTTACAAAGTTCAGAGAACATCAAGATGGGCCTGTGTGACATGTGTAGAGCCTGGTAAATGCCAGGTAGCAGATGGGGTTAGAGAAAGAGAATGGGCAAGGGAAGTTCTCAAAGTTCTTCTGAACCATTAGAAGGGGTGGAGAATTTCTGTGCATAAAATGGGAATAATAGAAGGTTGAAGAACATGATTTAATTTCAACCTCAATAGATCACTTTGATTGATACCATGGAAACTCAAAGTATGAAAACATCAGAGGCAATAAGTTTAAATAGACTACTTACAAACCTATTTCAATACACAATTAGCCATGGAATCCTGGGCTAAAATGATGAGATACAAGTGACAATAAATGACGAAATTCTGGGTACATTATGGCCAGAGCTGGTAGTAGTAACAGAAAGATGTCATTTAAGATATAATAGAAAAAAATAGAAAATAAAAGCCATTATCTTATGCCAGAGATAGGAAAGACTGTACAAATCATAGGCTTTTCTTATGAGACAAAGGAGTTCAACAATTTGAGTACCGAATTCTAAATTTTAAGGTATAGTGTATTTAAGAAGGGATGTCCAAATGGAAAATCAGATGCACAAACATTCTGAGGAACAACTGATGAAAGGGAAATAAATCATAGAAAGCATAATATTTAAGAGCGTGAAGCTCTGAGATCTTTAAGAGAATTATTATTGTTGTGATTACACTGATGATCCGTGAGCAAAAGCCTTTTCTCACTCAATTCCTTTTCTTAATCACTTAGTAAATGTCTACCAAATGCCTGACAAATGACCAGTCCTGGGTTGTCTGTGTGGTCACTTCTCTTTCCCACCAGAAATGTGATATAGAGTGCATTTACATTTGGTTTTATAGTTTACTCATCTTGCATACATATAGCAGAGTTTTGGACCATGTTGTTTGAATAATCCATTACAGCTAATATGATAGAAAATATGAAGGCAAGTCAACATGAAAATATGATAGGCAAATCAGTCATAGTCTCTACTTGAACACCATTACAATAGAGATGGGTTGTAAGGGAAGGTCACACATTTTCCTTTGGAATTCTTAAATCTTAGTTAATCGTGGAAGACTTGTTTGGAGATGTAAATTGAAAATAAGCTAGGAAATGTCTTGAAAGAATTTCAGGTACATTGAGAGAGAATGCATGAGAGTTAGGTGAGACCTACTTACTTGTGACTTCTACAGTCTATTCTAGGTAGGAATATAAAGAACACACATTAGATGAGAGTCATACTCTCTTAGTGTTCAGTCCCAGGAGAATAACACTGGAAGACAGAGAGGAGGGTGGTGAACCCTGGAGAAATAAAAGAGGTTGAATAATAGCCATAAGAAAAGTATAGAATTAGGAGTTCAATTCAGCCTTATTCAGATCTTCAAAAAGATTGAAAAATTGTCATAATCAAATGATATTATAGTATGAATTACTGGATTTTTTCACTTTGGAGCTACAAGAAGACGAGCTTACTCTGAAAAGTGCTCTCAGGTTCACTTTGAAGTATATGAGGAGACGCATAGAAGCAAATGAAAAGAAACTTTCGCACAGAGAAAGTTTCCACGCTACTGAAAGACTTAGGATGGAGGAACACCCTCCCCTCAAACATTCTCATGAGTATCTGTAATAAATAATGTAAATAATGTAAATTCAAAATAACTTTCCTTCTTCTTTTTCTGTTTTTATGAGGCTGTATTTAACTCCAGCGAAGTATGTTCAGCAGACCATCTTTCAATTAGAGCAATCTATCTATTCCCATCGATTCTAGGACTGCTCAAGTCTCATTTTGAATTGCCTTTTGAAAAAAGTGAACATTAGTGGGGAGTGAGAAAATTAATACTTAATGCAATATGCGTTGTCTCAGTCTCAGTCTATTCATGGTTAGTTCTATGGAGATGGGCCTGGCTACAAGAGATGAGGGAAGGAAGATGCAATTATCCAAAGTTACTGAATATACAGCTCTGTAGGCATTAATCAAGTTCATTTGGTGTCCCAGGAACTTCAACAGTTGTTGCATAGGTAGGGGGAAGGAAACAGAATCAAATCAATTTTTAAAAATCCCTAATTCTGAGTTATGTACAATATGGTAGGGAGGAGTTGCAGAAGCAAACACTGAATATGAACACCAGCACCAATCCTGCTCTTATTTGTACCTCTTCTATGCAAGAGCTCTGCACTAGGTAGATCTAAATAAGAGTTGGAATGCTTGGGGAGATTGTTTCAGTCAGGATGAGTCTACTGAAATGGACAAAAACATCAGTCTCTGGACACTTACACAGAGTATTTACTTTGCAACTCACATTTAGAAGTCTTCCCGATAGTGGAGATTGCAAGCCGTCCTTGGGCAACTTAGTAAGTCAAAAGATGTAGGAATCTAAAGTACACATAGATTTGTCTTTACTTCATCACAGTTGACTGCCATCTATCCAACCATCAATGCCTCATAGACACATGCCCAAACTAGGAAATAATAGCACAAGTACTTCCTCTCCTTTCAGATCAGACAAGTAATTTATCCAAATTTATCTTTTCCTTGTGCCAGGCTGACATGTTCCCCTATGCTCCTGGGAGTTTTTGTTGTGAGCTGAGAACTCTGTATTTTTCCAAAGGAAAGTAAATGGTTTGGGGTAAGGAGCTAACACTGGTGCTTCCAGGAACATCAAGCTATTTTTTGGAATTGCTATGTGTAGCTCATGTTTCCTGATATTCTAAATGCTCCCTCAAGTGTTCCTAACACAAAAACTCCCTGTACATCTATTTTATCCAGGTCTTCGGAACAGGATAAGCATGATATTTCCTACAATTATGTACTAGCATCTGACTCTTTCTGTAACTTTAGTATGTGGCAGAGGTAAGCAGGAGCAATTCATTGTGAATATTTTTTTTTGCTCATGGAATCTTGATTCCAACTGGGCCACAAGTCATTTTATTATCAAGACTGCTTACAGAGAAGAGGCTGGGAGTCAACAGGGACCAGTAAGTTGGGAGCAGCATCACAGCTGGGGAAGTGAAGAGGGAGTGAAGAAGTGAAGAGGAAAATAGCTCATTCACATGGAGAGTAGATGCTTAGCCCTCCCTGCTGGGTCTCCTTTCTGTGGCAAAAAGAAGTAGGGTGTCTTGCATGGACTGCGAAGTTAATCCTCCTGGAAAGCTGGTCCTCTAAGAGAGTTAGTAGTAGGTTAGCAGTTATTAAGTTGGTAATGATATAGCTTGATTCTATCCCCCACCCCTTATCCTGCCCTTTAGTTTAGTTTAGTGGCTTTGAACGTTTGAGCATCCTGACTCTGCATCCCAAGTGATAGAACATCAGTTCTATCCGCCACACCTAGTTTGTGCAGTGCTGGAAGTAGAACCCTGCATTTGTGGAACATACTAGACAAGCACTCTGCCAACTAAACTGCATCTGCAGCCCCCTTTCTAGTTATTTTGATGACGTTGCAACCCATTGTCAAACAGTAATTAGTGAGATCATTTTTAAAAATTAAACCAATAAGCCATCCAGTTCCCTTAGTGAAAAAGCCCCATATTCCTTCCCAGTGTATTTGAAAACTATCTAAATGTCCTACCATGGTAGAAAAATTCTGCATGACCTGACCCCCTGACTAACTCTTTGCTCAACTATCATGTCACAATCTCAAAGCATCTTTGCTTCTTTTGATAGGTAACTGTAGTTCCATCCGGGAGCCACTATGCTGTGGGGTGCACAGTCAAACACACTGCTGTCTCATTACATTACTGTATTTCATCACTCTGACTTCACTCTGAATGTTCCTCACAGTGGCCTTCCCTGACTATGCTGTCTAACATCTGACCTTCTCAGCCCAGTGCCGTGCTAACAAAATCATTTCTCATCATGCTCTCCTACTTTGTTTTTATTTCCTGAAATTATCTTGTTAATTTGAAGTGAAGGACTATGCCCATGTATTATCACTATGTAGATTACACCCAGAGTAATAGTCTATATTGAAGCAGATCTTCTCATTACTATAAAAGACAATTATAATATTTTGCATAGAAATAAAGAATGGGCTATTATTATTATTATTATTATTATTATTATTATTATTATTATTGCTGTGGTTGTTCTATTCAGGACTTAAAGCACTATGCAGTTATTACTATCACTGAGCTACATCCTCAGCCAATCAACCAAGTATTTTTAAATTAAGTGAATAAGCATATATAAAACAAAGTTACTGTTATAATTATAATTTGTTTCATGTTTATTTTATGACTTTCATTAACCCACAAGAAGCAGAAAAGCATATATAGTGTTACTACTTTAGTAACAGGGGTCAATTTTCTTGAGACGCTATTGAAATAATACTACTAAAATAATTATCATTATATTTCTCTTAGTGGAAGTTTCCAAACAAAAATCAAAATAAAACAGAACAGAACAACAAAGACCTCAGCCAGATTTCTTCATTATATGGAACTGTTACTGTCTTCTTCTAAATGCAGCTGAAATAAGTGTGTTTGTAGAAGCAGATTGGCCTATGAATGAGCATCCCATGTGACAGAATTTCTGTGCCTGGCATTTTTGTTAGCTTCAGTGTTGGAAGAGAATGTGGGATAACGGATAGGAATTGATGGGGAGGAGGGAGTTTGCTGCTCTGAGAATTATTCAGCGCATCTCTGCCTCTAATAATCCTTTGAAACTACTCTTGGCTTGAATTTGTTAGTGTCTACAAATTGTAATATATCTTGATAAAGAACAAAAGGTATTTGCTGAGGCATCCGGAGGCATAATGCTCTGAATTCTCTTTCTTTGTTTTTCCTAGAAGCAAACAAAATATTGTGGGTTATTATTTCCAATTTGGAAGATGGAAACAAACAAAACTTGCCCAGCGGCAGGCATATAGCAGCATGGAGATGGTTGATTTGTCTTCCAGTTAATGTAGATGGTGTCCTGGATGTTGTGTCTAGCAAGCCAGTATTATCAAGGTGTCAGGCACTCAGTTTATTCCTTCCTCTCTTCTTATTATGTATATTGGACATCTCCTTCCATAGGAGGCAATTTTTCCTATTAGGTTATTAGCTGTGTGAGAATTAGCTCTCAAATCTAACTTAATGAATCAGCTCTCAAATTGTAGAATACTTATAAAGCCTGTTAAGCATTTCACTGCTACTTCAATAACCAGATGTGGGCAAAATGTGTTTTCAATATTCTATGCTCAGTTCATCACTTTTAACGTGTCAAAGCTACTGCAATTTAAAAACTTTTAAGCTAATCATCTTCTACTTACAAGACTCTGCTATCTTAGAAAGATAACAAGGACTGTGGTAAACAATTTGAAAGCCAATACCTGCTTGGGCAGATGGATGAGATATTGTACAGATTGAGGTGTATGTGTGGTTTAGTTCAACATATGATGAGTGTGTACTGTGAGCTACACATGGTGCTTGGCATAGGAAATCAATTGGGCATGCATTTGACTTTCAGTTCTATGCTCTGCAGGGAATTGCTAACAATACAATTTCCATAACCGTGTGTTTTGGAACTATAAGTTAAGCGGTGGAGTTGTGACCAGAATCAGCCAACCCAAGAGAAAAGTTGATGTGAATGGAGGATGCTATTCTTGGCAATGGGACCTGGGTATAGATAAAGATATTAATCAGCATGATAATAAAAGACCCACAGGTGGCTACAGGAGTGGCAAGATTGAGATGTGTAAAGGAAGAGTTGGGGAGAGAGATTGGGTTGATCCTCGAGGTTCTCATAAGTCATGCTAAAGGAACCACCCGTACTTAATCTAATGAATTTGTAAGGAACCATTGAAAGATAAAAATCTTTTGGTAAAAAAGTAGAAGACAGATGTGAGAGCCTAAGACCATGGGTAAAATCATGTTGTCTACTTTAATTATTTATTATCAGTGCAAGTTTCTCGTCATCAACATAAGAAGTGGAAAGTCACCCTTAAGCCTTAATATTGCACTATATTATAGACAATGACATGTACAAACTGGACAAAAGAGGTGTGTATGTATTCGTCATGACTATAGTCTTTCAGTCAATGTTGGGAGGGAGTTTTGACATTTGATTCCAGTAATCAGGTTCATCATTACCTCCTCATATTTAATTTGGTTTAACTCAAATTACCCAAACCCCATTTTATTATTTATTATTATTGACCATAGCTATTTTTTATTCTTTCCATATTGCAATATTTACCTTTTGGGGAGGGAGCAGGGAGAGCAGTTCTGCGATAAGGTAAATGGTATTTATCTTATTCATCCTATTCAAAATTCCTCATGTTTATATACATCCATAACATTAAACTCAATTAATGCTTCTTTAGAACAAGCCCCCGTTTTTATACCTTGACTGAACAACTTCTGTTTCCTTTGAAAGACAACAACACTTTTAGGGTCAAGATATCAACCCCTTATTATAATCCACTTACTTTCAACTCATTATTGTGTGCTTCTAGACTTTTCTCCCTAAATTCCCTTTGTTTGTGTTAGTCCAGAGTTACTAGCTTGAGAAAGGACTGTGACAGCAGTAGAATTCTCAGGAATGTCAAAAGCATGTATTTGGAAGCAGGTGTCCTTAAAGAAAACTGCTGTTTGCTGTTTTCACTGTGGGTTAGCTTCTAACTCCCACAGCTTGCTGTCTTTTAAAATATATCCTGCTTTGGAAAAGGAGTTGGAAATTAAAACTCTATCTTTTAAAGAGATTTGAGAATTGAAAATCTGTCTTTCTACAGTTTCCTCTATTTTTTAGATTTTTTATTTCTAGGTGTGTGTGTGTGTGTGTGTGTGTGTATGTATGTGTGTATGTGTGTATGTGTTTGTGTGTGTGTGTTGTGGATGTAAGTTCAGTGCCTGTCAAGGCCAGAATAAGGGATCTGATTACCAGTAAGCTGGAGTGACTGGTGGTTGTGAGCCTCCCTTCATGGGTGATGGGAACCACACTGGAGTCCACCGCAGGAGCAATAAAAGCTCTTAACTGCTGAGCCATGACTCCATTCTTGAGTTTTCTGTATTTTAAATGGAGTACGTAGAATGTTGGAGGACACTTAGTGCAGAATTCGCTTATAATGTTCCATATTATTTACTAAGACTCCAAGCTTAACTCTTAAACTTGTTTTGTCATCTTTCCCTAAAACTATTGTGTAGTTAATACAAAACAAGTGAGATGCTAAATCAAGCTTCCCCTAGCAATCTTAGGTTCTCAGTTAACCATAGAGATACAATGGGCTTTTGTTGTTGTTAAAAGGAGTCATTATATCTGTATGTGATACTATTTTTCAATTTAGTATCAAATTCTAATACTTTGCTATAAGATAGGTCATTTATATCTTTCTTTTAATACCTCCATAATATAGCAGTGAAAGATGTAAAAGATCACAATTCTCCTACCTATTATGCTAGCTTTTAGATATTCAGCCTAATACTGCAGGTAACATCATAATAAGATTAAAGCCCAGTATGGTGCAATCCTGTAATCTTAGCACAAAGAAAGCTGGGCAGGAGGACTTCCTCAGCTTTGATACTGGCCTTGGTGATACTATGAGCTCCAGGTCAGCCTGGATACATACTATGACACAATATCAAAAGACCTCTTTTTCTTCAATTAAAAAAAAAATCCATACAAACGCCACATACACCACATCTTTCCATCTCTCGTCTCTGTCTCTCTCTGTCTCTCTCTATGTCTCTAATTCTGTCTGACTCTGTCTCCCTTTCTCTCTCTCTCTCACACTCTTACACACACACAACCTGTGTAATATATATTTTTGTGAAGCATTAGTGTAAAATCAAACCACACACCTACTTCTATGACATCTTCAGACACTAAACATGCTAGTGGGTTTAAAAATTGTGTACCCAACACAACTGCCCCGTGGCTAACTTGGGATGTATAGAACTAGCTATTTGTGTCCTGCAATGAGGGACAAGTCAGTGAAGGAACCTATGATTACCCACCTGCTCTCCTAATTACTGAATTGCAGATTAGATATTCTACAAAGCAACTCACTTTCCACGTTTCAGATTAAAGGCACAGATTTACATAATAGGAGACCATTTATCCCACTAATGGTTTCTAATACATTCATACTTGATTTGCATTAAGGAGTGTTACATTTGGGACATGCATTTAAACACCATCTTTTCAAGATTTCTCACCGGATGCTGTGGTGCTACAAGAAGCAATGACTCCACAAGAGCAATCTGCTTTGAAGGAATCATTATAGAATATTTCATGAATTTCAGAAACATACAAATCAGATTTCAAGCTTGCAATAAATAAGATTATCCTTTCCTCATCAGAGAAGAATTTTGTTTAAAAAAGCAAAAAGTAAAATGCACTAGTAAGCTGTTGTTGAGCATTTTGGAATGATAAAATCTAAATAACCATACTGTTTATGGTATGAGAGATATGTGAAGATGAGACCTTAGAAAGGAGGGTTAAGAAATGAATTTCATGTATCAAAGAACAACTGATGAGCACTGGCTTTGTGACAGGCACTGTTTTAGATGAAACAGTGAACAGAAAAATGAGGAACAGAACATAAGGAACCTTGAAGGTCATATTTAAGAATGTAGCTTGTGTGTGTGTAGGCTGGGAATGTGTGTGTGTGTATCTATATCTCTATCTGTATAATACAGATAGAGATATAGATACATACACAGAGAAATACACATACACACCTTTCAAAGTACCAAAAGGAAAAAAATAAATAGGATGTATATGAATAAGAAATGTATAGTGTTTGGGCAGTAAATACTAAGAACAATAGTTCTGGAAGCAAAAGCATGGATGAGTTAGTGTGTGTGTGTGTGTGTGTGTGTGTGTGTGTGTGTGTGTCTGTGTGTCTGTGAGATTTCATAAGAGCTGGCCAGAGTAAACAGCTAACAAAATGAGAAGCCACAAGTATTTCTGCAAACTTTGTAGCAAGAGCAAAGTCTGTCTCCCATAATGCCTGGTATATGAGGAAATGTTAAGAAGTAGGGAGAACTTGAGAAGCAGAGCAGCAGGAAGCCAAACAGAGAGAGAATAAAGCCGGGGCAGCTCGAGACAACATGGATACAGATGTAGGTTGTTTGCTTAGAGTTATGTGGAAAGGACAGTGTACACGGATGACATAAAAAAAGAAGAGGAAAAAACTTCACCACATTTTAGAAAGTGAGAAATGAAGGAATTGTGATTCCTTAGTAATGACCAAATCCAAGTACTCCATCTAGGGTCAAGAAAGCCAGTCTTGGGCTTCGTGCATGAGCAGCTAGCAAGAAGCAGGCTAGGCTCGAAGCTACATCTTAACTTCATTCTCCACACTGACTTAAAGGTTCATAAACTCACCCCAGGCAGATATGTCTTAGCTTCAAGGAGACATGATATCAGTGTGGATGGGTTCAGCATCGGTGATTCTAAGCTGACCAACCATTAATAAACTGTTAGAAGAAATTAAATCTTCCAACATTATACTTTGATCTTGATTTCGGCAGGAATTCCATTTATTGAATGTCATTAATCAGAACATGTTCCACAAGAAAGATTTCAAGCAGTTAAATTGATCTGTCCTTACGTTTTTTTTTTCTTTGTGGGTTAATTTAGAATGGCCTCAAAAATTGGCTGTGGCCTATGATAGCCATCGGTGATTTGCATAATCCAAGGGCATCTGTCTTTTCTCTACTGCTTTGTTTGCTATAGGCCAGGCTTCATGGAAAAGACATCTATGGTCCATTAGTTTATTTGGTTTAGGCTTGAGGCTAAATAAGTGAGTTTTTCCCTATGTGGGCTTGGACTTTGGCCTCAATGCAGCTTCATCAGAAGACATCCCAAGACCTGACCCATTGCTACCCTTAAACAAACAAACAAGCAAACAGCAAACCAAACCAACCAACCAAACAACATGAAACAAAATAAAACAAAAAAATTGCAATTCCCCCAATATAAAAAAGAAAACAAAACAAAAAAACCAAAAAACCACATGGTGTTGGTTAAAAGAAGGATAGAGACCTCACAACAAAATTGCTGATTGCACACAGGGTATTTTCATAGTGAAGGTGATTTAGCGGTGTACTGGCTGGTTTTGTGTGTCAACTTGACACTTGAGTTATCATGGAGAGGAGAGCTTCAGTTAAGGAAATGCCTCCATGAGATCCAACTGTAAGGCATTTTCTCCATTAGTGATCAAGAGGGGAGGGCCCATAGTGGGTAGTTCCATCCCTGGGCTGGTAGTATTGGGTTCTGTAAGAAAGCAAGCTGAGCAAGCCAGGGAGAGTAAGTACCATGGCCTCTGCATCAGCTCCTTCTTCCTGACCTTCTTGAGTTCCAGTCCTGACTCCCTTTAGTGATGAACAGCAACGTAGCATGGAAGTGTAAGCTGCATAAATTCTTTCTTAGCCAACTTGCTTTTTGGTCATGATGTTTGTGCAGGAATAGAAACCCTGACTAAGACAAGTAGTATCATCCTAACATCCCTAAGTGAGACACTGAATAGTCTTTAGTTGAATACGGTTGAATAATTCCCTGGCTCATGACAGCCATGTCGAATGAGTAACGATTTTCTTGATGTGTCTCTCTAGGACTATTGAAAGGTGAATTCTCAGTGGGTACCTTTATGCAAGTATGCACATATCCTCATACAGGACATGCTCAAGTAAAAGTGCATTTTCTTTTTTTTTTTTCTTCCTCCTATGCTCTTAATGAATGCAGAATGCAGCTACAATTCTTATGAATTGACCTATTTATATTTCGGGGTCTCTCATTCAGCATATAAACTTAAGGCTGTTCTTCGCCAATTAGTATGTTGTCACTTAGTTTCAATTTTTTCTCCATTCACCAGGCTGTTATGCTTACGTCTGAGATGCCAAGATGCTGAATGGGCAAGTTTTAAAGGAGAGCTTGTTGTAAAGTGGCAGATGTGATGAATCACTGAGTTTCCTTTACAGGGGGCAGCTCGTGATGCAAGCAAGAAAACTGACTCTTCCACTCTGTGCCACACTGCTAAGCAATTAGGTGACCTTGAAGTAGAGATGTTTCATTTCTATATATTTCTATATAGCTGATAATATAACTTATACAGTTGTATAAAAGATCACCTCAAAACTGAGTTTTAAACTCATCTCCTACTTCCTCTTGGGTATGTTTTTGCAATTCAAGTAACTTCAAAACCTATCTCCTAACTTGTAAAACAAGGGCTGACAATCCATAAAGTTTTTTCTAAGAGGGTTAATTTAGTAACAAAAGACTTAGAAGGGTGAATGTCATTTACTGGTCAAATAGGAACCTGTTAGCACTTTTTCTTTTTTTTTTCTACTTATTTCTATATATTATAATGCATACATTATTTCACTAGCAATCGAATAGTAGAGCAAATTCTTCACATTAAAATGAAGACTGTCAAGAAGATAAATAGTCCTTATAATGCAGATATACACATAATAACACAGTTCCTCAAGGAAGTATACTTAAAATACTGTCATTAGCAGTCACTTTATTTCCTGACAGTGTTAAGGAAACAGTTTTCCTGGCTGGTTCCATGCATGCATCTGTAGATACTTTCCCTGTGGGAGTGGCCCCAGGGCAGATGAGTGTTGCCGGTGGGGAGTGATTAGTAAATAGAGGTCAGCAGGCACTGGATCAGGCTAAAAGGGAAAGCCTCAGAGGAAGCCCTGCCTTAAGGAATCTCCGCACTATCACATGCAATCAAATGTTCCATATATACTATGAGGCAGAGGCAGTCATGAGAATACCAAGCATGGCAAAAAAACAAAAACAGACAAACAACAATAACAAAATACCCCACCTCTACACAACACAAAATTGGAAACCAATACACACAAGCAGAAGACCAATACGACACAGAAATGCCCAAACAAAGCAATATGAAACAATGTCTACACAACCACTATGGAATTCATATTGTGTTGGCTATCTACTCCTTGGCATGGCATACCCCGAAGGCTGGTTAACATATTCAGTGAAATTCCACTGATAAAGATTAATTTTTCCTGTGCAAGGAGTTTTGAATTACAGATAGCCTCTTGGTCAGAGATGGGAGCCTGTGCCCATGTCCCCATTCTCAGTGCTGGGACGCCTTCTGGCTTGAGCCATTGGCCACAGTGAATTCATTTGAGTGTTAATCCTGCTGTGTCAGGAGGACATGATTTGCTGGGAGTCATCATGCCCTCTGGCTCTTCCTGTATCTCTGCCTCCTCTTCAGCCCGGGTACCTGAGCCCTGAGGAGAAGGTAGGATGAAGGCAATCTATTTAGGACTGACTGTGTTTGTTTGTGAGTTTGGGCTTTAAAGCCAGAGGGAAGAAAATGCAAGGAGGAGAGTGGGGCGCAAGTACAAAAGGAGCTGTAAGGGGTTGGGGGAGGGGAAGATTTAGTTCAATTTTTAAAATGCCAGGCATGTTATAGAGCAGCAGGACAGGCAAAGAGGTTACTTCCCAGCTCTACACTCTATTTGTGTTGGGTTCTTCAGACAGAAATTCTTGGGCTTCGAGCAAACTAGGAAGTCAAGGTCTGCTGTCTCTGACTCCAGGCTCATACTAGTTAATTTTAGAGCCACGTGATCTTTTCCCCTATTGTCTTCTGATGAGTGTAAGGCAAATTTTCTTGAATTAATATTTTTCTTCTTGTAACCTTTGCTTTCCTTAGTTATTTGAATTATGATGTGGGTTTCTTCATATAGCTCTCTCCCTTTTGGTATTAATGGCAGCTTTACAATGAAACATTCTTTTTTTTTTCTCTCATTATAATTCCTTAAACTTAGCATTTTATAAACTTCGTCTTATAAATCTCATTAATTTGCAATTCAGGGAAGTAAAAAAAAATAGCACCTCCAATAAAAAGCACTCATTGTATCTGATAACTCATTTTAACCACAAGAAACCTGACAGTGAGCCAGCTTCCGCCTCCAAAGAAAGAACTTACGAAAAACTTGAGGAACTTGCCACTGTACAAGACTTATTAAAGTTTGTTTTAAATCTCACTCTAATTTCTGGTGAACTTAAATTTTGGCTGCCACTGAATAAGTTTGTCTGCAGTCTGTGAAAAAGGTGATAACCTGTCAGAGAGATGACAAAGCAAAGGTGACCTCCCAAACAGCTTTGGAAAGTCACAAGTGGGAATACTGAAGCATGATGGAGACTCTGACATAGGTAATGGAGAACTGTAATAGAGTCGATAGTTTCTTAACTCGAATTTTCCTGAATCAGATCCAATATTGTTAAAAACTAGTTGTGGTGAACTACAAAGTATCTTCCATTATTTTCCTTCTTCTCAAGTTGATCACGTCTTCCAGATTCTCCCTTGAAGGTCAGTATGATCGCATGACAGTTAGAACGGAGAGTATGCACAAGGAAGTACTGGGAGACTTATCTGGGTCCATGTCAATTCAACTTTTGATATTTGTTCTGATGTGTCATTCTCTACTTCTTCAATGCATCTGACCAGAGAGCAAACTTTAGTGGTGTCAGTGATATTGTCAATGTGTCTATCAGCCAGGATGCTGGGATGTTCAATGCCATTTGGAAATATAGCACTCCATTAGCCTCTTGCCTACCTACTCTGTTTTTAGAGGTAGATAAAAATACTTAGATCTTCTGAATCATTTCACATCAAGCAGTTATTTTAATAGGCATTGCCATATTATTATTAATACATTCAATACTACAGTTTGAGAAATGACATTACCTACTAAGATTGATTTGTATGTGTGTTTATTGTTAATTTATCAGAGAATAAGGCAGTCGACCACAACATCTAAACACAGGAAATACATTGCTGGCAGGTTCACTGTCACATGGCAAACCCATGGAGGGAAATAAGGGCAAAAAATGCTGAAAATATATTAAAATACAACATACTGGAAAAGGGTAAAACACACTCTGAAAGCAAAATAAGTCTGAATAAAAAAAAAAAAAAAAAAAAAGGAAAAAATGTCTAAGAAGCCATTCCAAATGCAGAAGTTAGAGGTCACTGTTATGTCTGTAGATTTTAATTTCACATTTGAGGCACACAGAAAACTCACAACAAGACAGAAAAGAAAAGAAAAAAATATGGTTACATCCATCAGATGGTGAGAAAAAAATATTTTTATTGGAAACTTGTGTTATTTTATAAAGAAAAAAAAATAATTGATGAGATTGAAATCTCTTTCCAAACTCAGTAAGATGGTAGTCATAAGGATATGTTATATACATGAAGCCACACGTATATGTGCATATTTAATAGTTGTTATTGTATATATTCATAGTGAGTGTATTTCTGAAACTCTTACTACAGAGCATGCTAAGAAAGTGACGCCATACATTATTGATTTTCAATCACTGTCATTGTCTTTCTTCTTTAGCGATGGCAAAATCAAGTTGTGTCTTGGTATATTTCCTTGTGTTGTGGTTCAACCACACAGTAGATAGCTTGTAGAGAAAAACTTTAGTTTGCATTCTCCTTATTGCTACAGTCTAACCTGTTAGGAATTTCAAGATTTAACACTTAGCACTCTTTTTTTTTTTTTTTTTTTTTTAATTTCATATTCCCCTAACTGCTCCTATGGTCTCCTTTCTTGGATATTATGAACCTTTTATTCTCAAATAGAATTTTTGGTAACTGTCCCGGTTATTGTTGTATTACTGTGAAGAGATACCATGATGAAGGCAGCTCTTAAACTAGAAACCATTTAACTGGGGGCTGGCTTACAGTTTCAGGTGGTCTAGTCCAGTATCATCATGGCTGGGAGGATGGCTGCACACCCAGCACTGGAGCAGGAGCTTAGAATTGTATATCTTTGTCTGCAGGCCACAAGAAGACAGAAACTGGGCCTGGCATGGGCTTTTGAAACCTTGAAGCCCATCCCCCAGTGACTTACATTCTTTAACAAGGCCACACCTCCTACACTTCAACTAGTGCCACTCCCTGAGGACTAAGCATATGAGCCTGTGGGGTCATTCTTACTCAAACTATCACAATAACCATAATTCAAAAGATATAAGTTGCTGAATTTTCTAAGTGAGAGTTGAAATTACTGCTTTATCATCATTTAGGCCCAGGAAACCTCAAATTCTTAGTAATGAATATGCTTCAATATGCCAAAGCCAAGTTCTTTGAGCCAAGGCAAAAAAAAAAAAAATGTAAAAAAAAAAAAAGATATAAAAAGTATAATGCTATTTGCCCGTATTTACAAATTAATGTATATAAATTTAATAGTCATTTCTTTTGATTAATATGATACATTTGTTTGGTTACATTAAGAGAATTCTTAAAAAATGAACTATGTTTTTTTTTTTTGTAATAAGTAGCTTAAAGATGATATTTTCACAAGTCTTTCTGGAATTAATGTCACCAGTTAAAAATCTAAAAACACACTTAAGTGTTTCTTATAATGCATCAAAATTCTGAGGAAATAAAGGTATAATTGTACATTTTTTGTTAAGTAGTATTGTTGTATGTTAGGTTATGTTCAGAAGAAAATAAAAAACAGAAAGTTTGAAATGGCCAATAAAAGTCATTACTTAACACAGAGACATTATTTATTTGGTATTTTGGGAGTTATTGTTTTGATATTTATGTGAAAATTCACAGACTTTAGAAAGGAAGGAAAAGGACCCCATGCACAGGGATGTCTTTTAAAGTAACACTTACCATCAGGAAAAACTGTTCACTAACACTCAGTGAATCAATACTCTCTGATCACTGTGGTTTATGGAAGAAATGCTCTTCAGATGCACCTGAAGCCTACCTAGTCAGCTTATATTTTTCTTTTGTTTGTATGTTTACACATGCTTTAAAAATCTATACCCAATCATTTTAGAGTGTGCCTCCTAGACGAGAGAGCTGATCTCACTAAGTTGAGGGCAGAAACTGTCCTTTCTCTGTCCTGTCCCTGTCCCACTTTGTAAATTTCTTAGCTTTTACCAGGGTACCAAGAAAGACATTGAGACCCATTTATGTGAAAAGACACATGAAACTCCTTATGGCCAAAAGTTAATTTAAAAAAATGCTTGGTGTGTTCTCATAGTACATGTGGCAAAATAATATATATAATAGTAGATGATAGAGCAATGAGTATGTAATATCTAGTGTAAACATTAGGGTTCTAAAATCCACAGGAAGTTACAATGAGAAGAAAAGGTGTCTGGAGAAGGTGAAACAACTTGAACCCCTCTAGGGAAGAGAAGGAGTTGAGTTAGTGATAGAGAGCAAACAGGGGATACAATAAAAGATAGGAACAATAGACTGTTTCACGGAGAATGTTTAATGAATACTGAAGAATGACAGTTTTCAAATAAACCTTGGTCTGACATCTGTTCCTATAATCCCTTATACTGACATTATGAACACATGCAGAGAACCTGGACCATTTGAAATTATGTACCAGGGATTTGCCTATAATATTTGCAAGTGGTCTATGTGCATTCAAGTGTCATGTGCCAGAAGGTAGTCCCCAGTGTGGCTGCTGAGATGGTAGACCTTTTAATAGGTGTAGTTTGGTGAAGGTGGCTAGTACATTGTGGTTCTTGTCATCAGAAAGGGTGATGTCATTATGAAAGGAGTTAGTTTGATTGTGTGAGTGGGCTATTGTAGAAAGAGAATATCCTGGAGCCTGACTATCTCTGTCTTATTGAGTTGCTATGGATCTTTTCCACAGATTGTTACCACCATCATGGCAATCACAATGAGACCCTTAGAGATACTGATTGGGAAGGAGATGCCCAATTAACATTTTATTTGACCTTAGCCAAAAAGCCCAGACACAGTTTCAATCTTGGACTTTCATACTCCAAAACTGCAAGCTTTCCAATTGAAAATAACTTCAAACATCTCATTATAGAAAAAAGAAAAAAACAAAAAACAAAAACATGGCAAGGGGTTGGGGGAAGGGGAGATTATGCCATACTTGTGCCCAAACTTAAAAACATTTTCTTCTCTTTGGTTCTATACATAATAAGAATATTCATTGTGATCTTGTCTCTCCATTTTAATTAAAGATGATTTTCAATATTAGCTTTCAGTACTCTAATATTTGACCTCTATAATAATTCCATGGTTTCTAATTAAATATCTTATACTGAAAAAGTATTGAGTTAAACATTTTTTCCTAATTTCAAATGAATTTATATTAGATTTTAATTTCCAAATAATTAATGGCTATCTTCCAACACTTGAGATTCATGGCTTCTTTTCAACCATCATGCTGTTTTAATGGTTCTTAATTTTTAACTGGATATTTTATTTTCATTAAAAAATGCCATCAAAATTGGAGAGAATTAGCACAAAGCCCCATGTCCTACATCATTCATTAGTGAACACTGAATAAAAATATATTTGGACAAAGACCAAGAGAAGCTTCTTTTAGGATTTTCTGGGTAAGAGAATGACTAAGAGATATATCTCAAGCAATAAAAAATGGATTCAAAGGCAAGAATGCAATATGAAGAGAAATGATGAGCAAATGAGAATATATTAATAATATGGTCATAAATGTAACATTTAAAAAACAAAAACAAGGATTCATAAATTGAGGTATCATTATAAAGCTAGATAGAATATTCAGGGAAATAAGAGTGGGCCATAATGAGGATTTGAAGACAGTTAAGGATAGTCCAAGAAAAGGGTGGGGATACTGATCCATAGTAGACTTCAGAAAATCTAGTTTACAATGGGTTAACAAGGTAAAAAAATTAAAAGAGTGCACAGAGCACCTAGGATCAGAAGTGCAAAAAGAGTCATTTTTAAAAATTTAAATGGGGCTGAGGTATAATTCAATAATGGAGGCTTGCTAATCATACACATATAACTTAGGCTCTGAGTTCAATCTTCAGCACCAGAGCCAATCAAAGCCAAACAAATGGAAACAGCTAACCTAAAAGAAAGAATCAGCCTGGTAGAGTAGCTGTTGCCGGAGGGGTGGGGGTGGGGGGTTCATGTCTACTTAGTTCAAAAGAGTGATTTCTCCCTCCCTGGAAGAATAATTATGTCAAGTACATAGGCACACAGATACGATGATGCAACGGAAGTGACTTACAAACTAGGCACAGTGAAATAGAGACAACCAGGTGCCAAGCTGGAAACAGAGACTCTACAGTCTGAATAGTTTGTATCTCTTAAACTTGACACGTGAAAGTTCTCACATGCAGTGTGATCATCTAGGAGCTCGGGTTTTCTCTGAGAACAGTGCAGGAGAGTGGTCTCCTGAGTGGGATCAGTGCCTTCATAATGGTGGCCCACGAGCTCATTCTCCTCTTTCCTGTATGAAGTCAGAGATAGATATTGCCAGCCATTAAGTAGGTCTTCACAGTCATGGGATTTATGACTGACTCTTAGGTATCTGAGCTTCCACATCCATCCCTGCTGTTTATAAATAACTCATTATAAAGAAACTAAAACAAGAGAATTCCTATCTGTTTCACAGTGACCCAAACTCTATATAATTGACCAGAAAATGGCAGCAAGAAGCTAAGAAAGAAGCTCCAGGAGAGAACTGATATGTTCTGTACCAGAGAGAAGCCCAGGTGTAAGCTTCTCTTTTGCATCATGGAAAGACTCACAGATCCAGGACAGCATCAGTAGCTAAGCTTGATGAAGTCACGTCCGAAGTATTGGCTAAGAACCGAGGCTACAATTGAGAAGCTGCGAGATTAGTAAGTCCAACCTGGGATGCAAACATATAAATGTGGTATGGAACCTTTCAAAGAATGCTCCTTATAAAAAACTTATTTCTGGTGTCTGATATTATTTATAGTTCATTAATAACGCTTCTCAATATTCCATTTAATCCTCTCTCTTGCCCATGTTTTTGCCCTTTCAAGTTCTTGAAATTCTGTCACCTTGGCTATTTTATTCTGCATCATTTGTTAATACTTTATCTTTCCTTGATGCCCCCCTTCCAACTTCTTTATTAACCTTTTTCTCTTCTCCGGTTTAATCTCATGTGCATTATCTATGGTTTCAAGGAGTTCCATTAGTTTCCATAGAAACTTGTTTTGATTCATGACACACACTCTGGCTCTGAATCCCTGCCATCCTCTAGTAAGTAGACACCAGAAGATACATTTTTAAAGCTCTCATGGTTCAAATGTTTGTTACGCTGTGACTTTACTCAAGCCACGTTTTTTTTTTTTCTTTCAGTTTAACCCACCTAGGAAGTGGATACCATAGCTTGCCTGCCTAATGAAGTTGTGCAGTTCAACACAGAGGGACAAGACACAGTTCCTGGTTCACAAGGAATTTGTAGTCTAGTGGTAGTCCGGAATGTTGAACTGCCTATTCTACAAAAAGCCTGGGTCAAATGAATACCATAGAGAAGACATGATTCACAACTCAAGAACTGGTTTATCAGTTGCATGAGAGCTTAGAGAGATCCGTCCGACAGAGTGCTACCTCAGCAGCCTGTGGAACATGCATCAAGTTGATCCTTAGATTTTAATCAAGGCTGGGTATTGTAAAATGTTGACAAATGTAGGTTGCAATGGGAAACTAGGATCTGAAGACCCCTAAAGTATCCCCATTTCTTGAAGACGGTGTAAAAATGAGTTTAAACAATGCCAAATTTATACTTTGAAAAATGATCGTAGGCCAAAGTGGCGCTAGTCCATTTACATTTTTATTGTATACTTTGCCGAGAAAGTACTAAAAATAGATAGCTTGGCTTCAAGCCTATGATCAACGATTTCTGAATTTTTTTCCCTTCCTAGGAGAAGCTGGTACGTATCTATGTGATCCACCAAAGAGCAAAAAAGAATTAGCAATAAGCTGCTCTTACAATCACCATATATCAAAGTCAGAAAGGGAACATTTTAAATTATATGCTTATTCTTAACAAATAATTATCTTTAAATCATGGACCACTGGATTTGATAACTGCCCTTTTCTCTTAAACCTCAGCCTTAAATTTTAATAAATGACTTAAGCCGTAGAATTTGTCATATTGGCTTCGGGTATTAGATTTTCAAGTAAAACTGATGTGGTTAAAAAGTCCAGAAATACGTTTGACTTTCAAATGTATTTGGCGTATATACTAGCAAACTGGAGGCTAACTTAAATTATTTATTGAAAGCCTATCTCAGAAGAGTACGGAGTCTTAAGTAAGTGAAGAGTTAGTTATTCAGCTTAACTTTGCGTAGGCCATGCACAGTCTCACTACAGTTGCTTACTGGAAAGAGTGTAACTGGGCTGTTTTTAAAACAGATAAATTATTTGTATGGAATCTTATGCTGACACTTAGAATTTATGCTCCATTCTTACTCTAGAGTATCTCTGTGGTAGGGCTAAGGAGAACTTTCAATGCATTTGTGTCCAAACACAATGCCAGGAGGTTTTATATGTGGGCTTTACTTCATCCTAACACTCAGACCAGACCACCATAGGACTCAGGTGACAAAATGTTTATTATTTACAATCTGAAAACCTCGTTCTTGTATCGATATCATGGTGTCCTTTATATCAAGATGTTTCCGGGGGGAAAAAAACAAAAAACTAAACATGACATGTCAGCAAGCATGACAACCCCAGCCTGGATCTTTAGTACCCAAGTAAAGCCTGTACCTTTTAAACATTTTTATTCTTATCAGTCTGTGTGCTTGCTTCACCTGTGAGGTCACACATGTGCTATAACACATAATGTAGCAATCAGGAGACAACTTAATAGAGTCGATTATATCTTGCCTACTTTACATGGGTGCCGGAGATTGAACTCAGGTCACCAGGCTTGCAAAACAGGTGATTTAACCACAGAGCCAGCTCACCAGCACTATCTCAAAATCTAAAGTGAGGTAACCATAGGGTCCCCAATGGAGGAGTTAGAGAAAGGACTGAAGGAGCTGAAAGGGTTTGCAACCCTATAGGAAGAACAACAATATCAACCAACCAGATCCCCCAGAGCTCCCAGGGACTAAAACACTAACCAAAGAGTACCTATTGTGGGACCCATGGCTCCAGCTGCATATGTAGCAGAGGATGGCCTTGTTGGACATCAATGAGAGGAGAGTCCCTTGGTCCTGTGAAAGCTTGATGCCCCAGTGTAGGAGAATGCCTGGGTGGGGAGGCCTGAGTGGGTGGGTGAGTGAATACCCTCATAGAAGCAAGGGGAGGGACGATGAAATAGGGAGTTTCTGGAGGGGAAACCAAGAAAGGGGATAACATTTGAAATGTAAATAATTAAAATATTCAGTTAAAAAAAAAAACACCTAAAGTGAAAGCAATAGATGGAGACACCGACTATTAACCTCTGCTCTCTACACATGCACTTAAGAAAAAGTGCATCTACAGCCACATGTTTACACACATGCACACTCACACACACATGCACACACATGTGCACACACAGGTACATACACACTGGTGGTGATATAAGTAATGAACGTTTTGTCTATTTTAGACTAAACATTCATTTCTCTATTAAAAACAAAGCAAGGAGAGAAAGGCTACATGTCTATAAAACTGAACATGACCCATTATTGCTTTTCTCTCTTGTACATTTACTTCTCTATATACTGAATGGATAATAGTACATATTCATTTTTATAACAGAGAACAGTAAGACTCAAAAAGACCAAATGGCATCTCCCTAGTCTCTCAATTATTGAACAGAAACCATACCAGGAGCTGAATTTGCAGTTTTAAATCTAGTTGTAAAGCTCACTACCCAATCTTCATTTGTTAGCTAAATAAAGGGCCAGTTTAACTAACTGTATTATTTTCAGACAGTGTGAGAAATTTGCCAGAATGGCAGATTCTGCTTGTGTTCAGAAGTACAGAGCTACAAGCCACAAGTAAATGACAAGGATGTCACCAGCAGTTATGTTCTTTAGATAAAGCAAACAAACCTTTTGGAAGAAAGTGTCCACTTATTAGTAGGTATCAACATTTAATTTTTTAAATGAAAATTATCATCCAGCTAAAATGAAAGGGACATTTTCCCTCTCATAACGCTTTTTAAAGCAACATAATTATCGAGACCTGATGTAATTAGAAAAGAGGTAATTATACTCCTCTGCAGAACAGAAAGCACAAGGAAAATTTTTATGGCAGATTTAGACATTATCTAATATTAAGACTTCATATCTCCAAAACAATTTGTATAGTATATGGGTCAGATTGACCTGCATAGGATCAATTTTAACAGGAGTCAAGATCAAAAATAGACATAAAAAGAGAGAAGACAGTTAAGACACTGTCATGATAGAAATTAATAGGTAACTTTGAACCAAAGGATATTTGCATTGAGTCCCAGGCACTTCATTTTTCATGCAACAAATGACTAAAAATCCAGGGTTTGGATTGTTATCTCAGGGGCTGAGACATGGCTCCATATTTGAGGGACTGCTACTCTTTCAGAGGACCCCAGTTTAACCACACCCCCACACTCAAATCAGGTAGCTTACAACCATCTGTAACTCTAGGTCCAGGGGGATGCAACTCTGGTCTTTGTAAACCCCTGCTATAAGGCAGTCACATAATTAATAACGGCAAAAAGTAAAATAAAAAATCGATACAAGTGTAGTGGTTTGAATAAGAATGTTCCCTTGTAGTCTCATATATTTGAATATTTGGTAACTTGTTGGTAGAACTATTTTGGGATGCCTAGGAGGTATAGCCTTGTTTGGGGAGATGTGTCAGTTGAATGGGTTTTAAAAGCCCACATCAGGACCAGCTTCACTCTCTCTTCCTCCAACTTGTGGATAAAATGTAAGCGCTCAGCTACTGGTCCAGCACGATACCTGCTTGCTGCCAGGCTTCCTGCCATGGTGATCATGGTCTAACTCACTGAAACTATAAGCACACCTTAATTAAATGCTTTTTTTTTTTTTAAGTGGCCGTAAGTTGGTCATGGTGTCTCTTCCCATGAACAGAAAAGTAACTAAGACAGCCACCTTCAATAACACATAAATATAAAGACAAGAGATAAAAGTTTGGTGGGGCATGGTGACACATTGCTTTAATCCCAGCACTATGAAGGCAAACAGATTACTGTAAGTCCCAGGCCAGCCAGAACTACATAGGGAAACCCTGTCTCAAAAAAACCCTAACAGATACAATTTTATTTTTTCAAGTATATGCCTGGAAAACACTATCAATATACACACATACTATATGAAATGAATGCATATGTCATGGGCAATATCCTGATTTGGACTTTTAAATAAGAATGATAATAATCATTCAATGAAGCTGAACCCATGTTCAATAAGAGAAAGATATTTCCAAAAGAAATATATAATGGAGTTTCATATCCAACCAGAGCTTTGTATTCAGTGTGTAACCTTGAACTATTAATACTACAGTAGTGCTTGTTGCAGGAAAACACTTCATAGGTGCTATCTAATACAGAATTTCATTGATAATTAATTAAATAGTAATTATGTTTCAGTTTAAGACATAAACTGATATATGCACCATATGATGCATTTGGTGGCTCATAAGGGTAACGGATGCTTTCTAAAATGTTTGTTTGTTATTGATGTTGACAGTGAGTGCTTACGTAGCCTCGTGCCTGCTAAGCACGTACTCCACAACTGACGTGCATCTCAGCTCTCTTTAGTCAGTTTTTATAGATATGAATTCGATAGTTGAGATTAATTCTTAGTGATATTTGATTAATTTATGTGATGACTGTATCTAGGTATAAGAAGTTGTAGAGATATTTATGAATGACTGTGACAATCTCTAAATCTGAGGTGGAGACATGGATATTTTATTTCTTAAACTGAAATATAATTACTATTTAATTAACTATCAATGAAATTCTGTATTAGATAGCACCCATAAAGTGTTTTCCTGCAACAAGCACTACTGTAGTATTAATAGTTCAAAATTACACACTAAATACAAAGCTCTGGTTGGGTATGAAACTCCATATATTTCTTTTAGAAATATCTTTCTCTTATTGAACATGGGTTCAGCTTCATTGAATGATTATTTTCTGTAAAAACAATAAAATACAACAATAAACCAAAATTGTTTCTACCTTATCAACTTTACTGGAGACTTACTGCTTGCTAGCCAATTTCAGATTGAAACCCACCATGTCTTCTGGATAAACACAAGCTCATATTCAAACATTCCCATATGTCTCTTCTATTAAAAATGTCATCCTCCATTTTTCCCCTTCCTACTTAACTAAAACAAACCTCAGTCAATATAGTCCAAAGCATAGTCACAGACAGGGAGCCTGGGCGCCTCAACAAAATGGTAAGCAGATGAAGGCCTGGAGGTGAGTTTGTTCGGTTCCTAGTTTCCTGTCCTCTTATTTTCTGACCAAAGAACATGTCTCACTCCTATTTTTGCTATTTGTGCTGTTCAGAGGTTCAGGGGCAACTAGCTTGGTGCCCCATCTTTAGGTTCCTTACCTAGTTCAACATCTTTCCGTGCGTGTGCGTGTGCCTGTGCGTGTGTGTGTGTGTTTGTAACTGAACCTTGCAGTTTACATGTACATCACCTGCTGCCTGCTGCTTATCTCCATGGTACCCCTTCTGCTGTCCAAGGCTACTTCTCAGCACATAGAGAAATAAAAGCCTCCAATCCTGCCCATTTCAATGTGTAGAAAAATGAAGGAAGGATGGTTTCTAACAATTTTCATTCACTTATTTACTCCTTTTCACCATTCTGATTCTCTTATGATGTCATAGGCATTCTAATGCCTTGCATTTAGGTAAATCCTAGACTGTTTGGATAATAACTTTTCATGTCAGCTGAAATATTGAGGGGTGACAGAGAAACATACCCAGTACCTATCTATCCCCAGGGGTAGAAACGGGGAAGTACGATATGTCACCTTTTCTCCCATCTGTGGCTCCCAGCCATTCCCTCTTTCCTCCCAAGCCTCCAGCCTAACCTTGCTTTCTTTCTATTAAATTCCTAGCAATAAATACCAGGAAACTAATTCTGTCTCATGTTCAATCAGCAGTTACAAATTTAGTGCTTTGGATTTGACTATCATTGGCAGATACAAACTTCACCATCCTTTGGCTATTCTCAATTTACCAGAACAGTATATAATTTACTTTTTAAAACAGGTGCTAAAGGCCACACAGTAACTTAGAGACAGTTATGGATGCAAATAGACAAAACAGAAATCAGAGCAGAACAAAGTGCCTTCAAAGCAGGAGGTAGACAGTATTGTTTCTAAGAAGCACTGGGGAACTCTTAGAATCTTTAAAGGAGTTTCAAAGATTTTGGGGACAGTCTTGTTTCTTGTTAGTGATTGTCGTAGTCTGTTTGCATTGTGACAACAAAACCCTATAGTCTACTGGCTTCTTGTCAACAGGAATCTCTTTCTTGTAGTTCTGGAGGCGAAGGAAGACAAGAGGAAGGTACTGAAATATCTGCTTGATGGTTTATAGATAACATCTTCTAGTTGTATCTTCAGATGGTGTAAGGGGTATGGGTATCTTCTAAGAACATTTACAAAGGCACCAATAACAAAGGCAGTAATTTAACTCCCGCCCAAAGTACCTAAGCTCTAATATTATCTCTCGGGGATACTATTTAACACATGAACTTGGGGAATGGGGGCACTAACATACTATCCATAGATGACATATACAAAATTTTTGTAGTTAAGCCAAGAAGTCTCAAAAGAAGTCTCCACACACTCTGATTTGTGGGGACCTGACTCTCTAGAGAGTCTGGATTTCCACAAATGGTGTAGAAGTATGATACTGTAGAGAAAGGTAATGTTGTCTAAGGTGCACATGCCGCTGACATTAGAATAACCCGCATGAATGTTCCTTGCACACAGATGGAACAAGAGTAAGCCTGACAGGTATGGTAGATGCTGCAGAGAAACATCTTGCCCCAGAAGGTATAAAAAGACATGTACCACACATACATGCCAGCTATGCATATGCTTTGAACTTGCATTCTTTCTTATTAATCGCCTCTGATTGAAGCATCTCAGAGCCCTTGAAAAGAAATTATGGTCACAATAAAAATAAAAAAAATTCCAGAAAATGGAAATGAAGTGGCAGGCTCTAGATGAAATAGAAATAATTAATTTGAGAAGAAAAAAAAACAACTAATTTTTTTTCTCCAGAAGATTTGAAAGGATTTCATCATGAAAAGTAGGCATCAATGTAGAAAAGATTGAGCTAAAATTGAGAAAACATCCTTGAACAGCGAAATGAATTTGTCTTACCATTCAAGATATCTTAATGGTAAGTGTCAAATACTAGTCACAATTGAACCCTACAATATTACTACACTGTACGTGGTGTACAGTCTTCATTATTTAAGCACATAGGATACATGATAAAACATACACACACATACACACACAAACATACACACACAGAGACACAGAGAGAGACAGAGACACGCACACACACACAGAATAAAAGGCTTTATTTGTGACTTTGTATTTTAAATCACATTCTGATAAGTCCTCAACTTTTTGCTTTCCCACGATATAGATTTACACAGCGTGAATATCTTGTCTTTTAACAGAATGAAAAGATACTGAGTTTTCCTGGGAAGATGGTTTCTGTGTTCCCATATTATTTTTACTTTATTCATGGGCATCTATAAAAATCATAGATAGCATAATGTACTTTTTGAAGTAAGAAATAAAAACCCAGGTTATAAACCAAATTTAAACACGTAAAATTATACCTGCTTAGACTTGAAGAAATCAGTTAGTATTGAAATATACTTTTCAGTTTTGTAATAAAAATAGACACTATGCTTCATGTATGTCAGCAAAGAAATGGTCACATTCAAACAGCCATGCTTTTTACTGGATCATGCAAGGTAAATCACCAGCATGCTGCCTGGTGGACACTGACCCCTCTTACCCTATGTCTTAAAGTCCTAACAAACTACAAACAAAACCTCTACTTTCCCCAATGTAATGGTTACTATTTCCTTGAAATTACACAAAAATGGAGGGAAATTGTTTTTTCCACCACCTTCCCTTGCCTGCAGCTTCATGTCCCCAATGTCTACAGGTATATGAGCTGCAGAGTTGTTTCTCTGTCTGATCTGGCTACAACAGACTTCTTCATGTCTGTCATAAAGAGTTCTTCATGTCAACTACTCCCTAAGTTATACAAATTAAACAAAGGTAGAGAGACAATCTTGCCTCAAGTAAGTAAAAATCTAAACCTGGTTAGAGCGTCAATTGCTAGGCTCTACAACTAGTTTCCAATTGATTTCTACAATTTCCCGGGTGTTACTTGCATAGCCTTCAGGGTCTGTCTTCTAAATTCTCCAAGCTCAGCTGTTGCAAGGTGCTCGTGTTTACTCACTGCCATGCAGCCCCCTGCTCTTCCAGTCTAATGCCTGGAGTGCTCGTTCTCCAAATAATCCACATGTATACTTTATTACATATATGTAAGCATTTTTTTAAAGTCTATGTTCAAATGCCAGGAAAGATAATGTTGAACAGACCTTTCCAGAATGAGGACTCTTACCATATCCCTGTGTGCTACCCTTTTTTTTTTTTTAATTAAAGGAGTGATTTTATTTTATTTATGTATATGTGTATTTGTTTGTATCTATATAGCTGCACATGTATATGAATGCTCTTGGAGGACAGAAAAGAACCATCTATTCCGTGTAGCTAGGGTTACAGGCAGTTGTAAACTGTACTTCATTGGTGTTAGGAACCAACCTCTCGCCCTCCATGAGAGCAACAAACACTCTTAACCATTAGGTCACCTTTCCAGACAATTTTTCTTTTCTTAAGGTACTTGTTACCTTCTAAAATTTCTTGCTTACTTACTATATTTCTTGTCTATTGTCTGTATAGGTTAAAATAGATGTTTCAAGTGCACAAGGACAGTAATTTTGCTCACTGGAATATTCCAAGCCCTTATTATGTATCTCATGCATAATAATCATGAATAAATGTTTGCTTAATGTATAAATAATATTTCATATCAATCTAATACTTCATCATATACTGATATTTCATGCTAATGATCTCAATGTTAGAATCATCCACTCCATACTTTCTTTGCAATAAATTTCAAGCTAAGATAGATACATGAAATAAATTATCAGTGCTTTCTGACATTTTTTTCAGAAAATTTCTATTACAGCTATTAAGTAGGAGAAGGGTATTTATATGTTAGCATGTGAATTTAAAGCCCCATTAATAATAAATTTCAACTTTGTAAAATCTATAATGTAAAGATTCAGTGTTTGTGGATTACCATATAAATTTTTGGTGAATGGAATAAAATGAGGACAAAATTATAGCTTAATCATATCAGACTCTAGACACAATTATCATATACTTTACAGTTTGTGGGGAGCCGACAGAAGGTGGCTATCATCCTTGCAGCCATCTTGAGCCATATACTCTGAAAAGAGACTTGACTACATCAGCCTACAACAGCTGAGCACACTCTGATAACATCTTGTTTTAGATACCAAAGATCTTCCCTTGGGTGTGTGAGACTTAAAGTTGTGATTTAGAGCCATGACTTAAGGGCGTGACTTACAGATCAGATTTAGAGACAAGGCCTAAGGGCATGATTTAAAGGCTTGACTTAAAGGCGTGGCTTAGAAGTGAAACATATAAAAGGAGAGAGGCAGACAGAAGAGTTCAGTACAACTTGGAGTAGGAATTAGGCATTGAGGACTAGAGAACTCAGAAGAAATTATTATTAGGTATTAGGCACTTGGCACTTGGAGGAAGAACTTGGAATTGGACATTAGGCACTTAGCTCTTGGAAGAAGAAACTTGGAACTTGGAGGCACTAGGGACTAGGAACTAGGGACTAGGAACTCAAGACTTGGGACTTGGAGAGAAGAAGAGAGACTGAAGAATAAATGGGATTGAATCACACTCTGTCTGGTCTCCATTCCTCTGTGTCCGTCCTCACTCTCTCTCTTGCTGAACCCCGACCCCCTGACCAGAGCAGCTTGGGGCAGTGCAGGCTCTAATAGTTTAGCCCCCAAGGCTTTTGGCAGTGCGGGTTCCAATATTGACAGAGTGGTCTGAAACATTTCTGGCCCCCAAATGTGGGCTCGAGCGGCTCTCAACAACAGTTCATAAGAAATATTTAGAATATTGCTATCATGAAACAATTTTGTTATAACAGATAACAAAATTTAAGTCCTTTCCTTAATTATTAAGCAATATGTTTCAAAATCTTATACCACAATATATTCATATTTAAGTTAAGTCTATATTTTCTATGAGGTAGAATAATCTTTGGCAACATAGTTGCCTCTGATTTTTTAGTTTAGATCTAAGACTGAGCATATTATGTGCTGCAATCTGACTTCCTTAGCATTTTCCCAATCTGTTGTGATGACTTTTACTTCAGATGCTGAGATTCAGAAATCTGATATGAGCCAGGGATTCTGGAAACTAAAGGTCCTGAACACGGCTTATATATTTTCCTATTCTTAGCTTGAACGTAGAGCTGAAGGGAGGTGAGTGAGAAGAACAGCAGTGCTCACTTTTGCTGTGTTGTTGGATATTATTCCTGGACCGTTCTTCTGAGAGTCTGAGATTTCATATTTTGCAGGCGTATTCGTTGACCAGATAGCTGGCCCGGGTTCATGTCTAAGATTTTGGAGTCTCTTCTAGATTTCACCTAGTTGATCCATGAACTTTTAAAATATTGCCCAATTAGTTTGTTAGCGTGGATCGTTTTGTGGCATACTGACTGTGCTCACTACAAAATCTCAGGCTCATTCTTGGTCAGCAATGAAATGCATAAGTCTGATGGTGATACTCTGGTCTCCAAGACAGAACACCATGATATCATAGTCACTGTATGTTTCAAGTGGTGACAATGGCAGCTAGCTGCTTCTTCAGTTTAATTGATAATACAGCCAAGTACCTCCAGGAAGCTCCCGTCTTATTGCTGTATCATATGGCCTACAGACTGCGAACTGTTAATTATGAGGTTATCTTTATGACTTTGGAAAATGAATATACTGATAGAAGAATTAAAAAAATAGGGAAGAAAAATTTGGTTGTTACAATTAGATAATACTGTTATCTTTACATGTTTTGAGATAGTCAGTCTAGAGAGGAATAAAGCAGACTTACACTGTGGGTATTAGCAATTCATAAAGAAGGCATCGGTGGAGGAAACATGTGTTCTTTAGAGACTGTTGCACAATAAGCTTCCAGACTTAATTTTAATCTAATTCAATAAAACACATCATACTCAGACACAAGATGACAAGACAATAGTTAGAGGGCACTGAAAATTTGTCTTGGCTGTGGAGCCTGCTGCCTCAAAGCTAAAGATAATGAAAAATTTAAGGATGAAGTGCCCTTGACTCGTCAGCCTAGTTTCTGATCTTGAGCTAATGACATTTTTAAACTAATGCTTACTCCTGAAGTGTTACCTACTGCCTCCAAGAATTTTTCTCAAAGTAATTCAATTCTTATTAGAGGACAATGATTTGGGGTTCACTAATGTATTTTTTTCACATCACTTCATGTTTAAAGACAAGTATCCTGACAGTTACAAAATTTCAGGAATGTGTGCTTTAGAGAAATAACATACTTAATGTTTTATCAGTAACTATACTGCTGTGGAGTATATTAAGATAATGGAATTTTATTCAGCTCTAAAAACTTCTATAGCATGTAAATTAACAAGGAACCCTACTAATGATATAAGAGATGAAACGGCAGAGTATAAAGGGATATATAAGGATTTTATAGCTATATTTTACTTATATCTGAAAGCATAGTGACACTCATATTCATAGTAAATTAGAACTGTCATTAAAATATACTGTTATGATGACAACGACATTGTAGATACAGCTTGTCTATCGTCGCTGGCCCCCCCCCCCCCCAATTTCAATTCAAAGAAGATCTGTTGCTTTGTCAATAAGAACCACAAGTTACTAGTTGAAAGTAGAGGAGGCTTCCCTAAGGCTTTAAGTTCTGAAGTCACCCGCACCTCAAATGGAAGAAAGGGGCAGCCTAGTCAGCCTTGGCCCAGAAGCCCAGGGGCCAAGTTGAATTTGCAGTGCTGTATCCCCATTGGCAGGCACTAATGAAGCCTGCACGTCAGAGGCACATTAGCGAGCCCAGCATGCCCATTGCAGTAATGTGCTTTCACAAAGCTCTGCCCCAGGCAGTGAGCCACCTGCCCAAGGACAATCAGTTTGCTAATGAAAGCTCCTTTCTGAAAGCCCTAAACCTTCCTCTTCCTCTAACAGTGAAGAAGGCACAGCTGTTCTTTAATATTACATCCTTCTGAAATTCCAGCTCCTTAATCCCACCTGGGGCAAGAGAATACCTTCAGTTTCTACTGCAACCTATGGGCACAGGCATCCACAATCTCTTATCTTTTCCCCAAATTCCTCTGACTGCTTACCTGGAGATCATCAAAGAAAGGTTTATTATTATTTTTTTTTTCCCACAATTTTTAACTCAATCTGTGTCTTGAAAAATCATGCTCATGTATCACCTCAAAAATCCTACACGGCACCTAAAGACAGTTTATTTCTTGCCATCCAGCTTCTGTGTCATTACTTTCAAACAAGTGCAGGGGCAAAACAGGTATGTGAGAGATGTTATCCTGAAACTCGCTATGGTTGGTTTTGTGGGTCAGCCTGCCTAGACTATGATGCTTCACTGGTCACTATGCTGTCTAGGTGTAGTTGACACTTACAGTCAGCTGACTTGAAGAGAAATGAGTTGCCTTACATCTGACAATGGGACTCCCTAAAATAGGTGAAGCTTTTAGGTGTAGAGACAGGGGTCCTGGTAAAGAAGGAATTCTGCCTCAAGACAGAGTTCTGTCTGATTTACCATGCGTGGACATGCCCTACAGATTTAAACTCAGGACTGCGCCATGTAGCATTAGCTGCATAGGTTACAGATTTTTTTAGACTTGCCAGTTCCAAAATCATGCCAGACAGAACAAACGTCTCTTCCATAGTTCTCTTTCTGTGAAAAGGTAAATTTTATTTGCATTTGTGTGTATGTGTATGTGTGTGTGCATGCACATGTGTTCTTGTGTGTGTGTGTGTGCTTGTGAATCTGTGTAGTCTCTCACAGAGTCCAGAAAAACATATCATCTCTCATGGAGCTACAGTCCTAGGCTGTGGCTGTGAGACATAAAATAGTGATGCTGGCAAGATTCCCCCACAAGAGAAATATTATTCCTTAACAAATGAGCCACTCACTGGCCACACTCCTTTTAATATTTCTTTGTCTCTCTGCATAATTAGCGTGGGTTCGTGTTTATTCTGAACAATTTTATTATTTACCAAGATCCCAGGTTTTCTATCTGCAAGGCACTGGCTGTGGCATTAACCAAAAAACTGCAGGAGGTGGAGAACTTCAGATGTTCCCTGAGCAGATTATTAAAGAAGCAGTGACCTAATACCAAAAATTATGGTACCTACTCAGTGGTATTGGAATATTTCTTCCTTTTTTCCTAGAATTATGTTACTTGGAATCTTTACCGTCTTTCATATGGGAACTCATAAGCCTTACACTCTGGGGTCTAGGAAATTAGGTAATACAAACCTCTGACCTCCTATACTTAAAAGAATGCTCTTTTGCTTTCTAAACTCAGACACTTAGGCTAACTTCCATGATGTCATTGCTGTGGGTTTAAATCACACCAAAAGTAATATGCATTCAATTATTTCATACTAAAAATCATTATTAGGAAAAGTCATTGAGATAAAAATTATGCCCATTGCTCCTAATGAAAAAAAGTTGGGTAAATAAGTTCCCAGAAGCAAAATAATTGACTAATAACTTCATCCATGTAAACTCATCCTTATTATATTTTCATGCCAGAAAATAAAAAAATTCCCACAAGTTACTGAAATTAAAAAAGAAGCTAATATTGAGGCCAGAGTGATGGTTCATCAGTTAAGAATGCTTGCTTCTCTTATGGAGGACCTGGCTTTGGTTCCCAGATCCCATAAGGTGGCTCAAAACTACCCATAATTCTAGCTCCAGAGAATCCAACACTCTCTTGTAATCTTGTAATCTCTGTGGGCTCCATGCACATACACGGCATACATGCCTATATTCAAGCAAAACACATAAATTAAAAAATAAATGCATTTCATTTTGCATGAGCACAATTGAAAAATTTTCTTTCCTTCTTAATTTACTGAAAATTATAAATGAGCTGAAACATATACATCGTATTGTAGTTACTATCATTTTATTTAGCTTCCTCTTTTAGAAATCAAGTTATCATTACTTTGTTATGTAACTTGAAAATTTTAATTCCTTTATAGAATAACTAGAGAAGAATGTATATGTACACGTACAGATACATGGTAGATTGATAAGTGATAGACACGTACACACACATAGATAGATAGATAGATAGATAGATAGATAGATAGATAGATAGATAGATACAGTAGTTTTATAAGGCTATTTTCTTAGTTTTATAAAAAACTGGAGAAATATCCTTGTGATACACATTCAGAGTTTTTTTATTGCTGCACCTCTATATCAAAGCAGAGAATTTCAGTCAGTCGGACACTGCCTTGCTCAACTTTGAATGCATCTAGGCAAGCCATGTGACTCTGGGTAAGTGGTATGGATTAGGACATTACTGGAAACCAGCAAACACCAAATCATATTTTGCAAAGGAAGGTGTTTTTTTTTTTTTTTTTTTTTTTTTTTTTTTTCTCACTTTTTTATTTCTTTTTGCAGACTCTAAAAGGAATTGTCCAAAATGGGAAGCCAAATAAAAGATGAGAAAGGAAGCCTGCCAGATATCGGAAGAGAGGGTGGTAAGTGTTCCCAGGAGAACTAGAGCTAGCTATGGTCACTAGAGTGCTGGTCTGTACATGGATGGTTAAGAAGGGAACATGAACATTCCTTTTGAGCTCCTGAATGTTTACCCGTTTGCAACAATGTCTGTATCTATCCTCTAAGAATCCCAGAGCCCAGTTGCTACCAGGAGTTAGTTCCCTGTCTGCAAGTGATTTGTCCCATGAAAGGATTCCAAATTAGTGTAACTTTAAATGAGTGTTTCACATCCATTGACAATGAATTGTATCCTAACACATGCCAAACATGCCATCACATTTGCAGAGAATTTTTTTCTATCCAGATTATCTAAAAGAAGTTTGTTTTGTTTTGTTTTCCAGCTGTTGGCTCATGCATGCTCCACTATTCTATTCTTTCTGTTCTTTACATGCCTGAAGTGAAACAGACTTTTCATTCAAAATAGCTTATTGCATCAATTAAAAGTACTTTAGAACCATGTCCCAGAAAACTGAACTCAAAGTGACTAAACTAAATAAACACATTTGGTTATCTAGCTGAAGCACTAGGGTCCTGGTTAGTCTTTTTTCAACTTGAGACAAGCTAGTCATTTGAGAAGAGTCATTTTTTTAAAAAAAAAAATGTCCTCACTGTCTTTCCCTACAGGCAAATCTGTGAATTCCTGAATGATGATTGATCTGGATGGGCCCACCCTATTGTGGGTAGTAGTAACCCTGGGTTGTTGGTCCTGGATGGTATAAGAAACTAATCTGAGCATGGTCTGAGCAAGCAAGCAAACAAATGAGCAGTATCCCTCCATAGCTTCTGCTTCAGTTCCTGCCTCTAGGTTCCTGCCTTGAGTTCCTAACCTGACTTCCATGTGTGATGTAATGTAATCTGAGAGAGCAAATTGCTTTTGGTCATGGAGTTGAATCTCAGCAGTATAAACACTAACCATGAGAACTAGCATCACTAAATTCAGGTGGTTTGAGTCTGATACTTCTCCCTGTCACCACAGATGTACTTTTATTTTGCCTCTTCTTATTTTACCCTAATGTTGGCTTCTCAGAGTAACACGGCACCTATAAGCAGTCATCAGGATTCAAATACCATGTTCTACATACCCTCACAAAAAGGACATTTGCTGTTCTAGAAACGTCAGGAGTTATGGTTTGAAAGAACAGACTTAAGTCATGTGCCTAACCCCAAGCAAATTAAGTGGTTGAGTTAAGTTAGTTAACATACACATTGTTTTTATTAGACACAAGAGCAAATCCATAAAAGCGAATGACTTTATGTAGAGGGGTAAGTGCTTTTACTGACAGTCATGCTACTATTCCCAGAGGAAACAGAATTTACTCTCTATATGGAAACACCACTTAATATAATTCAACCCCTGTTGATTTGAAAAGTCTCTAAGTGATTTTCAGTGTGATTGATTGGGATGCGATCCTAATGTTTCTGTGTGAGGATATCCCAGTTGTTAATTAAACAAAATCTTTTAGTCAAAATACTCCATTAAATCTATATAAAAAAAAGTGAAACCAACTCCATTTGGTATCTGAAGAAGGGAACAATAAACAACTTAAAAAATAAGTATCAGATTAGGGAAGATAACCATTAACACACAGGTATGGTCAGCAAGACTTTACAGGAAACTGGTAAAATTAAAATTACAGCTATCAGAAGAAGTGGTGATGACTAAAACAATACCCAGTTCAATCTCAGAATGAATGAGGGAACATCACAAAGAAATCCAAAGTCTGTGCCAGAGTGATTGACAGGTCTTCAGAACTCTCCCCTCCCAGGGAAACCAGTGAATAGAGCCACATTTAAGATAGAGGTCCACAGAGAATCAGCACTGTCCTATCAGTAAGAGACATTTTAAGGAGAACAATAAAAGTAAAATGTTGAAGGCAGACCAAAATTGTATACTGTAGTCATAGAGGCAAGAGACGATGTGAAACTGTCTCCACAGCACTCAGCTAAAAACAGCAATTAGAAAGAATTTCAAAAGACCTGTGCTGTGTTGGTACTTTGATAACACTGTACTCTCCATGAGCCCACACCTTCAGAAAATCCAGGGCAAATTGCATAGGTCTATGGCATTTACCAAAACCTGGTCAATAAGGTTTTTTTGTTTGTTTGTTTGTTTGTTTGTTTGTTTGTTTGTTTGTTTTAATATGAGGAATAATTGGAATCAGAAACCTTTCCAGAGCCAGAGTCTGAGGAAGAACAGATTTACATTCAAAGCAGGATACCAAGCTAGACAGAGTGGCTGCTTAGAGGACTGGATACCATCGATGATATAACCTGGGAAGCATTGCCCATAGACAAGTATAGCATCTATAACCCACCCATCCCCTGAACAGCCCAGAGGTGTGACCAGATCTATGACTTTACCCGTAAAAGACCATCCAATAACGGGAACAGTATCTGTGACCTCAAAGTCCTAAAGAACCATCTCGGAGTGATGGCATCTGGCAGACTAGGGAGGGATGCTAAGAGAATCAAGGCTAGAACAAGAAAGCAGGCTAGACTGAACTCAAATTCTATACCTGGTTGGCTTCTGTGGCAACTTGACCCAGGCTAGAGTCATCCTGGAAGAGGAAACTCAATTGAGAAAACAGTACCATCTGATTGCTGGTAGACAAATCTATGTTTTGTTTTCTAGATTAATGATTGATATAGAGAGGTCCAGGTCACTGTGGATGGTACTATGTCTGGGCAGGTTGTCCTGGAAGCATATAGTAACTCTGGATGAGAAAGCCATGGGGAGCAAATCCATAAGCACCTGTCTTTCAACGCTTTGGTTTCAGTTTCTTCTTCCAGTTTCCTATCTTGAGTTTCAGCACTGACTTCTCTTAGTGATAAAGAGTTATGAACTATAATGAGCCCTTTGTCCATGACGCTCTTGGTCACAATGTTTTATGCTGGCACTAGAAACTCTTAAGGTTAAGGAAGCAACTAAACACACAATATTCAGGAAGTAAGCCAAATTCGTAGCGTGGAAACTCACAATGAGACTCCCCATGGATACAGGAAATAACAGTTTCGGAAAGAAGAGATTCCAACCAGGAAGTAAATCAGAGAGGTCCAGGGATGCAGCCTAATTGGTGATGCAGCTGCCTGTAGGTGATCTGCTGTTGGAACTCTTCTTCTATATTGCCCTAAGTAACACCAACAAGCTAACCTGCTCAACGGCCTAGACCTGGCAGAATACCCTCTTTGGCTTGTTGATGCAGTTTCATCTGTTAGTGTCTCATCTGGGTTTCATAGATGGTTTTTCATACCTCTCCAGGCAAAACAACCACAGACCAACACTTCTGTTATGTCTCAATGTTTCCTCTTCTTTTTTTTTCCCTTCCTTTTCTAGTTACTTAAATATTTCTGAGAGATCACAGGTCAGCCCAGTTTGTAGGGTGGCCTTGTCCAGCACTCTCTCTTCAGAGAGCTCAGATTGTTTTAGATACCTGATTCCACTTCTTATCCCTCTTTTTTCATTCAAGATTTAGCCCAAGCTGCCTCATCTGCTCCCAGCTCAACTTTCCTCTTTCCCTTGAATTTTCTCCCCTGTCCACCTCTCCTCCTTGTCTGTTAACTGGATACTAATCATTACTCTTGCTCTGTGCCTTTTTCTACTTATCTCCACAGAAACAAATGCGTTAGTTCATGCATACATTATTTATCCACGTTCCTTTATTTCATAAAATAACTGGTATTTAAGATGAGATTGTTTCTAATTTGATTATTCCTGTATTTTCACAGTGGCCCTCCTCTTTGATAGTGATTGTTTCTGCAAACAATATCCTACTCTTAGGTATTTTTAATCCTGTTCCACAAACAACTCTAGCTGAGGAGAAAGATACCTGAAAACTACTATAACCCAAGTACCCTGTGAACATTGTGAATACATCCTTAGAAAGACAAAGAGTGATTAAAAAATAAGCTAAATGATCTGACTCTAAATGCTAAAACACCATAAATGTATAAAAACACAAGAAACACAACAAATCAAGGCAGTGTGATTTCTGTACATTAATTTCCTCCAATGAGCATGAATTAGTCAAAATCTCGGATGCAAGGTTTAAAGAATGATAAATACATATACCCAAAAGAGAGCAGAGAAGACGCCCATGCCTGAACGAATCCCAAGAGAAGCCAAATGAGGACGAGTGAAGAAAGGAAGTGAAGACAAGCCATGAAAATGTAATTCAGTGAGAAGACAGAAATGGACACGTCGAGGGCACAAATTGCCTCAGTGAAGGTAAATACTGATGGAAGAAATAAGCGATCGAACACAAGACATAAACATGTCATTCAGTGAAAACACATCATTCAGTGGGAGGGTAGACATACTTTTAAAAAGAGACAGACTGAAATATTGAAAAATTAAAAATTTAATACGTCTATCATGAAACCCTTTGAAAAGTGTCATCCATAGAGTAGCTATTAAACGATAAGTGAGTCAAGGCAGAAATCAAGATTGAAGTAAAAAACTCTAGAATCAAATAAAAATAAAAGCAATATGTACCAAATATTATAGGATAGAATGAAAGCAGTCATAAAGAGAAGGTTAATATGCAAGACCCTCCATTAAAATACACTAGAAAATGCCAAATAATTTAACAGTGTACTTAGGGCCTCGGAAAACATAATCTTCCATTCCTTATCTCTGAAATTAATAATGAAATAATTAATTAAGATCAGAGCAGAAATTAATGTAATGCAAATGAAAGTTAATTGAAATAGTTGGTTATTTGAAAAGATAAACAAAATCATCAAACTCTTAGCCAAATTAATGAATATAGAGAGAAGACCTATCTCAATGAAGTTAGAGATGAAAATTAAGAGATTTTAATGGAAATCAATGAAATTCATAAAATCACCAGGACAAACTCTCTAAATGTATAACCCACTAATATAAAATCAGAGGAATTTCTAAATGCACATAACCCACCACAATTAAACCATGATGACATAAGAAATTTAAACATATTTATATATTGAGAAACAATATTGAATTGGTAATGAATAAAAATTATTCCAACTGAAAAAGATTTCAGGCCCTGATGGGTTCACTGCTGAATTCTACTATACCTTTAAGGAAGAATGAATTCAAAGCTTGTCAAATTAGTCCATAAAATAGAAAAGGAGGAAATGCTATCATCCATCATAGCAGGGAAATCACAGTGGCAGGAGTTTGAAACAGGTTACCCTATTTTTAAGATGCCAGTTTTAACCCAATATAAAAATCAGATAAAAACATATCAAAATAAGAGAATGAAAAGCCAGTCTCCTTGATAGACATGAATAAAACAGTAAAAAAAATTAGAAACAGAATTCAAGAACACATCACAAAAATCACTCGTTGTAATCAAGTTGTGCTCATTTTAGAGATTCAGACACAGCTTGATATATGCAAATAAATACATGTACAGTATTATGTAAAGAAACAGAATCCACAGTGTACTGTTGATAGATACAATAAAGTCGATCGACAAATTCCAATACCCATTCTTGTTGAAAATCTAGGAGACTAGAAATAGAAGGTATGCATCTAAATACAATAAAAGCTACCCCAATATAAGTCTATTGATGGCATTACAGTAGGAGAAAACTAAAAGCTTTTACTAAAATCAAGAACAAGCCAAGGGTGTTCACGTTCTCCATTCTTAGTCAACATAGTTCTTTAAGTCAATTCAGTAAGAATAGCAATACGGGGGATGTAAATAGAAATGGAGGAAGTGAGATATACATGACTTTGCGTAGGATACCAATCAAGAGTCCTCTAGAGATGCTAAGAATTCATAACCTCTTTCAGCACAGTGGTAGATACAGAGTCCTTATAAAGAATTTAGAACCTGTCATTTTTTTCTTACTATAATAAAATATCAGGACAAAATCAGCCTATAGAAGAAAGTGACTATTCTGGCTCACAGTTCAGTATACCGTCCATCATAGCAGGGAAATCAAAGTGGCAGGAGTTTGAAACAGGTTATCCTATTGCACCCGCAATAGAAAGCAGACACCAACAAACGTTTGCACTCATATCACAATTCATCTTTCATATTGTCCAGAATCCACTCAGGTAAAAATGCTGCCCACGGTAGGTAGTCTTCCTGCCTCAATGACTCTAATTGAGATAATCCATCACTGGTTTACTCAGAGGATACTCTAATCTACAAAGTCCCCACTGCTATGCCTGTAGGTTTGTCTCATAAGTGGCTCTAGCTTTTGTCAAAAGGACATTTATCACTAAATAGTATAGCTCTACTGTTTGTCCACTTGCTACCCAACACATCATTTCAAATCATAATCTTATCTTCAAAGTTTCACTTGTGTCTCATAATATAAAATATAACTCAACTTCAAAATGCCCCATAGTCTTTAAGAATTCTAACAGTTCAAAGTTGGGTCTACATTTCATCAGAGGGTCCAGAAAATCTCTCAACTGTGAGCTCCTACAAAATTAGGAAACAAACTCTAATACCCTTAACATTTTAATGACACTGAGTAAACATGCTCACTTCAGAGCAGAAGAACCAGCAACAGCAAAGAATGACTTGACCAAAACAAGATCAAAATCCAGTAGATCAAACACTAAATATTGCAGCTACTTTTCAGGATCCAGGGCTTATAATGTAATTATTTGGGTTCCAAGGGCATGGGTAACTCCACTTGTCCAGCTCTGACAACTTCAGTATAAATTCCGTCTCCTTTGGGCCAACTCTATTTCATGCCAGCTGCACTTATCAGCAAATATACTTACTTGGGCATGGCATCTCAAATTCCCCAATGTTATGCAGTCTCCTTAGCAATTTAAGCTTTTGAACTGACAGCTTCAAAGAATGATATTTCATGATCTCCTTGCAGAAATTTTGACCAGAGACACATTGCTTAGATTCAGCTGCTATCTGAACCTGTGCAATAGTATTCTATGGCCCCTTTGTGGTGAGGTTTAATTTTCAACTTGGCACAACAAACACTGAGAATTCCTTGGGGAGACTTTCAGTGAGGGATTATCTACATTAGGGTGACCTGTGGATGACTGTATTAAGAAGTTGATGTCAGAAAATCCAGTCCACTGTGGGAGTCACCATTCCCTAGCTTCATTCTAAAGTGTATGAGTGAAGAATTCTATGTAAGCAAGTGAATGTATCCATTCATTTTTACTTCTTTTGACTGACTGTGATAAGACAAACCCTTTGAAAGTGTTGCATGAACTTCCCCACAGAGTAATGTTTTGTAAAATGGCATTGTGAGCTGAAACACACCCTTTCTCTGTTGTTTCTTTTTGTTTGGGTATTTTACCACAGCAACGAAGATGAAACTACAATAGGAACTGGTACTAAAGAAGTGGAGCTGTTACAATGATAAAACTTAACATGTGTTTTTTCAGGTCATGTGAACATTGTTGGCTGTAGAAGACTTTGGAACTTTGGGTCAGAAAGGATACTGAATGCTGAAAGCAGAGCTTAATGTGCAGTCTTAGAGGAAGCTTGAAAAATAAAAATGCAGAGAGAAGTTGTGATGGTTTGTGTATGCTTGGCCTAGGGAGTGGCACTATTAGTAGGTGTGTGTGAACTTTAATACCCTGGTCCTAGCTGCCTTGAACTCAGTATTCTGCTAGCAGCCTTCAGGTGAAGATGTAGAACTCTCAGCTCCTCCTGCTCCATGCTCACCTGGATGCTGCTATGCTCCCACGTTGATGATAATGGACTGAAACTCTGAACCTGTAAGCCAGCTGCAAGTAAATGTCCTTATAAGCATTGTTGTGGTCATGGTATCTGTTCACAGCAGTAAAAGCCTAACTAATACAGAAGTGTAGACAGCCAAAGCCTGACTTAAAAGTTTTAGAGAGGAACAGAGATTTTTATTAGACAGGGATACTGCTATTTGTGTGATACTTTGGACTAAGAATCTAGGTGTGGTGATTAGGCTGGAGACTGAAGAAGCAGCTGCAATTGTTAAAGACATCAGCACCACTGAAGTGAAACTTCCTGTAGTTCTTTGGCACAAAAGGGAAGAATTTTCATTGTGGTCAACACACTGAAGCTGACGTACATATGTCAATGTATGGTCCAATGCACTGGGCTACGTCTTGAGCTGGCAAAAGAACTTAGCAATGCAAGCAGTGTCTATGTGTCCTTGTTCTAAAGGTGTGAAAGATTCATGATTGAAGAGATCCTACATAGAGCTTGAGGCCTGATTGTGTGGGGCAGAGTCAGAGTCTTTGTTGAGATAATCACATCAAGCCATGAAGGCGAAGTCCCGATTACACTGGAGACTCTGGGATATTGTAGATGCTATAATGAATGGGCATCCTACCAAGGAGTATTACAGGTATGGAATGGACCCCAAGAGAAGAGTTGTGTGTGCTGCAGGTGACACAGACAGATTCCAAGCTTTTTGAGTCTGGAAGACCCCAGATGCTGGACATGAAGTTACACAATTTGATAACTGCCCTGATCTAGGTTTTATTTTGATCTGATTGCTTCTTGTGATGACTTGTTTTTTTTTTTAATTTATATAATAAGAAGGCTAGCTGTGTCATATGTTTATGTATTAGCCACTTATAAAAAGAGATTCTGAACTTTTAAAGGTAGACTGTAGTATACATTCTATGGTTGGGGGAAAGGATAGAAGTTTATGGTTTAAGAGTGGTGTGTTTGTGTGTCAAGTCAACATGCCAAGGAACATTTAATGATTAGTTTCAATTCTTTACTTGTTACAACCTGGAATCTCCTGGGAAGATAGGCTCAATAAGATATTGTCTACCCAGATTGGCTCATGTCCATTTCTATAGGGGGGAAGGGATTATCTTAATTATGTCAGTTAATATTTAAAAACTCTGTATCAGTGGAATGATGACACCTCCAGTAGCCTGTGGCACCAAAAATAACAATTCTCCCGCAGGCACGGCCAGAGGCTGTTCCTCCCAACAAAATCATCCACAGTTGTGCCTGAAGGTTTGTCCCGTAGGTGGTTCTAGATTCTGTCAATTTGACAACTAGCTTTATCTTAGCTGGGGTTTCTATTGCAGTGATGAAACAACATATCCAAAAGCAACATGGGGAGGAAAGGGTTTATTTCAGCTTATAACTCTTAGGTCATACTCAATTACCAAGGGAAATTAGGATAGGAACTCAATGCAGGAACCTTATGGCAGGAGCTGATGCAGAAACCATGGAGAAGTGTTGCTTACTGGTTTGCCCCTCATGGCTTGTTCACCCTGCTTTCTAATAGAACCCAGGACTACCAGTGCAGGTTTGATATCACTATTGTGGGCTATACCCTCCCGCCTCAATCATTAATCAAGAAAATGCCTCAGAGTCTTGCCCACAGGCTATTCTTATAAAGGCATTTCCTCATTTATGACTCCTTCTCATATGAATCCAGGTTGTGTCAAGTTGACAAAAACAAGCACAAGAACTAATCAGAACGCATCCAACAGCACTGGTACCAGCACTACCACCACCACCACCAGCAGCAGCGCCACCACCACCACCATCACAACCACTACCACCAACACCAAACCTTTCTACATAACAAAAAGCAATAAGCTAAAGGAGACAGTAGAGGACCTAATATGTTCATGGATTGAAACTATAAAAAAAAAATAGATAAACCACTAAAAGCAATCCATGTAGACAATACAATGTCCATCAAAATTCTGATACAATTTTCATAAAAATTGAAAAAGAATAAAAACATTCATGTGCACATACAAAATAACCTGGATATCCAAAGTTAATTATAAACAGAAATAAATAAAGCTGAAAGTATCTCCATTCATGATTTTGAGTTATCCTACTGAGCTATTGTAACAAAGTAACAGTACTCACATAATTACAGACAAGTAAATGAATGGGATCGGAAGTGTCTGCACATAACCACATCTAGTTACGTCTATCTGATTGTTATAAAGATTACAAACAGACACATTTCAAATAACCACATCTAGCTACATCTATCTGATTGTTGTAAAGATTACAAACAGATACATTTCAGAAACCATAGAATGGCTTCTTCCACAAATAATAGTGGGAAAAATGGAGATCCATATGTAAAAGTAGAAAACTCCCTCATCTCTCTTCACTATGGATATAAGTCAACTTTAAATAGATAGGATACCTGAATGTAAGACCTGAGCCTCTGACACTATTAGTAGATAAGCAATAATAAGAAAGTAGAAAATATAGGCACAGGCAAACATTTTCTGATTAGGACTCTAATCACTCTGAATGCCAAGGATCAACAAATAGGAACTCGTGAAATTAAAATCATTACCACGGAAAATGAGATGGCTAATTCAGTAAAGAGGTTTTGTACAAGAGAAGAAAATATTTGCTAGTTATACATTCAAGCATAAGATTCATATCTAGAGATACAAATATTATGAAATGAGTAAAAAAATGAAAAGTAAGCAATAGATAATACTATCTAAAAAGTGAAATGAAAAAAAAAAAAAAACCCAAAAGAATCAACCCCACTGGTTATCAAAAAAGTGCAAGTGAAAGTTACAGTGAAGTTCCACATCGTCCACGTCAGAACTGCAATCATTAAGACAATAACAGTTGGGCTGGAGGAATGGTTAAGAGCTCAGGTTGCTCTTCCAGGGAGCTGAGTTTTCAGAATATATGTGAGGCATCTCACAACTCCTGTAAGTCTGGTTTCATAAAATCTAGGGCTTCTGACATCAAAGGGCACCTCCAGTCACATATACAGATCCCAGATAGACATATAAATAATACAATAATGAAAACAAATCTAAAAATAAGTAGAAAGTAGCAACACATGCTGACAAGTCTGTGGACGGAAGAATGCTTATATATTGCTAGTGGAAGTGTAAACTAGCCTGGCATTTATGGAACTCAGTAAGGAACTAAAAGACAAAAACAGCAAAAGAACTCAAAATAGGTCTGCCAAGTGAGTCAGCGATACCACTCCTGCTTATTCACCCCAAGAATCAACATTAATGTTTAACGTGACTTTTCACAGTAGCTAAGTAATAGTGTCCAAAAATAAGAGGAATGAAAAGGAAAATATGACATTTATACACAGTGGAATATTTTTAAGCCATGAAGAAGAATGCAGTTGTGCTATTTGCTACACAAATAGATATAGCTCTAGTTAATTATATAAGTAAATTAAGAGAGCCTTGCAAAACCAGGTATTGTATTGCTTCTCTCATTTGTGAGGTTTTATATAGATGCATAAGTATGCATATAAGCATATATATATATATATATATATATATATATACATAAAGGTATGTATGTATATATATATATGTGGATGTATAACCTCAGGTATGTATATGTATGGACGAATAAAGGCATGTATATATATTATATTTATGCATACAGGCATGTATGTGTTTATATATGTGAATAAAGGTATGTAGGCATATATATGGATGTATAAAGGATGTATGTATATGTATGTATATATATGGATGTGTATATATGGATGTATATAGAATATATATGCATATAGGCATGTATGCATATATATGCATAAAGTATGTATGTATATATATGGATGTATAAAAGCATGTATGTGTGTATATATACACATATAGGCATGTATGTGTACATATATGCATAAAATATATATGTATATGGATGTATAAAGGCATATATGTATATATATATATTCATAAAGGCATGTATAGGTTGAAAGTGGAGCAGAGCTATATAGAGGAACAAAAGTGAGAAACTGAAGGGAATAGAGGTGGGACAAGGGATGTTGGGGGAGTGATGAGAGTATGCCCAATGTACAATATACACATGCATAAAAATTTCTCATCTATTTCAATGCCGTACACAGTGTATAATCACAACAAAATAAATTGACTAAATAAACAGTTTATTTAAGGAGGCATTTTCCCCCGTAAATGTATCATATTTTTGTGAAGTTGAATGTCTCCACAACAGGAAACTGTGACCATGCATATTCTACTGACAAGTGAAGAATAAGAATATATAAATGAAGATAACTGTAATAAACAAATGAAGTATTTTCTTTTTGTCTTTCTTTCTTTACAAACTCTTGAATCTATTAATAATCAAAAAATCAAAATTTACTAGGTATATATTATTTGATGATTTTTGTATTATATGTAATAAATAGATCGCTGATAGTATATAAATATGTCCTCTCAAATTCATATGAAGTAATTTGTTGTTATATGTGCTTGTTTATTGAGAGAATCTGTCCTAGAACTTATGGTTGATCTGGAATTTGTAGTCATTGTGTGGTTTCAGCCTCTTGAGTGCCAAGATTATAGGTGGAAGTGGCCAAGATTATAGGTGGGAGGGACCAAGATTATAGGTGGGAGGGACTGAGAGTATAGGTGGGAGGGACCAAGATTATAGGTGGGAGGGACTGAGAGTATAGGTGGGAGGGACCAAGATTATAGGTGGGAGTAGCCATGCCTAGCTATTTTCAAAAAACACCATCACTAATGTAAGAGTGATGAGATGTTTTCTTCTTACAAGAGAGATAACAAAGCACACTTAAACCTTTCCTGTTCTCTCTGGATTTGATTTTCATTATGACATGGCACAGCTAAGAGCCCTTAACAGTTGTAGTACCTTTAAAATAGATGGATTGTAAATAAAGTTCTGGTTGCAGTAAATTATCTATTTCTGGTATTCCGTTATGGTAACACAACATAGATGAAGATAGTGGTTTTAAAACTTGTATTATTTTTTACAAATACCATATCTTCTGGCAGATTAGAGAAAAGAGGAAAAGATAAGAACAAACTATGTTACAGGAGGATTATTTGGGACTTGACTACATATTCATTATAAAACTGAATTCACACCTAACTTTTGCTGGGAGAAGGGAAGAAATATTTTCTTCACTGGAGTGGCTATATGTAAGATGTCCTTGACTCTGCAAACAACTCCCCCACTTATGGTCCTCTGAGCAACCCTAAAGAAACTCAGTGAGTAATCAAATCGAGTCTAAACAAAACAAGACAAAGGGGAAGAAAGGGGACAGAATAAACTAGTTCAGAAGAGAAAGTAGATCCGTGGGAGTGGAGTGAGGGATAAGAGAGGATAATGAGATTAACGTGGCAGAAATACATTATATACATGTATGCAAATGGCCTGGTGAGACCCATTGTGTATAATAAATATGGACTAATAAAAACAAATGCAAAAATCTAAAATACAGGATGTACCCAAAAGGGAAATAAATAAATAAATAAATAAACAATTTGATGAATGATGAGTTCATTCCAGTAAACAGCAGAAGGGAAACATGCAGGCAGAACTAGATCTGTTACAGTTGGAGTCATCAAAAGCATTTATTCACCTTCTTTCTATTCTTTGGGGTCCATGTTAACAGCTCAGAGTAGAGACTGACTTACTATTGCAAGTATAGAGAGTAAAAATGTGGGTTATTCCATTTGAATCCCAGGGACATATTTCCTATTTTATTTACTAGTTACATAATTAGACAAGTCACCCACACACCACAAAGACTAGTATTTTTCTAAATGAAAGAGGATTAGTAAAATCTACCATGTTTGTTATTTAAATAAGATTAAAGCCCATAATTTATATTCTGCATTATCCATATTGGCGTATTCAATAGCTTTTCATTGTCGTGATGAAATACATGAAAAACAATAAATTGAAAGGAAGCCTATTCCCTACCTTTGTCAACCACACCATTGTCTTTTTTTGATGCAGGCCCCATACTTCTTCCCACCCCAGGCTTCACAACATTTCTTCAGAGTTCTCCCTGGAGGTGGTGAGCGGAGGGGTGGGGTTGGGACTATTTCACTAATATGCAAACCTCAGCCTGATTTTATAGGTTAAAAAATATATGATTTTAAAATTTTCTAACTAAAATATGAACCCTACCCCATCTCTTTTCTTCTAGCATCTTGGTCCTTATCATCACATTTTACCATTACATACACAGGTGTGTGCAAACACATGCATACACACAGTGAACCCCAAGAAGTGACACATTCAACTGTGACATATGAGTTCTGTCTCATCCAAATCCACAGTGTGGCTTTCCCACAAGTCAGAGAAGGGGTTCATGGAGAATTTGAACTTTCTAGCCACAAATGGAGCTGACAGGAGTAATTGCTTCCTTTTCTCATCTTATCCAATGTTTCTGCTGTCTATTTAACAGTTCAGGTAAGCACTTGTCTACTCTGTAAATAATCAGCACCAAACTCTGTGATGGACATCAGTTCATCCTGGATGGCATCTCAAAATATATGAAACCCACCATTAAAGAGGGATACAAGAAAAAGAAAACATCTTCTGGCTAAACAAGATTTTCAAATAAGACAATGAAGAATATCTACTAAATTGTGAGTTTTTATTCATTAAAATAGCATGCTTTTGAAGTACTCTTTACACAAACATTTAGAAAAGGAGACGAAAATCTTCAATTTTATAAAACTGGATTTAAAAATCCCTTGTTTTTAAACCTACACAGAAATATTTTTTCTATTTAAAAAGACCAATTATGATGAAAATGTACTTATATACACCATGTAATTTTCTTACAGAAGCTTAACAAAGAGTAGTCATACTCTATTGTTTTGCTAGTTAGAAATACCATCATAGATTTATCTAGAAACTCTTTGGGGGAAGATAATTATTACACAGATTTATGTGTAATAACAGCGTGTGAATCTCTGATGAAGTAATACAAGGTTTTAAGGACTGAAAAATTCATCCAGGTTATTTTTTAAACCTACTACTGAGACAGGAGCAAATTTCTCCTATTTTGATTTTTTTTAATGGTAGGAAAATACTACCCCTGGTGTACAGCCCCAGCAGAAGCTCCTGAATGTATTTAAATCGGGATGTCATCTACTTTCAGCTAGTTAGCCATTCCGCTCATCTCATGTATAGCAACAGCAAGGTCTTCATCTCTACATTAGAAACCACACAAAGTGGAACATTGTCCCAGCCCCTCAATCCTTCACAATTGAAATCCTCTGAGCACAGTGCCTTTTCTGCCTTTATAATCACCGAACATGATGAGAGTCTCCAGAAAACTGCTGAACCCACTAAATTCTCCCTGTGAACAAATGGCGCTGACCAGAGATGGCAAATAAAATGGATTGGCTGAAGAGCAATCCATTTCACTTACTTTGAAGAGTGATTTACTTTCTTTTGCAGGTTTGTGGAGGACACATACATGGATCTTAGTGCAGTTTCAGCTTGGGAAGGGAGATCAGAAAATAAGACCCAGAAAAGTACAGTGTAGCAGAAGCCCAACTGTACACAAGGCCGTCTTGTATTGTACTGCCAGTTTGTTAAATGTTACCTTCACCCCGGTCTCAGGTTGGTTGACTGCATACTCCATCCATTGTATCCCTATTCCTTGTCATTTATTTACTTGGACTGACCTCGGACTGTACTTGTATAAGGGTCAATTTTTAAGTCACCTGATGTTAGCTACAAAGTCAAAAGCATCTTCACTTTCTAAATGTTACCAGCTTCACGAAAAGCATTCATATATTGGTTGTAAATTCTTATATTCCCCAACAATAAGAAGATATCTCTTGAATAAAAATGGATAGAAAGTTAAATGGCAACACACCATACATATATTTGCTTATTATGGCAGATTGTCCATAAATTGTTTGGTCACATGTGAATTATTGAACTCAGCTCAGTTTTTATGGCTCCTGGAAACTCAAGTGATTATGTTAGCAGCCCCAGTCACTGTACAAGTGCTGGGATAACTATAGGTGGCAAGGACAGCAGTGATGGCTTAGAAACCAGGAAATGGTCCTTTAAAATCCCCAAATAGAGGGCCAAGTCACTTTAGAGTTTGTTAAGTCTACTATGACCCTAGATGCATATAGTAGCTATGTCTGTTCACGAACTTACAGTTTTTTTTTTTTAATTTTACCATTATTTTAAAAGAACCAACAAGGGGCATTGGTGATAACTTATATAATTTATTGAGATAAAATTTATATAACAATCTGCATATATTTTAAAAATAAAAGATTCTCTGAGAATTGCTGACTTGAAGCACCCAGTACTTACCTGATGTTCCACAAAAACAAATGAAAACAACAAGGCATGGCTGCCTCCTCACATACGTGACCACAGAAAAATATTGCCGACAGTAGAAAGTCAAACTTACATATATGCAGAGACCTGTGACTTCAGGACAACAAGGAAAAAATATCACGGGACTTGATGCTTAGACTCTCCAGCTGTGCAGGGCCTCCCTGGCACAGAGGTAAGGCCCTAAGAGAGATTCCCAGAAAATGGTAGGTGTAGATGTAGCAATACTTGCAAAGGGACCATTTTGTTTGTTTGTTTGGTTTTGTTTTTGTTTTTCTTTTTAACAACCATTCCCAGTTTGTATTTCCAAAGTCCATGAACTCGAAATCTGCATAATCACCAGACTTTGGAAAGGAATTCTCTTTGACTACTTCCAGGGGTCTATAGTTAGGGTGACCATGAGGAAGAACTAGTTCTCTGAATTTAAAACTGCTCTTGGAGATAGAGACCCTGGGCAAGAATCAATCTCAAATCTCTGAGATGAAGAACTTGATAAGCCTGGAACAAATTTTGATTGACAGCTTCTACAGTGAGTTAGGTGATATGGAACAAAGAAACGTCAGAGATGGAGCCCTGGTGTTTTGAAATATGACTTTCACAGAAATGTAGGAAAAACAACAGAAAGTTATGAGAACATTCGAGATTGTTGGGAAGCCAAAAATGGAAACAAACAAACAAACAAACAAACGAAAGCCAAATTCATAAAGAATTAATAGCATAAAGCTCTAGGCTCTCTGAGAGCCACAGGTGATAAAAATACTAAAGCAAGTTTACTGTCAAGCATATTAGGGTAACAGCATATTTCTGAGCAGAAATTCAAGATGAAAAAAGGAATAACATAGTTCAAGTCTATATATTTCAGGTGGCCTACACTCATAAATGACACAAAATTAACTACCACCATGACTCAATGGAAAGTATTAATCCTACTTAAATGTAAGAGAGAGAGAGAGAGAGAGGTGGGGGAGGGAAGTGGGGCAGAGAGACAGAGAGAAATAGAAAAGAAGCAAACATTATTAATCTAGCACAAAGTACCAAACCATAAATGAAGGAGAGTTAAAAATGAGCAAAGAATACACTAAATAACTAGATGAAAACAATAAAGCAACTGACACAAACCTGCAACTTCCATTAGTAATTTCAAATGTAAATAATCTTAACACTAGTTTAAAAAGGGCAGATTTACAAGTCAGTATCCCTCGGCCAAAAAGAAAAGCATTTCTGCTGTAAAAGGGTCAAAATAAAAGTGAAAAATGAATAATTATGCCATCAAGGACAGGTATAATATAATAAAATAGTATTTAGACCCTCCTACGAGATAAATAGCATTCTACTATAGAATGCTTAGGGCATAAATCTATAAAGCAAAATAATGATTATAAATATATGCGAGTTCAATAACAAAGTGCCCAATTTCATAAAACAAAAGTTACTGGGTATGTAAATTCCAAAAGCAGTGGGAGATCTTAACATTTCATTTCATCAATGGATGAGAAAATCATTAAAAAATCCCAAATTAATCTATATATTAGACACACACATTACATGGACATAGAACATGAGCAAAGCATTCCATCCACCAGCCATAAGCAACATTCATTTGATCAGTATATGAAACATTTTTTTAGCAAAGAGCACATATTAGTCAAAAAACAATTCTTATTGAATCAACAGATATTGAAATCTTATCTTGTATATTTTCTGCATATAGTAGAGAGAAATTAGAAATCAAACGTGAAGACACTATACAGATTATACACATTTTCAGCTTTTGGGCCAACATATCATCACTATGAAAGTTAGTGGAAAAGCGTAAGCAATTCTTGATACAAATGAAAATGGAAATAAGAACATCAACACATCTTGGATGTAGCAAAAAAAAAAAAAAAGTATTAAAGGAAGGTTCTAAAGTCAATTAATGCATACTTCTACAATAGTAAAAAAATATAAAAGAAACAACCTAATAACACGTTTGACTTCAAAAAAAAGAAAGAAAAACTCAAAATCCAAATTAGCAGGGGGAAAACCGTGAAGATCATAGCAGATGTAAATAGTTATATGGAACTTAGAAGAAACTGATAATCCCTTAGTTGGAATAAACAAAAATAAAAGAAGACACTAACTGATTAAAATCAGAGACAAAAAAGGAAGATATTACAACTGATACCACATAAATTCAGAATATTGATAAATATTCAGAAACACTATATGCCAACATCTTGAATTCTGCACACATAAGACCAGCCATTTCAACAAAGATAGAAAAGTCTTGTGTGAAGTTAAGGATAATGCGGCAAAAATCAGTAACCAAACATCTCCCGACACTTAAGAGCACAGCCTTAAACTTATTCTCTGATGGCTTTTTACCAAATATTTGGTATCTAACACCAGCACTCCTCCAACTACACCATAATACTCCTCAAACACTCCTCAGAGTTGATGAAAAATGAACCCATTCTGAACCTATTCCATAAGGGTGGTAGTAACCTATTACTGAATCTGACAACACTTTAAGAAAAATAATTATATACTAGTATTCATGATGAACATGCACAGAAAAATCTCACCAAAATCCTAGCTAATAAAATTCAGTGGTACCCCTAGAAAAATTCAAACCTATAATCAAGTTGGGTTCATTCCAGGGATACAGGAATGGATCCCCATATACAAGTCAGCAAATACATTATATCACACAATGGTGTGAAGGTTGACAGTCAAATGATGGTTTAAATAGAGGCACAAAAAAGTACTTGGTAAAATGAATCAAATAAAGAAAAAAAAAAAAAAAAAAAGATTCAGAATGGAAAGCCTAGGGGTAAACAGGAGGCTCTTCTGGATGGGACTCTGAAATTATAGGGGACAAACAAACAATTAACAAAAAGGATTATTTCTAACTAGATGTTTCAGCATTGTAGAGAAATTAAAGTACAAATAGAACCTATAACATAGGAGGAAATATCCATGAGTCATGGAATTAATATCAAGAACATACAAAAGACTCAATAAGTATACCAAAGAAAAAAGTAATCTAATTTAAAAACTAGATAAATGACATGAATAAAAAAATTATTAAAAAATAGATGCAATGGGTCATTAAAATATGAAGACATTTGTGGCATCATTAGCTTTTGTGGACACATATATCAAGCTATGATGAGATTTCATCTTACCCCAGTGACAACGGATCTTATCACGCATAAATAAATGGTGGTTAGAACGTGGAAAAAAGCAACACACACTGTAAGAACGTAAAAGTACCCCTGTGAAAACAATCCTGGAAGTTTAGAAAGACACAAGGAAGAGAAGCATCAGCCATTGGAAGTATTCCTCTTCTCCAGATACATATGAAGGAAATTAAGTCAGACTACAAGGCAGACTTTTGCACTCCCATGTTTACAGAGCCCTAACCACAACAGCTAAGACCCAGAATTAGCACAGATGTCTGTCAAGAGATGAACGAAGAAAATACATTATACATAGAAAACCCAATATTCAGATAAAAATAAATTGCAGGCTGATGGTGATGCATTCATGCAAATGTAGCATTGGAGAGGCAGAGCGAAGAGAAATCCAAGTTTAAGACCAGTCTGAACTACATGGTCGGATCTTGCCTCACACAACAAAAGCTTTTCAGACACATGCATATTAATATAAAGTTTAAACAGAAAAGCATTGAGAGAGTGCTCGACTGCTAATGGGTTTGTCTACAACCTTTGCCATCTAAAAGTTCTCAAAACTCAAGTGTTTGGGTTTGATATATTTTATTTTCTAATTACATTGATATATACATGTGAGCTTTCAAAAATGATTTTACCTCATTTGTAATTATGGGTATGTACCTCTGTGTGAGTACGTACCCTCCAAGGCCAGAAGAAGGTGTCCAGTTTCTTAGAACTAAGGTGGTGGAGATTGTAAGATACCCTCTGTGGGTTTGCAGAATACATCTGTTGTCCTCTGCAAAAGTAGTATGTGCTTTTAACAACCGATGGTGTCTTCATCACCCAAGAGTGCACTTGTGAGACTATATGCTAGCAGAACCACCCAATGATCCATCTTCAGTACTGTCACCTTCATTACAAAATGGTGACAAGGATGGAAGCCAGAGGAAATCTGTCTATCTAATGTCCTCCAACCATTTTAAAGACAAATCAGAAGGTTTATCAAAATCAGATTAAAACCATTAATTTATTTTAATGAGCAAATATCTAAAAGTTAATTTTCAAACAAAATCTCTCTTTTTACAACTAACATACTGAAATATATGATTATTGAGAAAGTGTGCTTCAGTTATGAGATTCATATTTAACTCTATTTAAAAAACCCTGATTAATGTAGTCACCTAGGCAGTACTCTATATTAATAAAACACTTCTTAATTCTTACTTTGCTTAATAAAAATTAATGTTTCCTTATCTATTGGTCTGGTCTAAATTTTATTTGTGCAACACTACAACCACTGTATAGTTCTATATCATATTTTTTCCAACTGAACAAAATGAAATTCAGCAAGCCAGAACCGTTTAGACTCTCTGTAGTTCAATATATCTACAAATCCTGTGTTCATTCTGCAACAAGAGTTATGCTACCTCAGAGTTTTTAAAAGCAGTTTAAGATATTTGAGCATCTTAAGATTTTCAGCTTGAGAATACCATGAAATAAAAGCCTTTTCAGACATATTTATTTTTCTTAGAATTTTCATCATGAGAGTAAATATACAATATAGCACAGAATTTTATTCCAAAGCAAAAGATACAGTAGGGAACAGAAAGTAAAAGACTGAAATGAATTGCCTCATTGACTGTACGGTTGTCTGTTCTCATGGAGAATTGTGACAAATCCAACGAAAATGAGTTTCAGAATAAAACCGAAAGTACCATCATGTTAATTTATTCACGATTCCATGCATGAAGTCTATCAAAAGGGGTTGTGACTTCCTTTGAATGAGGTCAGCTATACCTGGACTTTCATTACAACTCCAATCTGTTCCATAAATCAGATGTGGCACTGGGTAGACTCTTTTCTACCAAGCAATCAGTGCAACATTACTGAAGCTCTAGTTTCCATTTGAGTTCCACTAGTCTTCCCTTTGCAGCTCTGCTGCTCATTGATTCATATCTTAACTTCACCACACACTCCTGTCACACGAACGCCTTGACTTCTGACTGTTCCAAGGAATATGGCCTCACTTACATGCCTTTGAGCACATATATTTTAACAGCTGCTTGTTAAAAACTAAAACACATTAGAGACACGTTTTTTTAAAGACAGTTTTAGATGTAAATTCATGTATTGATAATGTATGAAAAAATGCATGCTTGGAAAACATTGGAAAGGTTATTATCCCAGTGTACTTAACATACTGATTTGCTTAGTCTTATTTATAAAAATTCAGAAAAAGCATTTTTTCAGCTGCCTGGGTCAGAAGGAGAATGAGAATGATCCCGACGTGCAGGCTTCCAATTGTCTGACTGTGCAAATTCTCACTTAAATGACATCTAATACTTCAGGAGACACTCCGGTATGCATGGTGGAGTAGATTCTGTTTAAATTCCACCTTAATGATTTTGACTTAACCTTATAACTTTGTGCTTCATTTTGTGTTATACAAAACATTTCAGAATAGGGGTTTTTGCACACAGAGGGTAGCATATAAAAGTTCTTATACACATTGGAAGATAATAGATGCTACCATTTGTAAAAGAATAAAAATAAATATCAGGCCAATGAACTGACTCAGGGGCAAAGATGCCCACCACCAAGCATGCCATTTGGATACATAAGCCAAATTTACCCTTTCCTCAAAAAGTTTCTTTTGGTCAAGGTCCTTATCACAACAATAGAAACAAACGAAGACATCTGAGTTTGACTCCTGAATTCCATCCTGATCTAAATCCACATGGAAGAGGGGAGAAATGACTCCATGAAGTCATTTGCTCACCTGGACTTGAACACACCCAACCCCCCCCCCCCAACCCGTATACAAATAAGTTTAACTAACCTTAAAGAAAACCATAAATGTCAGAAACAACCTAAACAAAAATATTTACAAGGGCTTTTCAGTTCGTCAGTCCTACTTCAATTCAACTTGGAGAGCCTTGTCTACTCTCATGTAGCACATTGATACTATTTCCATTTTGTCTATTTATAGCCTAAGATAGTTCTCCAAATCAGCTTCTGAATAGAATCGAGTAAATAAAGTTGTTTGTAATGTCAGACAGAATTTCATTTTATTGTAATAAAAGCTACCAAAGCCAAGGCAGCACCATTGTCACATGCATTCTCCCACACTCAACCCCAATCTGCTCTTAATTAGAGGGTTTTTGTTTTTGTTTTTTTTTTTTGTCTTGTTTGATTTCAACCTGAAACACTTTTGAATTTTTGAGGTCAGGGGCTTGTTAGACATCCTAGGGAATTACTAAAATGTGGTATTTTATAAGATATAATATATAGACAAAAAGCATATTATATGCTTTTTGTCTGGGACACACTTAGAAAGGGTGGTTTCATTTTAATATTTAGGAGGTATTACATTTCTGGTTTCTAACCTCATAATGTCTTCACTAGACATCAGATGCCTAGGAATGCTTGTTAGGTCTACACATGGAATGCAAGCCTTACCTTTCCTTTCTTTCTTCCCCTCTTTACCTCCTACCTACCTTTCCTACTTACATTTTAGTGAATCTATACTTTTTCTGAGAACACCGAATTCAAAAGCCTTTAAATGGGAAATGATGATGATGATAACAGTAATTGTCTTTCTGAAGTTACTATATAAATTTAAAGTATTTCAAGGAAAGTTTTAGCATTTGGAACAGTAAAAGACCCCTTGTCTTTGAAATAAGATCTGGATGTACAATTAAGGATGTTATGTTCCCATCGACTAGATAGTCAGAAGTGATTAACAGAGGACAGTCAGCTGTCTCAGGGGAGTAAAGACTTGCCAGCTCTTAGTTATAAAATGGGAAAACTTAGTTTTAGCCTTTGCTCTATAAAAACATGAAAAAACTCCTTTTAAAAAAGAAAAGGTCATATAAAATATTACTCTATAAAAGCCTATATTTTTCACGTTTTATGCCAGGCACACAGAGTGGAGAGCACAGCTGTCTCTTTCATTATCATTCTGAACATTATGAGCTGAATATGTAGTGTGCCAAGTTGGATCCACTTCTCAGGATTAATATAAACACAAGAGATACACCATTGTTGCAGTCAATTGGTCATTAGAGTAAAAGGAGCTTGAGATTTATTTTCATGATATGATTTTCTTCATGGGGACACACTGTTTTTGCCTGTTTGTTTAGTTTTGGTTTTGTATGTGGGGTTAAGTTTGAACTGTCCAGGTGAATAGTGATTAGTATCTGTATTTTAGAGTGTGAAAAATAATAATCAACATTTCACAGCAAGGGAGGTTGGGTTTGGTGTCAGGTATCCGTAGTCTCAGTTATTAGGAAGCAGAGTCAATAAAAGTGAGTTGGAAGCTAGCTTTGACTTTTCACATAGTAAGTTCATGGCCAGCCTATGACATAGCAGGAGTTTGTAACCAAAAAAAAATAAAAAAATAAAAAATAAAGACAAAAGAGATTGATATTTTAAAAAGTATAAATCCTGTACATAGGATTAGCTATAAATGTATTTTAAAATATAGATGTCCACAAAATTTTCAGGAAATTCTGCACTGTAATAAAAGTAAACTGTCACACACACATCACACACACATGCACATACACACATACACACACTTACCCAGTCCTGTGTAAATATACACCTTGCAAACATTAAAAACATTAAAAATAATTCTAATAGGATTGTTTCCTATTGGAGTTACTATTACTTAATTTGAGTATTTAATTTTCATATGAATCTGAACATAAATTTTAAAGTTACTTTTAGTATGTGCAATTATCATGCTTTTCTTTCTTCATCAAGGATATTAAGAATGCAAAATATTCAGATAAAAATGCAAACATGCAAAAAAGTCCTGTTTCATATATGCATGATATCAGTAAGCCTTGCTATGTAGCATGTTGCTGGGTAAGGGCTGGTTAAACAGAATCATTCTTTAAATCCCTTAAATCAGAATACCATATTATGCTTCTGACTGCAGTCTTGCTCTGTAGGAAATCTATTTTTATTTCAGAACCCTATTTGAACAATTCAAAATCCATTCAGGACTGATATTTTGGAATATTTCCTTAATGAATACTTAGTAGTAGCAACTGCAGCATAGTGAGGAACGAGCAACACAATTATTTTGTAGATATGTTGGAAATGAACACAAAGCCCCTTAGGGCAGTCTGCAGAGATTTTTTATTGCAAAGAATTTAGCACTAACACATATGCAAAAGAGAAGGTATTTCTGACCACAGTAATACAGTAAAAATTTCTAAAACAGCCGCATTAGTGGGAGATGAGCATAGGATGTAAGAAAATTTTACTAGTATATGAACACTGAGAAAGCAGAGAAATTTAGGATCAGTCTGACAAAAAACACCTGTTACTGTCTTATTCAATAAGTCTATTGGGTCTTACCAGTTCCTTGGATCACTTTGTTAATAAGGATATTTTATTTTACATACATTTTTTACAGGACTGTCCTGTGCATTGTAATTTGTGGGAATGTATGTCTATACACTGCATACTATTTACCAGTAGCATCCCTACTCTAACAAGACAAACCCAAGTGCTTATAGACATTGGCAGATGTCAAAAAATACCTGCAACTCACTTAAAATATTGATGGTGGCATCCAAATTGCACATATTATATTCTTACAGTTGTAGTCTATAGAGAAATTTTAATCCAGCACCATAACTGCTCTGGCAATAGGTCATATCCAAAGATCTTCTAGGTTTATGTGATCCTACCAAAATGCAGATGTTCTCTGGATTTCAGTATAATCTGTCTGGAAAACAGACACACCTTTAGGACATATCTCTAATTCCAAACAAGTAGGTAAGTGTAGTTTGTAGAAGGAAGCACCATGTTTGTAAGCGATGTCTAATTGAGGGGCAGACAAAGTGAAGAATCAGAGAAAGATTTGACAGAATGAGTGAGAGATAGGATATACCCAACTTCCAAGAGAACAGACAGGAAAGAGGACAGTTTACTTGAGTTCAGGAGATGTAGGAGTTCAGCTGAGTTCAGTTTGGAGTAGTTCTGATCTATGCAGTGAAGTGAAGTTGAGTTTGTGAGTTTATGCAGTTCATTGCAGGTCAGCAGAGGCAGTTGAAGCCAGAGAAAGAGAATAGACCAGAAGATTAGAACAAATAGCCAGAGTTAGTGTGAGGCTAAGCAGAGCAATTCAGTGAGAAGCTGAGAGAACACAGATTGAATCAGTCAGCTTGGAGAGGAGTTTGAGCCAGACAGCTGAGTTGAACAAACTAGTCAGAGTTTAGAAAGAGCTACACAATGAAGGAAAGAGGCCATGGATTTGAAGGAGAGCAGAGAGGTGTATATAGAAGTGTTGGAGGGGGAAAAGGAAGGGAGAAATGTTGTGATTATATTATAGTCTCATTTAAAAAAAATAGATTAGTAATAAAAACTCTGTGCAGTCCAGCTAACTCTAGTCAGAATTGATAACAAACAAAACCAGCCTAGATGTTTATCCAACAAATAAATGGATAAAGAAAAGTGCTGCACAACATATTTTTATTCAGTCGGAGAGAAAAGCGAAATGACATTTCTTTTGAAAATAGAACTAGAAACTACCATGTTAAGCAAAATAATCTAGAATCAGAAAGACAAATAGCATGAGTGTTATCTCAGATGAGTAATACAGATTTAAATGCATACACACACACACACACACACATATGTGTGTGTGTGTGTGTGTGTGTGTGTGTGTGTAGGTCATGTGAACAGTAAGAGAGCAGAAATAATAAAGGATGTGCAGCAGGGTAGGAATATATACGGCATGAAACCAGAAGAAAGGATTATTTGTAGGGAGAAAGGAATGATCAATAATGGGTAAGAAGAGCCATGGGGCAGGAAGATGAATAATCAAAAGGCATAATGGCAGGTACGTATGAAATGTCATAATTGAACCCACACTTTGTGTGCCTACTTACAAAATGATATGGCTAAGGATATGGATCTGTGCATAAAGTGATTGCTGCACAAGTATGAGGAACTGAGTTTGGGTCCTAACACTTGTGTTTAACACTAGGTTCTTTGTGTGACTGCATGCACTTATAAGCCTAGTAGTCAGGGAGCAGAGCCAGGTCGACACAAGGGCTGGATGGCCAGACAGTGTAGCCAACTGATGAGTTCCAGTATCAGTGAGAAACTTTGTTTCAAAACTAAGGTGAGTATTCTCTGATGTCAACCTCTAGTTTCTGAATACATGTGTATGGGCAAATACACAAGCATACAGACATGCACTAACATACTAACACACACACACACACATACAGAGAGAGAGAGAGAGAGAGAGAGAGAGAGAGAGAGAGAGAGAGAGAGAGAGAGAGAATTTTAAATAATGAATAAATAAATAGAAAAGTCATTCTAGAAAGTGTTTCCAAAGTTCCAAAGTACTTGGTATAACCAGAGTTTTTGACTAACTGCATTTCATGGTGGTATAGCTAGCTCCAAAATGCATCCTTAAAGACAAATATGTGGTAGAATCAATGTTGGAGATGGTTGTGGGATGTAAGATGGTTGCTACCGCAGGATAGGAACAATGAGCATATAGAGCTGATTTGTCTCAAGCACATACAGTTGACTGGTTAGATGTGTTGCATTTACATGCAGAAAATGCTGCTCATAACAAATCGTAAGAGCTATAATCATCAAAGATGAATGAAAATGCAATGCAGTTTAAGCAAATGATAAGTTAATTTTTGTGTTGTACGGTAGATACTGAAGAAAAAATATTGCCTTCTCAGGAAAACCATTTGACTTAGAGCTGTTCATCTAGTAATATCATCCAGTCGAAGTGTTTCAACTCAGAAATCATGCATGGCATTCTTATTAAGCTGGGCATTGTGTATAGCTTTATCTTAGTCACAGATATTCTAATCTCATGTCTTGGTAAGTGGCATCAACATGACCTATCCTTTACATTACTGGACATCTCAAAGATAGAAGTAGAACAGAATGAAATACTTAACTCTCATTACCAGTTATCGCTTTAATGTGAATTTGGTTTTTCTTTAAGTTTTGGTTTAATGTTAGAGGACATCAGGAACAGCTTCTAGTATTTATACAAAGGAAGACTTTAAATAGCTAACTCACAGAGAAAATGTGCTTTCACTTTCTTTCCAAGACTCAACGCAAATTCCATCTGGATTCCTGAGGGACTTTGAGATCTATTTTACATTTCTCTTGAAACACAGAACCGGCCTGCGGTTGAAAGACAGGAGAGCAAATTCTCTGGGTGCTATGTTGCTTTCTTCGATTGAATGAGGCTCATATTGAGGTCAGGAAAGGCATCACTGTATACTATAGTGTAGCTGAGGCTAAATGTGTACATTCAGGGGACAGTGGCAATGTGTTAACCTGATCAACTGGGTCACAGAGTCATATGAGTGGAAAGTAAAAAAATTGTAAAGGGCAAAAATGTTTAGCACTAACTACAGGAAAGAGTATATTGGCTTGATTCAGGAAAAAAGGCTTTTAAATAAAGCTCAGAGTTTAGAGACATTAAAATAGGTTTGGGAGAGCTGATATTTAGAGTTTTTTTTTTTTTTAAATTTAATGATGTCAAATAGGATAATTGCAAATGAGTTTTGAACTCCCAGGAAAAGTGCAGACAATGCAGATGATGTGTTTAACAATGATAAGCAGGGAAAAGCAAGCAGCATCCTCCCAAAGGCAGAATGCAATTGCCTTCAATTAAAGCAAGCTCACACAGCTTGGAGTCAGTGTGTTGGTTTTACATCTTTAAGCTATACATCGTGATTTGAAAATGCTAAATGTTGACTATAATGGTTTATAAAGAAAAATTAAGAAAGCTAACATTTTGCTGTATTAAGAATACTCCAACCGATGTATTTTAAAAGTTCCAGGAAGGAAAGGAAATTTCTACCAAAGAAAGGTAATGGAAGCAATAGACATGGAAAAGAGATAGTGACTGCTGCTGCTGGCTTTAAATGCCTTTAAGAGTGTTCTAGGTCTTGGTTCCTTTGTTAGGCTTTTGTTCCTTATTCATATATGCTTCATGCTTATATGGTATTAGTCAGGAAATAATCTTAAAACATACAGAAAGGAAAAAAGCACAACATGCAATAAACCGTGTTAATAAGCAAAGTGTACGAATTAATAAATGTGTTTCTGGGTGTATTGTGCTACCCTGTGATATTGAAACAATAAATTTAAATAGCCATTTCTGCCTGCTTCCTAAAACTACTTCGTGATTACTTAGAGGTAAACAAATGCTTTTCATATTACCAGAACTTGTGAACAAACCCATAAAAATATCCTAAAGCACTATCTCTCTCTCTTTTTTTTATACAGACAGAGCTATTAAAACATCTATATTACTCCACTGAAGATGCTCTGAGAACATCATAGAAGTAGAATCAGCAAGAATATAAGAGCCAGAAGTTGGGGAGAAGAGCTGTACAACATTGGCTTCTGGTTACTATGTGGCTATTGTACTCACGAACTCACAGGAACTAGGGTGTCCTACACAAACTCTGGGTTTTGGCACCACATGTTAGCCAAATGAAAATAATGTCAGGTTCACATAGATGAAGCTGACCTGGAATTAAGAGCATCCTTAGATGAGAGCCACAAAGAAGCCCGAAGATCGAAAACGTTAGAAGAGATAGCCAGCAAATATAAAGCACGATGAGAAACTGGGACAGAAAGAGTCCAATTCTTCTGTTACTTGGACAAAGGAAATGTCCTGCTCAAAAGTTTTCAGTGGGGTGAACAAGTTTTGTAGCATGTAAAATAGCCTAAGACAGTCTATGTGCCAGGACTCACAAGGCAGGAGAGTACCAGAGAAAAGTCAAGTTATAGTCCAGCATGTCCTGGACTTGATCACAGCAGCCATGGAAAGGGAGACTGCAAGGCTACCCAGCACATGTGTTGCTGCATAACTGTCCAGAGTAAGAAAATGCAGACAGGCATGAGTGATTTGTGGGAGACAGGGAGTACAGGAGGTAGAGAGATCATAATCTAACAAAGACTTGCATAAGTTTTACTTGTTAACATCCCATCGTGCACTGGGAGAGGCACATGAGGTTCCATTCTGTATTGAGAACTATTGGTGTTGGTGGCTCTTGAAGAAAGGGCAATCATTATCATCAGTGGTATAGTCACTGGTGACTTGTTCATGCTGCAAGAAATAAACACCCATCCATGCTTATGAAAGTAGAGCTAATTAAACACAGTTGGTCAGTGTAATGTGAAACTGAATATCTAAATGGTGATATTAACTAGCACTAGTTAATCTACTGTTGGTGCTAAAACAGAAAGTTGTTTGGCATAACAGTCATCAACAGGGGCATCTTTGTTAATACAGTTGCAGTTTACAAGGGAAGGGTTTTGGAAAGAAGAAACAAAGTCTTTAATGATTAAACAATTATGTGGCACATGACATACATTAATTTTGGTGTGTAAGCAAATAAATCTGCAGAGTTTCCATTGCAAAATGACGTCTGTACATTGCAAATTTGTTGAAAACCTCCCTGGACTAACAGAATTAAAACCTTTGGTTTAGTGTGTTAGCAGGCTCTATGGGTTTTAGGTGTCATTCTAACTGGTCCATACCTCTTTTTATCACTTTTCTATTTACTGCCTTTTACTCCATTTACTGTCTATCCTGGTTTCCTATAAGAGTCGGGAACAATTTCTTTTCTGTAGCCTTGCTCCTTCTTTCTTACTTTCTTTACCATTACCTGAGACTGATTCGTTTTTTTTTTAGTGTGTACCTTTGCATACGTCTCTGGTTTAAACAATTTTCATGGTGTCCCATTACTTTTAGGAGATGTTACACTCCTTAGCAAATATAGATTGTCTTTCTAAGATCTTTGCTATGTTTAATTCTTGGAGTTGTCCACAACCTGGTCTATAAGTGTCCTCAAAAGGTATTCTAAGATCATCCTCTATACTATTACTGGGGTGTGTATTCTGTCTTGGATGCTTTCTTCACTGTTCTGTTCACTTCCCAGCAGCTAATAGGCCAGTATCTTCAGGAAACAATGCAGCATCACTTCATTTGATAAAGTCTTCCCCGGATTTCCAGTTGTGCCAGCCTCCCCTTTTTTTATAGGTTGCTTCGTGCACTCCTCTCCTTATCTGTTACTACTGTTAGATACTCTTCAATTTCCATTTTCAGCACTAAAGCTAACTTCTTAAGGATCTGTCTTTTGTTTGTATTCTCAGTGGCCACTGTAGTGAGGAGCCCATAAACATCAATAAATCAAGCTCCAAATGTCTTTCTTGGGTTATTTCCTTTGTGCAGAGGTAGTCATAGAGTTGAGTTGGAGGTAGAGGTGAAAGTACTAAAAAGTAAAATCAAGGCTCAAAAAGGATCAGAAATGTTACTGCAAGTAAAGAACTTCATACGCAGACAGCCTTAGGGGTCCTGCAAGTTCTTACTTTCCAGAGTAGACAGACAATGGGAGAGGCATGAGAGCACTGAGTGTTTTAAAGCCATCCATTGACCTCCAGAAGGCTTTGGAAAGAGTATGGCAGAGGACTCAGGTCTGGAAAGATAGCTACAAAATTACTAGTGTTTGAAGGAGTTTATTTATTTTTTTAGAAGCTCTTTGTCAGCAAAGCAGGAAAAGCAAGGCCCACACAATCAGAGAAAACCATGTCACCCGGTTCAACTCAGTTGATCATTCTCAAAGGAATTTAAACATTACTCTCTAGTCCTACACAAAAATATTCCAACCGTTATCATAATAATTTTATTCCAAGTTAATATAAGATATAGAGGTCTACATTTTTAATATCTTTGTATGTCTAGAATTTAAATGTGACATTGATTTAATTAAATTCCAAAAATTTATTCTCCCTAACAGTAAGGGTATAGGAAATATGTTTATAACACTCTTAATTTCCCCTATGACATTAACTGTGATTATAGCACACATTACACATTAAATCCTATTTCCTAGACAGCTTACTATTTCCTTTGCTGAACAGATAAGTTCCTAATTAAGCTTCTCGAGCTGGTTGGATAAGTTATAGCCTCTTACTAATGAGAACATGGTCTTCATTTGATTTTGTGGGAACATATCTACTTTATGACATATCTGCTACCTTCTTCACTATGTTCAACCAGTGCTCAATAAACTGTCAATGTAATACAGGTACCTAGTGAATGGTGGCCAAACAAATGAAGCCACGACTGTAGTAGTCAGCAGTAACTGATTAAGTAACTGACTGAATGAATAGGCTTTTATGTCCTCATCACTGTGGCTTTATTTATCTATTAGTTTTAAGTGTTATATTATTATACTGGAACTATATGGTGTGTGTGTGTGCTGTGTGTATGTGTGCATTTGTGCATGTATGCATGTGTTCATGTGTTAGCAAAAGTTGGGAGGGGGCAAATTCTACATTTACCTGGATTCTGGATCAAACATAGGCTCTCAAGGTCTTGAGTGGCAACCCCTTTACCTGCTCAGCTATCTTGCTAACCCAATTTATTTCACTAATTTAGAAAAAAAAATCACTTGATCCAAGAAAGAATGGTTTGTCCTGTGACACCAATTCCTACCATTTTAAATACAGGATGGCATTATAGTCAAATTTCAGCATGAATAAGTTTCATGCTAGATTTAGCATTAGTAGGAAACATACTGACTACACTTTTGATTTTATGGAAAGTCTATGCACTGACTTGGGAAACAGTGCTAAAGAGCCCACAGTAGTAACAGGAGCCCTGAAGTGCATTAGGTTTACACATTTGGGTATTTTATTTTATATCCAAGTAACCGACATTTAAAGTTAAAAATCATGAGGTCTTCTTAATTAATATTTTTAAAATTTAGTGTTTTGGATACATTTTGAAAAAAAAATCTAACTTTACAAACAAACAAACCACAATATTTATATATCTTGCCCCGTAAGTCTTACTCAGTAGATTTAAGCTGAGGTCATAATCTTCATTTTTCAATAACTTCTATTTTAGTTGTTTTTAGCCAGGGATAATTTTGCACAAATAAATATAACAATAAATATTTGAACAATACTGTTGCCAGTCTGGGGATTTGGGAGCTGCCCATTGGAAGTAAAACATGTGCCTAACATCTACAAAAGCCTGGGTTTGAGCCCTCAGTCCTGCCAAAAGATATTTTGGTCTGCATACAATAATTGTAGAACTCTAAATGTAGAACATGATATGACAATTTTCTTTAAGGCATCAAATATTCTCCACTAATTAATCATTTGTTTCCTTAAAATTAAATTATTATCCTCCAGTGTTTCAGGACAAATGTAAACCTCCTTTTCTAAGACTTTAATATGAATGCACAAGAGATGTTTCTTTCACCAACTGTGGTTGATTTGCCATTTAGCAGAACAAATTAAGAACTTAACAATAATTATGAAAATAATTTCCTTTTTATATTGAAATACTTTGCAGGGCTTCAGTTTAGCACATCATTATTCTAGGTAGCGTAGGTGTTGTTGAAGGCAGGGTGAAAATAAGACCCCGAATTATGAATATGTCTTGTGAACGCTGAATCATTTTGTATTTTCTGTGGCAAAACAACCCAATTCTTGCTGGAAAGAGCAAAGGAAGAACACTTTAATTTTCAAGAACACCCAGCAGTGTGTACAATGTATACACTGAACTAGACAACTACACGCTTTGAAATTATATCCTATAGTTTCTTTTTGTGTTCATTTACATTTTATTACATTTCTATGACTATAGAGAAGGAAAGACTACATAAATTTGATATAATATTAAATAATCCATTCCATTTCTATTCAGAAAACATTTATTAAATACTCTGGTCCAGGCACTGTGGTTTGTATTAGTAAATCTGAAATGCCATCATAAACCTAGGAATTCAAAAAAATTCATGGATAAAGACAGGCTTCCGAGGGAAAGTTAATGTTATCATGACAAATCTTATGTATATGAATCTCTTAAAAAATGGATTTTCTTGTGGTTAGTATTTGAAGCAGAGAAAACATTTCAAAAACTTTCAGGTCAGGCTGACTAATTCCTATGATTGATCAACATAGGAATTACACTGAGCTAACTGTCTTTTCATTATAGTGCTGGCTAGAGGATGGCTGCTCAGATACAACATAGGCGCTTGACTCCTCTGACATCTTTCTAAATAATGGGATGCTATTTCTTTAATTAGCAACATAGTCTATCCATTTCTAGACCATTTCCCAGGATTTTCCACATCTATTTTCCTTATTCCCTCATTTGCATGCAGAAGTTCCTCTACTTTCCAGTCACGGTCATACCCTTACACAGCTCTAGTGGACTGGGTAAGTTCTAAACAACAGAAGTTATGGCTAAGAACTCTAGAGGCTGGTGCCAGTTATTCAGTTTCTGGTCATGTCATATTTCTAACACACCATGCCTTCTCCAGTGTACTCATTACTGCTGCCTGTGCTGTAGCAAAGTGTTTAACAAAAGCAACTCAAAGGAAGGAAAATTTAATTTGGTTCATAGGTTTAAAAGGTAGACAAATCTATTAGGGGAGGAAGGCATGACGGCTCTCACTCATTCCACAGAAAGCTAAGAGAGGTAAAGTGTAGTGTTCTGATTACTTTTTCCTTTTCCTTTAGACTAAAACCCCAGCCCATGGGAGAATGCCCCCATACATTCAGACTGGGTCTTCCCTCCTCCTTTAAGTTTGTTCTGACAACACTTTAAAGGCATACCCAGATGTTTCTTTCTATGCCACTGTTAATTTGAGACTGAAGATTTATTATCACACATGAAAGAAAAGGACAAACACATTCTCTTGGGACCCTGAGAATGTATGATATACTATTCCATCTCTCCATGCTCCTGCATGCAAACTATTTTAACGTAGAAAATTTGGGAGACACAAATGTCTCAATCATAGCACCATCATCTATTCCATAAGTTGTTAGGACAACTGAATAATCTATTTGCAGAAGATTCCTACATGTTCAGTAGATGATGATGAAGTTAAAGTCCAGTCTATAGCTTCTAGGTCTGAGTTTTGACAATAAAAGTGAAACTTAATGAGAAAGACTCTCTCTGTTGTCAGCAGATATTAATGTGTCCTATGCATCTTTTCTGTCTTCCATACATCATCTATATTAAATTTATAAACTATAGAGGACCCATGCATATGTCTAATCCTAGGAAGAAAGTTGAGTGATTATAGACTTTGGTAGGCAATTTTCCCAAAGTAAACTAGGAGAGTATATAGTGCATCACTATGACTGTATGTCTGATAGAGTAGCTTACACTCTATGTGAGGAATCACTTTTATAATCGTGCCTATTTATTTTCTGGATTTTTCTGGACTAATAACATTCTCTGCATTTCCATATACAACAGCTCCTGGGTGACCATTATGCTCTTGACATGGTTGAAATTACACATGTGTATGTAGCAATTCTTTAACCCTACTCCTTTAAACTTTTGATTCCTTTCATAACCAACCAACCAACTCACAGAATTCTAGGACCAAGTTTCAAGTCCTTGTATGTGTTTACAAATATTATTTCTTAATGCTAGTAAACACAACTTCCTCTTTTGATCATAACTGTTATTTTTTGAGTGACAGGGAATAAGTGACAAGAAACTGTTCTTTCCCCCTTGACTTAGCCTAGTAGGAGCTCACTATCAAGGAACAGTGGTGGCTTTGTGGTGTTGCTGGGAGTTTGGGACAATGATTTTCCTGATTTTCTCCAAAACAAAGTTCAACTATAGCAGGGCAAAAAGTAAGAAAGACATTGTAGAATGCAATTTCACACTAGAGGAGCTCTTTGTACAAATAAGAAGGGAGAGTACATAGCCTCATACATGCTATGTGTTGAAGAGAACTATAATTTTAAGTAGAGATTTCCAAATTACTTTCTACTCATAGACTGTTTTCATGTATTTGTAAATGTTTTCTTTGAGTTTCAATATTTGCAAATTCTCATCTGTGAAAGAAACTCAGCATGACTCCAACTATACTTTGCAAAATATTGTGACTTATATAACCCTCATGCATAATTATTTCATGTCCATTATATCAACAAATGAAAAAAAATAAACAGGAAGAAATTTAGTTTCTCCAGAAATAATTACTCACAAATCCTACATACATTCTTCAAATACAAGTATTCACTGCCATTTTTTCCAAGAGGTCTTCAAAGTTGTATGTACAACTCATGATTTTATTAAGAACATGTGAAGATAAATTTACATAAATCTCATAATTAATGCATGTTCATCCAACCTACATTTTCGTTATTTTTAAAAATACTTGGGTGTGTATGACTACTTGCTGCTGTGGTTTACATAGTTTGAATGTGTCCTTAAGAATTTATATTGAAGTTTTTTTTCAAATAGGATGGGATTAAAGGGTAGTGCCTATTGGAAGTCATGAGGTCTTGGGGGGCTCTCTCTTTTCTCCTGTTACTATCAAGTCATCTGCCATGAGGTCTTTTTAGAAACCAATTCAATTTTGTTTAGACATACGGACATTAGAACTGTGATTTTTCCCAGCCTCAAATATTTCATTCAAGTAATATAAAATATACCAGTAACACCTGTTCAATGATATCTAAAGATAATCATTAGCTAAAATTGATTATTGAGAATTTGTAGCATGAACTTGTAAAGTACTTTTTCTCTGTGGTACAAGTAGACAATTCTGATGCTTAAAATAGAAGAAAGAGATAGAATATTAAATATTAAAAAATGTTTAGTCCAATGTTTATAAGATACATATAAGTAAAGGAAATTTTAGCCCCATTCAAATGGCAAAATGACAACAAAGAGCCAAACAGTTCTAACATTATTTAATCTGAATCACAGGAAACTTAAATCTTTTCATGGTTTAAACATTAAACCACAGAAATTATTAACTTAAGAACTTTACCAGTGGCCTATCTTTCTAGCCACCTCCAGGTTATTCTCAGTAATAGTATGGCCATTATTGTTTTAACAATATAAACGTTGAATTCTGTCAAGAGTGTGTTGAGGGCCATCTCTGAGACCCTAAGAATAATATAAATTGGTGTTAAAAATTAGATGAATTTAAGATTTTCTTATTATTGATTCTATGTAATATGTAGTTCATGCAAATATCTAGCAAACTGAGTTCAATGACTTTCTGAAGTAAATTAAGAATAAGTACAAGATTAGCTCATCCAGTGTTCCTTTTGATGTATACACTCAGCAGAGACTCTGTGGCACTGAGGAATCATCAGATCACACTGCCTTCCCTTCCTTCTCTTTGACACAGGAGGACTTTTTAACTAGAGAATACACTTAGGATGCAGGAGAGCCCTCATCTTTACACAAAACTAGCTAATGGGTATGAATTGGATATATAACTCCACAAGCATGTACAGCAGCATTGAAAGTATAATGTATAAAAAACATAAAGCTAGTTTCTTACAGTGCTTAGAAAAGGCAAAAAGCAAACAGTTCACTAACTATGAAACTAAGAAAAATGGCACCCCTGCCTGAAGGCCAAGTAGGCTGCTTTCAGACCTTCCCCATTCTCTTTATTACTCCAGACCCAATTCTCAGAGTCACCTATAGCACTAAAACAGGACATCATGGGCAGTTACCCCAACACCCTCCATGCCTCCTTCAGATCCCTCAGACCATCTTCCCCCTGGCTTCACATTTCTCCAGCATCCAACACAAGCATCCCTCCGTGAACACATGAGCCACGTGGGCTAGAAAAACAAGGAACACTCAGCAAACCCGCTCTCTGAAAAATCTAGAAAGGGAAGAAAAAACAAAGAAAAACCCTCCAGCTCATCCAAGAAAAACCCAGAAATCAGCACATAAACCCAGATGCCTATATGCTAGCATAAGAACATAATCAATATGTCTCCACCAGAGTTCAGCTATCCCACTAAAGCAGGTTCTGACTAGCCCAACGTAGCTGAAGCACAAGAAAACGACCATAAAACTAAGGCATGGTAGGAATGGTGATCTCAGAGCTGAATCCCACTCAGCTAGCTTACTGTCTGTGCTTACAAAGGCTGGCAGGTCTCTGAATTCAGTTGCAATGTTAAGAAAAATGTGCTTTCTGTCTCTAAGAATCAAGCGGCTGGGGTCATGGAATGCTGATTCTTGGGATAATCAAAAGAGAACTTGGAGTAAATGACTGAATTGATATGTAAATAAAAGACTGGGCTTTAGTTTGTGAGAGCTGAGCTATATAGATGAGTTGTCTGATGATCTCCAGAGAAAGATGTCTTGAGCAGGACACAGGCCGTCAGCTTGTACCCTATGATTTTTCCTTTGCTACTTTCAAACACTCCTTCTCACAGGAATCACTCTCCAACCCAAGGCTGATACTTGGCATATGCATAATTATCACCTTGCATAAAGTCCAACTGTATCAAAAAACCTATCATAAAACCAGACACTCTGAACCCAAGAGAATAGAAAGTGTGGAACAGCATTGAATGCATTGGCTCAGAAAATGCTTTCTGATTGAACAGGCACCAAGATCAACAATTAATAAATGGAACCTCATGAAGCTGGAAGCTTCCATAATGGAAAGAACACTGTCAATTGGATAATGAAGCAGCCTATGGAATTGGAAAAGTCTTTTACCAACTTTATATCTGATAGATGTCTAACATCTAAAATATCTAAATAACTCAAGAACTAGATATTAAAAAACAAACAATACAATTAAAAATGGGCTACAGATCTAAATGGAGAATTCCTAACAGAACAATCTGAAATGGTTAAGAAATACTTAAGGGAATGCCCAACATTCTTATCCATGGGAGAAATGCAAATCAAAATGACTTTGAGATTCCATCTTCTACCTGTCAGAATGGCTAACCTCAATAAGACAAATGACAGCTTGTGGTGGCAAGGAAGCAGATCAATGGTAACATTACTCTGTTGCTTGTAGGAGTGCAAACTTTTAAAGCCACTGCAGAAATTAAATGTGGTGATCTCTCAGAAAATTGGGAATCAATCTACACTAAGACCCAGCTATACCACTCTTGGCCATATACCCAAAGGAGTTTCTATCCTACCACAAAGACTCTTGCTTAACTATGTTTATTGCAGGTTTATTCATAAAGCCAGAAACTGGAATCAACCTAGGTCTCCCTCAACTAAAAAATAGATAAACTGAAGAAAATGTGGTACATTTACACAACACTTGTATTATTCAGTGTTTTTTTTTTAAAGTATGAAATTTCCAGGGTGAATAAATGCAACTAGAAATATCTTCTTGAGTGAGGACACCCAGGGCTAGAAAAACAAGTATGGTATATACTCATTTATAAGTGGTTATTAGCTGTTAAGTAAATGATAATTATGTTATAATCCATAGATCCATACAGGTTAGGTAAGGGAGGCCTATGGGGTGGAAGCATGAATTTCCCTCAGAAGAGGAAGTAGAATAGGTTCTAAGCATGATATGTAGGCCAGTGGGAATGGGAGCAAGGAAAATCTGGTGTGAGGCGGGAGATGGAGGGAGGAGAGAGTAGAAAGAACAGCTGGAATTGGGGGTTTACTTAGAGGGTGGTATAGTGGAAACTTCGTGTAATCTATAAAGGTGAACTTGTGGGACTCCTAGTAATGGAAGGTACGAAATCTGACCTGGACATTTGTAGCCAGGCAAGGCTTCCAGTGGTGGGTTACATTTGGTTGAGTTGTTGGCCAAAGAGGTCCTGTGGGGATCTCTAAACAACCTAGGCTGATGCTAGGACATAAGGTCACTTTCTGAAAACTGACAACAGAGCCCCATTGTTGACCACAACTTGCACAAGAGAAGTCAGACTGATACAAGTTGGAGCCTTCACCCTTAAGTCCTAGTCTCTTTGGTACAAGAAGGTACTCTGCAAGCTACAGAAATAGAAATACCTGGACACCAACCCTGCCACAAATCCCTGTACCTAAAATCCATCCTGCCTGCAAGATGTGCTGGGGTAATGGCACAGAGCTTGTGTGGGTTGCCAACCAATATTTGGTTTAATTTTAGGTCAATGCCACAGGAGGAAGCTCATGTCTCACATTGCCTTGATGGCCAGGAACTGGAGACTCAATAGCCCAGACACATAGGGTACAACAGAGTAAGAATGGAAAAAAAAATCGATGTAATGATTCTGAATGATATTCTGCTGTACTTATAGAATGGTGCCATGTTCAGTTGTCATCAGAGAGGCTTCCTCCAGAAGCAGATAAAAGTAGGTGCAGAGACCCACAGACAGATATTATGCAAGAGACAATCTAACGTTGAAGTCTCCATTGGGTCTTTCACTTCAGAGATCAGGGAATCTAGCAGAAGTGACGAGGAAATAGTGTAGGAGTCACAGAAGATAGAGGACACCAGGAAAACTTAGCCACCTATGCAGGGCTCACATGTGCTCGCAGAGACAGAAACGTTAAGCACAGCGTATGCATTGATCTGCATCAGGTCCTTTGCATGTATGTTATGGCTGTTAGCTATGTTTTATTGTGAGACTACTAACATTGTGAGCTAGCATATCTCTGACTCTGTTTTTTTCTATTGGGTTACCTTGTCCAGTCTCGGTATGAAGGATTTCACTTTGTCTTACTGTATGTTATTTTGCCTTCTTTTGCTGTTGTCTCTTGGAAACCTGACCTTTTTTGAAGAAGAAATGGCTATGGGGTAGATCTGGTAAAAAGCAGAGAGGTATTAATGAGGTAGGTGGAGTGGAGGGAGTGGAAACTTTGGCTGGGATATAATTTATGAGAGAAGTGTCTTTTTTTAAACAAACAAACAAACAAACAAACAAAGTAGGAAAATGGCCAAGTAGAATGTAAAACAGAGTGATTTAAATTGGACAAGTGACATGAAATGAGTGGTCAGAATAATCTATGGGAGAAAACACAAGGAAGAATGTAGAAGCATTGTTTACATGTGAAGTAAAATAAAACCTACTTCAGCACTACTCAATACACTTATTTTGTAGTACTCTGATTTGAATTTCTACCATTAAGCTGCATAACCAGTCTTTGTTTTACTTTTTATTTTGAGATAAATTCCTACTACATTATTGCCCAGGCTGGCCTTGAATTCACTCTGTAGCCCAGACATCTTAAAGTGGTGATCCCTTTGCCTCAGCTTCCTAAAATCTGTGAGGTTACAGTCCTATATCCATAGGAACGAGGAACAGGCTTCATATAGAAAATGTTATTTAAATTATGAGATTGCTAGATGTAGCCAGTATGAGGGATTTAATGAGATAATAATAAATATTTCCAAGAGAGTTTTATTTAAAATTGAAGCTCTCAATTATTACATGCAATGTAACAGTTGCATAAAAGTCGTGTTTACATCTATGATTGCATACTCACACTAGTGTATAAATGGATATCAGAACTTATGCACTGCAGGCACGACCTTGTTGATGGGTAGATACAGAGACTCTCACAAAGTGAGCTCACTGGGACTTTTGACCTTGTTAGTATGTCTTAGAGTTTTGCAAGTAATATATAATGATGGATTTGTTTTTTTTTTTAATTAAAAACAATTTTTAAAAAATTGAAAAGATGGAGATGTGATAAATCAAAATCAAAACACATAATTCTAACTTCATGAATAGAATCTTAAAATTATCACTTAAGCTGAGCATGGTGGGGGAAATCACTGATTTTGAAGTAGAGGAAGGAGGATTTCAGTGAGTTTGAGAACAGCCTAGTCTATGCAACTAGTTCCGGGGTACCAAGGTCTACACACTGAGATCTCAAACTTAAACAAACAAACTAATGAGCTGTTTATTTCATCCCATTCCTTTAAAGAAAGAAATCTTACTATCTATGGACTATTAATTTTTCTTTGGAAGTTTATCCTCAAATTTAATCATTGCATCACTAAAATTATTTTACACCTTAACATGAAATTACAATTAAATTGAATAGATGTGGAAAGAAGCTATAGGGTTACCTTGTTCTTCACTGTTTAAAACACTTAGGAAAGATTTTTAGCTAAGATACATTCTGGAAACATGTGTGCTGAGATAAATCCTCTCATTCTGGAAAACTGTTTGATCCTTTAACAGATTTATCAAAAAAGAAAGTGAGAGCAATACTGGTCTTCCTAGATAATCTGTTTAGTGATATGAGACACATACATATATCCCCTCCTCAACACTTTCCTTCAAGGATCATGTGCAGGCTTGATTTTGCCAAGGTATTGATGTTCTTTGAGATAAATATGAGTCTACTCCAAAGCAGATGTTGAGGAAAAAAAAGTATGATTGATTTTTGAGTTTATCCCTAACCCCAGATAGCTTTATAAATTAAAACTAGCACCTGCTTCCTGAAAGGAAATCAAAAAAGTTATCAGTCTGGGAATGCTTCTTGTCATGTTGCAGTGTCCTGTTAGTAGTTCTAATTAGTTATTTTTATGATTTTATGGCATCAATAAAATCATATATTCTACTCAGTAAAAAAAATAAAGTTGATTATTATTCAAACCAAGTTGCTTATCAGTCTCAGACATACACAAATAGTTTCAATATTGTTTTGCCAAAGAATATAAAAATACCATGTATTTTTCTTTAGCAGAAAACATTCATTTAGATTGTTATAACCTTTACCCTTCCTTGGCCACAAAACATCCTAAGTAAATTAGAATACAAAACCAGTATTTTCTTTATAAATTGAATGATACAGCAAAGTTTTTGAAAATCTTACTATGATAAATTACTCAACAATATATTTAGAAGAAAGAACCAAAGACACGCAACAGAGTATTCAGCCCATGTTCTCACAGAGCGAGTCTGGTTTTTCCTTATGGCTCTAGGGCTCTAAAAGACAACCCATAAAATATAAGAATTTATGCCCTAAATAATATTACTGACTTTGTCCTCAAGAGAAAAAAAACTAATTTAAAAATTTCATCAAGTACTCTAGGCTCAAACATAATTATAATTTCTAGAATGCTAACAAAATTTCCTTTTAGACGCTCTGATGAGAAACTGTAATATCATAAAAAAATCTTAGGGATAAATAATATTTAGAATAAATGGCATTGAGAAAATGGTCTGAGAATACACATCTGGCAGTATTATCTGTCGGCTTCATTTGGCATTTGTTGGGCCCCTATTCAACAAAACAAATCAAAGCAAAGATAAACAAAAAGTTTGGAATACACATGGCCCTAAGAATTAACTACCTGGTTTTTTACCTTTCTTCATCAAAACTTCAGAGTTATCATTGCTCTGATGATGAGCTGAACCAGACACTGCAATTAATTATGAGTAACAATAAAAACCATGGAAGACTCACTCATGTTTGCTTTGTGCCATTACTTTCTTTTGTCTTCATGAGTTCATGAAATATATGACTAGATATTAAAAATAATTCTGTTTAATAACTGCACACCTTATAATGTCCATATATATTTTTATTACTCCTGTAACACACTTCATGTCATGAATGTTTTTTGTTAAATAACCAGAGACCTCACTGTTCCCTGCTACAAGGCTAACCTGAATTACTAAGGCATGATGTGAAAACATTTGAGATTTTATAACTCCAAAATATCAGAGTTTAAAAAAATATCCCCATGGAATTTGTATCCCAATATGCCTTATACATTATATAATCTTATCTGGAAAAGTAACATGATATCTTGATCCAACAGACATATTAATCATGCTGGCCTGCAGACACAAGAGAAGAGTATCTTCAGAGAAAAACCCACACCCCACTAAATTACAGTCTAGTTAAATATCAGATAACCAAAATTATTTAATGTACTTTGAATATTAATCACAATGCAATATTACAAAGCATTGGCCACTTACGATTTTGAGTCATCCCATAGCACACAATATGGATTCAAAGTGCCCTAAAAATAAACAGAGAATAAAATACACCATAAGTGCACATAAAAAATTGATGAATTGTATGAAATACAAAATGAAAGAGAAATTAATAATCTCATAGTAAAAGACATGTTAAAGATATACCACAAAGAATTTTCTCTTGTAAGAAATTTACATTTTCTTTCCCATTGATTTTGTGATGCATTTTGTAAAATTCTAGCAAAGCAGTATCTTTATTCCAACTATAATTAGTATTTAATTTGTTGAAAAGGAAAGCTAAATGTTCCATACACTCTATAGTTCCATGTAATGGTGATTTCTATGTCACACTTATTTCTCTGATTATAACTGCTCAATTTCTTTATGAAGACCAAAGTGTTTATAGTAAAATGTCCTGCATTACACATGTGAACACACCACCACATCATCTTCTAGTTAGCTTTTCCTGGAAAACAGGAATGTGTTAACTGTCCATTATCAGGGTTGTGTAACAAACAGAATTTTAATCAACAGGCCATATTTTAGTGAGGCTATATATAATGCACCTCCAAGAAAAAGAGGCATTAGATTTTATGTATCTGAATAATGATATATTGAGTACCTATCACCATAGCCTTTAGGATAAAAGATATGATTTCTACATGGAATCAATCCAAGTAATTTGTTTTGAATAGTTCTGATACTGGAAGATTCTTAATTCCTGTTTTTCCTCCTTTGAAACTAACTCAATTCTTTCTGTAAAATATTTTCATATTTAAAAATTCTATCATGCCCCAAGGCATCACTTATCCATTAAACACATCCTGTGGTTTCATGTTCTCTAATTCTTCATGATACACACTTCCTGAAACACATCTTAACAGTCCATTTAGCCAAATCATTCACTTGAGCCCAATATGTGCATAGCAAAGTGGTATTATTCCTTTACCACTTTAGAAAATGTGTTTATAATAATTCAAATTAAAGATTATATCAGCTAGTTGCTTAATTTCTTCCTAAAGTGGAATGGTATTACTCACATTGCTTCTTACACACAGAAGTTTATTGGGAGCCTTGGCATCCAACATATTATTGTTTCTAAGCTTTGAATCATTGCAGGATTAAATACAAACATGGCTATGTCCTTATCCAACTAAGTCATTGGTAAAAGTACTAATAGGCCAACACAGTTTAAACGTACAATGCTGACATGGGACGTGGGACACTGTGCTCCTTTTCCAAGTATACTTATTCGATAGGAAACAAGCAAGGATAAGGCCTTGAAGTTTATAATCACAGGGTTTACAGGAACTTCCTGAGTGTCTAGGAACGAGTCATTGAGAGATGAGTGATATTTGTCAGGTCAACTTTTGAATTTTATTAGAACTAAAAACCAGTATCACTAAGGTTTATGAAATTGACTAAACTTCATTTAGTTATTATCAATTTAAACAGTTATGTGTTAGTAGCTCTAACATGTACAATATCACAGTTTTACTCTCAAAACAACATACTCAAGACATCATACTTCTTCTCAAACAAAATAAGCCAGAAACTATGCTTTGAGAAGCTACCTAGTATATCATAAATATACTTCATTTCCTGAAATAAAAAAAGGCCATTGTCCTATAGAAGGTGAATATGAAACAGTGCCTATGGAATGTCTCTATAACAAGTGGAGAGATGCATCATATATCACAAGGCAGATATTCCTGAGGATGAAACACATACTTTGGGCTAATTAGAGCAGGTTTTCTGGATGGCATAGATCCTCCTAGCATTTTAAACATATATATATATATATATATTCCTAACAAGGTACTGAAAGGGTGTACTGCATTGATTTTTCCCTTTCTTTATCAGATCTTATCTGGTTGTCCTTATCCAACTTGGATTCATAAATGTAATAATTTTCAGATAAATTCTGAGGAGTTAAAATGTTACATAAATTCGAAATAGTTAAAATATTGTAACATAGATTTATGTTATATTCATCTAATATTTCATTCCAAGGGGCTAATTATCTTTGGTTTACCACTATTTTGTTGAGGACTTGGAAGTATACATTTCAAAACTATTTAAGCCAAGTGCAAGTGAGAAATCTGTTTTTAGAAATGAATTAAGTTACACGTTTCTGTACTACAGTATACTTATTATATACTGGGTTTAAAAAATGTTATGGATATGAATGGTTTGTCTGAACGTATGTTTGTGCACCATATGTATGTCTTGGACCTCCAAGTGTCAGAGATAGATTCTATGGAACTGGAGTTATCAACAGTTGTGAGCCACAATTTGAGTTCTGGGACTAGAACCTAGGTCCTGTTGGAAAGCAAAAGATATTTTAACTGCTAACTCATCTCTCTAGCCTTAGTGCCTGATATTTCTAAATATCACACATGTTAATATTTCACATGTTAAAACAAGAGATAGTAATACTAGAAAATGAATGCAATCCAATCTTAAGTCATTGGATATCTGTTTCATTTTAGAGGCCAAATTTTACATAAAACCAGGAAAATGAGAACACTTCTTTTTTTCTAGTCCCCTCCCTCCTGCAAACTTCCTATCCCATCCCCCCTCTGCTTCTATGAGGGTGCAATCCCCTTCAGCTCCTTCAGTTCTTCCTCTTACTCTTCCATTGGCGCCCTGTGACCTCTTTCTCCACACTCAACTTGGTTTCATCCCCTGTCTTTCCCAACATTCTATCTCTTAGATGCTATTTTATGCTTTCCTCCCTTCCTGTCCATATCAAAATTTTACTACCACCCAATAAAAATTGACATCAATTTGAAATGTGCCATCCTACTAGGCATATATAAAATAGGCAAATGCTTCTTTGGGTAGATCACAGAGTGTAGTTGCTACTGGGTAGACTGACTTGCCTTGATCAGTAATTAAACATTAGAAGTTTCATAAGTACCGAGACCAGCAAATACGGTTATCTTAATACCTAAGGTAGGCACAGTTACATATGATACAAGGGGGAAAGTATGAAGAAAGCAAAACCAAAGGAACTCTTAAAGACAACAATGTCATCTCAAAAACTGACCAACTGATTCTGCCAAGAATGTATTTGTAAATTATTTATTGTAGTTTCCAGATTCTTCTGTCAAAGTATCAATGATGGCATGGCGAGGGTTACAGAAAGCAGAAAAGAAATGTAATGACGGGAACAAGCAGAATGTAAGCAAGCTGGGAAGGAACATACACGAGCTGGTTTTAAACTCCTTAACTAACGGAAGTCGTCAGGTACATGGAACAGATGGGCTAAAGACTCATTTGCCAGACTGTGTACATAATTGACACTTAAGTGCACTGAAATTGCATACATTTGAAAAAATTTAAATATATACACTGTTATTGTCAAGTATTTTTCTTACCAAAACAAACAAATACTCTATCTCTGTAGGCACCATTTGAAATGGTACAATTCAAATCAATTTAAAAATTCTTGGTTATACACTTTAAAGCATTTTAAAAAGGCATGTGTCTCAAATTTCCTAATTATGAGACAAGTTGGAAAAATGGATGACATTACAGGACTATTGGAATGGAAAATAGTTTATTAATTTGTAGTCTAGTTGAACCCTCAACTAGAGTTTGTGAGAGTCACAAACTCTAGCTCAATTAACATTTGTTTGAGGCCTTTCTCTTTTTCTAGCTGTAAACTGAGACTTACTAGAAATCTCACTGGAAACTTTCTTTATAAAACTATAAATCCTTTTTTTTCTTTTTTTAAATTTATTTTTATTGGATATTATATTTACATTTAAGATTTTATCCCCTTACCCAAATTTCCCCCACCACCCAGGAATCTCCTATCCCATTCCCTCTCCTCAAGCTTCTATGAGGATATGTCCCCACCTACCCCCACTCCCACCTTCCCACTCTCGAATTCCCCCCACAACCTCACTCAGTGTTTAGCCTTCATGGATCTTCTCTTCCACCTATGCCCAACAAGGCCATCCTCCCCTACATGTACAGATGGAGTCATGGGTCCCTCCATATGTGCTCTCAAGCTGGTGGTTTAGACCCCGGGGAGCTCTGGTTAGTTGGTATTGTTGCTCTCCTCATGGGGCCACAAACACTTTCTGCTCCTTCAGTCTTCTCTCTAACTTCTCCATTGGGAAACCCTTGATAAGACCAGTGGTTAGCTGTGAGCAGCGTCTGCCTCTGAATGTGTCAGATTCTGGCAGACCTCTAAGGAGACAGCTATATCAGCAGCATGCACTTCCTGACATCCACATCAGTGTCTACCTTTGGTGACTGTACATGGGATGAATACTCATGTAGAATGGTCTCCAGACGGCCCCTCCTTCAGTTTCTGTCCTACATGGTGTCTCCATATTTGCTCCCTTGAGTATTTTTGTTACTCCTTCTAAGCAGGACTAAAGCATCCACACTTGGTCTTCCTTCTTCATGAGCTTCATGTGGTCTGTGAGTTGAGTCTTGGCTATTCTAAGTTTTTGGGTTAATATCCACTTATCAGTAAGTCAATACCATATGTGTTCTTTTGTGATTGGGTTAACTCACTCAGGATGATATTTTCTAGTTCCATCCATTTACCTAAGAATTTCTCGAATTCATTATTTTTAATAGCTGAGTAATACTCCATTGTAAAAATGTACCACATTTTTTTTGTATCCATTCCTCTCTTGAAGGACATCTGGGTTCTTTCCAGCGTCTGGATACTATAAATAAGGCTGCTATGAACATAGTGGAGCATATGTCCTTGTTTTATATGTTAAAGCATCTTCTGGGTATATGCCCAGGAATGGTATAGCTGGATCCTTAGGTAATGCTATGTCCAATTTTCTGAGGAGCCACCAGAATGATTTCAAGAGTGGTTGTACCAGCTTGCAATCCCACTAACAGTGGAGGAGTGTTCCTCTTCCTCTACATCCTCACCAGCATCTACTATCACCTGAGTTTTTGATCTTAGCCTACCTTGGAGTGAACCTAGCCAAGCAAGTGAAAGATCTGTATGACAAGAACTTCAAGTCTCTGAAGAAAAAAAACTGAAGAACATGTCAGAAGATGGAAAGATCTCCCATGCTCCTGGATTGGCAGGATTAATTTAGTAAAAATGGCCATCTTGCCAAAAGCAATCTACAGATTCAATGCAATCCCCATCAAAATTCCAAATCAATTCTTCATAGAGATAGAAAGAGCAACTTACAAATTCATTTGGAATAACAAATACCCAGGATAGAGAGAACTATTCTCAACAATAAAAGAACTTCTGGGGGAATCACCATCCCTGACCTCAAACTGTACTACAGAGCAGTAGTGATAAAAATTCCATGGTACTGGTACAGAGACAGGCAGGAAGATCAATGGAATAGAATTAAAGATCCAGAAATAAACCCACACACCTATGATCACTTGATCTTTGACAAAGCAGCTAAAACCATCCAGTGGAAAAAAGACAGCATTTTCAGCAAATGGTGCTGGTTCAACTGCAGGTCAGCATGTAGAAGGATGCAAATCAATCCATTCATATCTCCTTGTACAAAGCTCAAGTCCAAGTGGATAAAGGACCTCCACATAAAACCAGACACACTGAAACTAATAGAAGAGAAGGTATGGAAGACCCTTGAGTATCTAGGCACAGGGGGAAAGTTCCTGAACAGAACACCAATGGCTTATGCTCTAAGATCAAGAATTGACAGATGGGACCTCGTAAAATTGCAAGGCTTCTATAAGGCAAAGGACATTGTCAATAAGACAAAATGGCAACCAACAGATTGGGAAAAGATCTTTACCAATCCTACATCTGATAGAGGACTAATATTCAATACATACAAAGAACTCGAGAAATTAGACTCCAGACAACCAAATAACCCTATTAAAAATGGGGGTACAGAGCTAAACAAGAATTCTCAACTGAGGATACTCGAATTTTTCAAGAAGTACCTTAAGAAATGCTTGAAAAAAAAAAAAAAGAAATAGTTAACATCTTTAGTCATCAGGGAAATGCAAATCAAAACAACCCTGAAAAATATAAATCCTAAACCCGTTCAGTAACCCCAGTGTCTTCTAGTGTAGGAATGAAAGACTCTGTAGAAACCCAATACACAATGAAATCCATCAGTTTCCCTAAATCTTATATGTTCATCACTAGGATACTTGAACTAATTTTCTCCCCCGAGAAGACAGTAGTCACATGTGGGTCTTGTTCTTTATCTGAGCATTTTTCTCCTAACATCTTTTCCTAAATCTATGTCAAAAATGTCTTTGGGTGAGCCAGAGAGATGGGTCAGCTGTTAGAGAAATTACTGCTCTTGTAGGACAGGAGTTTGGCTCCTAGCACCCACATCAGGCAGCTCAAAGCTATTTCAATTATGGAGTATGCACAGCTCTTTGCAAACACTTTGTTCTCTTGTACACACTGTGTAGACACATACACATACACACATATACACACATACATACATACATGCACATACATGCAAGCATGTACACACATGTACATGCACACACACAAACCAAAGGAAAAGAAGTATTTAAAATGTCTTTTAATAAACTGAGACTCCTCTTTGAGAAGCCCATACCAATGATCTCATGTGTCTTTATCACTTCCTTATCCATGTGTCTTTCTATTTTTATTAAACCTTAACTCTACCTTACACTGGCCAAAACATTCTTATTTGGGACCATGACACTGATCCTATTATACCAGCATAAAGGTCCCTACAGAATAAGGGGCACCTCAGCTGATGCAGGTGATGGAATAGAGTTGTCTGAACTCTTGCAGCACTGACAACTAAGACAGACATTCTGCACTCTCCCTTAAAGTGCCTTCACTATTTCCTTTCAGATTTTCCACTGTTTTAACACCAATAAAAACATGCATTTGTTTTGCAGTATTGCATACAATCAGCATGGTCAATGTGTCTCGTTTGATTTATTCTTTCTTTCCTTTTCTGTGTACAGAGGACTTGACATCCTCTTATACAGTGAAATGGTTCTACAGTGGTATTCATAATTAGATTCTTTCCCCCAATGTAATCCTTTAAGTACATCTAACTCTCGAGGCCAGAGAAAGGGCTCAAGGAAGCCTACCACAAACCTTACAAAATTAGGTTGTGAGGAAAAAAATGTTTTGGGCACAAGTAATGGCTGGAACCTTATTCATTGCTTTCATGGAAAGCACCAAGGCTGTCTCGAACTGGTTGGAGACACTGGCTCAGATGGAGAGGCACTTTGGAGTGTCTGAAGGTAACCTGAGACTCATTGTGTTACTAAAAGCTAACATAGGGGCAGGATGTAGTTTTTAGATATTGATATGGCATATGATCATGAAGTTGTATGTAGAACTGCATGTACAAGATCTAGAAGAAGGCACACACTGGGCAAATGACATAAAAAACATACCGTGTGAGATGCAGAACCCATCTTTTTAATAGCCTTTACTTAAGAACCCAAGTAAAAATGGAATGGCATGTCTCCAAAAATTTGATCTCTGAAGTCCACACATGTGCCATGGCATATCCAAGCATACTAATAATTTTTAAAGAAGTAAAATGAAGACAATTTAAATTTGGTGTCTATTCATTTAGCAATTTGGAGACAGACAGTTTATTATAATTTACTATAGTCACAATTCTGGGCAATAGATCACTAAAATTCATTTTTTCCTGTCTAAATAAAACTTCTTTTGGATAATAGATGTGTTAATTAGCATTATTTAATCCTTTCAGATAGTACACATGCATCATTACATCACTTTGCAACCCGTAAATGTACATCATCATTATTTGCCAATTAAAAATAAAATATATGGTTCATAGTTAGAAAAATATGCTGGTCACATGTAATATGGGGAGCGATAACATACTAGAACATTTTAGGATAGAACCCTTCTTTCTGAGTGTCCATAGCAATTAAGTTAAATGTCTTGTTCTTCTAGCTATTTTCTTTCCAAAGTAAGGTATTATCTCTACTTAATAGGGGAAAGTTATCTAAGAAGTTAATACCAGCCTTATCATAATTGCTATTGTCACTTCTAAAATCAGTGAACTGGTAAATTTAGCATTACAGAAAGAAAAAGAATGCTGTTTGAAAGGCCAGGTTTGTTTTATTTTCAGAAATATAATTTAATTCTATTAAAATATTCCATAATATGAAAAATAAAAACAAAATATAAAAAGATAAGTAAGCCTTGATAGGTACCTAGTCAGACAATTAGCAGGCTTGCAGGGCACTGAGGATGACCTAACCTCACATTGCGGTTCTCTCCTCTTATTTCCCTGTTACACACCAACTTACAAAGGAGGGTGTGCCATAATCATTCATCTTAGATTCATAATGTCATGGTCAAGGCAGAAAGAAGCATCAAAAATGTTCATCTGAAAATTTAAAATACCACTAGAAATAATGGAGGATCCAGGGCTTTATTGAGTCCTTTAACAGTCTCATGGAAAAAGGTACTTTGTCCTGGTAAACCATTGCTATTATACAAATAGCAATGGTTTTGGAAGACAGAGAAGAGGATCTTTGACTTTGAGGCTAGCCTGGTCTACAGTATGAGTTCCAGGACAGCCAGAACTACACAGAGAATCCCTGTATCCAATAACAAAACAAAATAAATCAAACTACTGCTGCTACTACTATTACTACTACGACTAATTTGTACAAGTTTCAATCAAAAGAATGAGATATGATTCATCCATTTAGCCTTGGTAGAGACATAAAATTTAAATATCCCACAATATTAAAAGATTACAGAAAATTGTCAGAACTGATACTCCTGAAGGCATGTTAGGGAATAACAGTCTCCTTATGAAGTGTGGGCGTGTATACAAAGAAAATCCTTCCTCATTGCAGTTGTGTACAGAACTTCACTGCTATGATGGTGTGGTTTCTGAGTTCTAACTCCAAAAGCATTTCTTCTCTCCTTTTCTATAGCTCCCTTGTTTGGGTACTAACCAAACCCAGAGCCTGAGTATCCCGATGGTCATGAGGCTCTTTCTCTTACTTTATTCCTCAACCCCTTGTGTGATGACAAATTTATCTATACCACAAAACACTTGACTTTCTCTCTCCCTCCTGTGCATTTTTCTTCTCCAGGCAGATTCTGACATTTAGAGCTTCCTGTACTCTTTTTCTCCCAAATTCCAATAAAGCTGACAGAGAATATGCTCTTGAATAATACTATTGAATAATACTATATACTCAGAGGCTCTATAGCAATACTTCTGTCACATTGTCTGGTGCCATGCACAATGAATTCTTCACACACATATGCATACACACACAAAGGCACACACACATGTACACACACACACAAACACGATAGTCTAGATTTGGTAAGTTTAGTCTCATTAGGAGGTACAGTAAGTAAAGCTTAGGCAGCTACCTGTTGCTGAAGAGGTCAGAGAACTCAAGAGGAAAACATTCTTTCTTAAAGTAATATAATTCCTAATTTCATTCTAAATACTTATCGTTATAGCCAGAGAGAAACGTAGCTCTCACCTCCCATCAGTACAACCCCTACACTTAAGCCTTATGGAACACTTCTGAGGAGGAGAAGAAAAGATCGTAAGAGCCAGAGGAGTAGAAGTTTGTGATTTTTAGCTATGATAGGGAAGTGACCACCATGAAATCTTAGTAATGTTGAATTTATATATTTATTTGTTTATATGTACATGTGTAAAGTAGAAGTAAAAGAAGAAGTGGCAGTTAATTTGGACTAAGTTTGAGTGGGGTGGAACGACATAGAAAGACCATTAAATTATACTTTAATTAGAAAATACATATAATTCAACCAAAATGAATAGATGGAATATTCTCAACCTGTTCTCTAAGTGATGGTAAGTAGTACTCCATATCATAAATTTTTAGTGATATTAGAAAGTTAAATTGAGGTTTAACACACTCTGTTTCTCTCTATGTCTCTCTCACTGTCTCTGTCTCTCGCTGTGACAGAAGGAATTTGTTATTTATCTAGAATCTTAAAAACCTCATTACTATATAAACTACATGTTACTAGATATACAGTGCTCATTACTATATATACAATGCTATACTTTTATACAGCGCTATACTTTTATTCATAGAACTTCAAAGACTCAGAATATTTCCATAGATTTAGAAGGCTCCTGTTGAAAGCATCATATTGAGGACCAGTTAAACCAAAGAAATGGAGTGAGCACATATTTGATGTTGCTTTGCTGTATGTTTACACTGCGCATATTAAGCGGATGACAGAATTTAGATAGAAAAACAGCACTCTTTTCTAAGTTCAGAGAGATATCATTAACCTGACTGTTCATTATTTCCTCATAAATATGGTTCGTCACATGGGAAGCATTAAAAGGTAGATCTATGGTCATAACTTTTTATGTGTAGCCTTAAAATAAATTCATTGTCTACATACACCCATCTCAGAGTTTCTTACCCACAGGTGATTACATTGTTCACAGTAATAACTGAGTACATTTTAGTATGTCTTTCAGCAAACCAAGGATCTTCTAGTGCTGAAACAGCCCACGTATTTCCTCTCATTTAAAATAGCATGTAACTTAAATAAGTAAACAAACACTTAGGTAGATTCCATATAGCATTAAGCTAGGTTTATTTCCGTTTATATTCAAGAATATATGTCCTAATAAGAACTACATGAAATTGTAGCAGAGATAAGAATGGGCAGAGATGACTTGCACATCTACAGTCAATCCACAGCCCTTAGAGAAGTTGTACTAAGTTGTTTTGGGGATGTAGCCTAACTACAGATTTCAGGCTCACTCTAGCATCTTGTGCATGTCACCTCCTGCTGTCTAGGTGGTGTTGTCTCATGCCATCCTTCTGTTTTCTATATTGTCCCACTGCCATCTCACATTGACTATTCTTCTCCCTGCTGATGATTGCTTCCATCAGGTGTTTACAGTGCTAACACAGTAGCCAAGGCAAGACACAATCCCTTAGGCAGGTGATTTTCATAGAAAAAAAATGTAGTGTGCTTAAGTCTAGTTGATTCATAATGATAGTCTTGACCACCTCCATCTTATAATTGTTTGAGGAACACAACTCCAATGCAGGCTTTTTTTTATCTTCCTATTGCTGTTATAACAAATTACCACAAACAGAGCATCTCAGAGCAACACAAATTTAGGAAATCACAGTTTGTGCAGGTCAAAAGTGTGGAGCATTCCTGTTGGCTTTTCTGTTTGTTTTTAGCTTGGTTTCTATCACTCTGAGAAACAGAATGAATAAAAACATCTTAGAGAAGAGAGAGTTTATTTCACCGCACAGGTTACAGTCTTTCATGACAAGAAGTCAGAGCAGGAACTCAGGGCAGGAAATTAGATACAAAAACTGAAGCAGAGGTTATAGAGAAACACTGCTTACTGACTTGCTCTTCATGGCTTGCTTAGCCTGCTTTTTATACGACTCAGGATCACTTGCCTAGGGGTGAACCACCCGCACTGAGCTGGGCCCTGCCACATTAATCATTAATGGAGAAAATGCCCTGATTACCTGGAGGTAATCTTATGGAGGCATTTTCTTAACTAAAATCCCTCTTCCCAAATAATTCTAAATTGTGCCAAGTTGACAAAACTCAATCAGGACAGGGTTCTGCTTAAGAATTTAAATGGTTGAAGTCAAAATGCTGGTAGGCCTGCATTCCTTTCTAAAGGATGTGGATGAGCCCACCCACAGTTCCTTTCAGTTGTAGAACTGATGTTCCATTTCCTAGTTATCAACCAAATATGGGTATTAGCTTCTGAGCCTACAGCCATTGGACTGTAGCCTGTCTCCTTCACCTTCAATGCTAGCAGTGACAAGCTGACACATTCTTAAACTGCATTCTCCAACTATAGCAAGGGCAAGTTCTTTGCATTCAATAGTCGTTTAATTAAACTCTACCTATTTAGAAGGTCTATAACAATTCCCCAACCTTACCTTTAATCACATTACAGCCTGTATGTTGAGCATACACGTACCACACATGTGCCACACATGGAAAACACATTTTTGGATATACATGCATGTAAATGTCCCATCTGAGATGTAATACAACAGAATAGGCTTTAGGAGAGTATGGGCTGGAGGTTTTAAAATGTCCTTTATTCTGCTTACCACACGGAAGCTGAATTTGGCCTAGTAGTCATTTTTATAAATAAAATTTTACCAGGATAGCAGCATATCTATTTATAAATTTTATTTATATATCTAGATATAAATATCTATATATTTTCTGTGGCTGATTTCAAAATATGATAGCATAATTGAGTACATATGACAAAAATAATTAGATTCCCATGTATGAAATATTTACTCTCTGCTCCTTCACTGAAAAAAAATTTGCTGATCTTTGCTTCAACAATAGGACAATTATTCTAAAATATTTTTGAAAATATCAAATAGATGATGGAGATAAAAATAAGCTGAGAAATATGAGGAGGATCCTTGCTCGTGCTGAGCAATTGAGAATATAACCAGAGAAGTAACCAGAGAACGATTCTCCTCTCGCATTTAGCTATTGGCAGAACATCTGTCTCCTTGTCTAGTTAGCACTTCAAGATGCTCCAGCAAAATAATCAACAAGAGCGTTAAGCAGGCAAAATAATAGAAATTGCTTCCAAAAAGACAAAAGTTAGGATAGAACAACAGTTGAAAAAGTACAGCTTGTGAAAACCAGAGGTGCACAGAGTCCAGTTTCCACAGCTTTAGGAAATGACTTTCAATACTTTATTGCTTTTGATAATCACGAAAATACTGATGCATGCTAGAATTAAGTTGCATTGTTTCTTATCCTTATTGATGGCGAAGAGCACTGAACATTTCTACCATATTTCTTCTGTGATGTAATGCAAATAATATGACTTCTGATCAATTTTCATTCGTACTCATATATCAAATTTTATCGTTTGTTTAGTTTGGTGGGTTGTCATGAGAAAATATGGCAAAGAAGGTAAAACTCACAAGTCCAAATTCCCATGATAAATTTCACATACAGCTAGCTACTTCAGGAACTACAGATAATTCCCATGATGCTGATGCCTTTCAACCTTGAAAGAAGAAGAAGCACCCTACCCTACAGTACATTTCTTTTGTTGTTTTTTGTTTATTTGTTTGTTTTGTTCTTACTTTTTTTTGACATGATTAGATTAAAAAACAGTACGATTTAGGCATCTTAACAGAAAGAATTACATAACTAGATTTTATATGGAAAAAAGTAAAATTTCAGCCTTGCGAATTTGATATACATGACAGAGCCACAATGCATTTACTTTCTTCTAATTCGTCTTTTAAAATGAGGGTGTCATCTACCTTGGAAAGACACAGCAGGTCTAGATTATTATCCAAAGAACACTCAGAGTGAGTATGTGTGTATGTATTTGTGTATATACACAGATGCAAGCGACTGTCCTTATTTAAACCTCAATAATTATTTTCAAAACATTTTAAAACTTTACAAACATATCACAGAATCCCAAAAGTTTACATGTAAAAAATCCTGAAATGACAACAGTCATCTATAATACAAAGTCCTTTTTCTGGGAAAGCAACATTGATAATGCTTAAAAGCAAGCAATTGCTGTGTCTAAGCATTAAGCATCAGAAACTATACTGTTATAGCTCATGAGAGAGAAACTTTAACACAGAGAAAGTGAACTGAGAATGGCGTACTGCTCATTAATGACTTTGCTAGTTAGAGCTGCAATTGACTTTGCTAAATATCATTTGCAATGGCACCGTTCCATATTCTATTTCTTAGTCCTGAGGACTCCCAGGGGCCTCATTACATTTAACATACTATAAATGCTATTTGTGAAAAAGCTTTTTAAAAGGACAGATTTCATTTACAAAATGTTAATGGGCTTCTTCCCTAGACCCACTAAAACTTTTAATTTCCATCTTTCTATTTTATTCACATGACGTATGAAGCATGTGCCATTTGCAAGTTGTTATTCTTTAACTCAGAAAAGTGCAGAAGATACTTTTCCCATAAGAAAACAGGTAAATATAGACAGATTTGTCATTACAAGTTTCTTATATCCAAAGTAGTTCAATTGCAAAGGAAATCAATGGGTATGCAGATGTATGTATAAAATGATGAAGCTTTAGTTTATTTTTGTCTCAGTGTTCATATTAAAATGCATTTTGTTACATTCTAGCTGAGACTCACTATTTCAGCTTAGGTTATTTTATTATCTCCTTAACAGAAGCAATCTATTATCTGTGTATGGAATGCCAGTATATGACTGGCAATAAATATCAAGATATTCAGTAAATCAGTCAAATATTTCTTCCTTCAGTGAAGAATAAAATGGCTTTCAAAATCAAATTTTGTTGATAATATAAATGTAAATGTAATAAGTGTTAAAAATTCAAAACAATAACCCCAAAGGGCTAAAGATACTGCACAAACAATGTGGTGCACATTTTAGGTGAAGAAAGCAAAGAATTGTCCAGAGAGGAACTCATTCATAGAGGCTAGTTGATGTCATGTTTGAAAGCAGGATCTCATCAAAACTGTAGGTCAGCAGGACATAACATAAGGCATGACCCCTTATAAGCTTTATAGCCTTCTATCTCTCCCTGCCTCAATTCCTCAATATATTTGTTTACATTTCCTTCAATATGGATAGTTTGCAATGAGAAAAAATTGGGAGTTGAGCCTGATCAATTCAATTACTTAAAACATTAAAAAAAAAACCCACTGAATTAATTCTAAGTGACTTACGATCATTGTCATAACATACTTCTGTGCTGACACACGAGTACAGCATCTAGTTGATGCATACTAAATACTGTTTACAATCTACTCTGTTTCTCATACACAGACCATTATTTTTTTATATATGGTTTATTTTATTTTTTAAAAAAGTCAACCAACAAATATGTATTTTCAGGAACGTTTGATGCAAATAATAAGCATCTTCATTTTTTTAAATGAACTTTAGTAAAGTTATGAGACTGTGTTACAGTTTGAATATGACATGCCCATCAAGAGTTTATTTATCGCTATGTAGGTGAGCTGATGGGGAAATGTGGAACCTTCAAGAGTTGAGACCTAGGAGGACGAAATGGGTCAATGTGCCTCTGAAAGTTAGAGATGCCATCTAGTGTCTCTCTTGGCTTCCTTTCCACCAAGATAGGAGAATAGTTTTGACTCTAACATCACTCTCACAGGATTCTGCCCAAGCACATGGGCAATTATGTGGCCCAAACTCTCTAAAACAGGCAAAAAGAAATAACTCCTCATTGACATTATCACATGAGATGTTTGTTCATAGGGATGAGAAAAGTAAATAGTAAAGTCAGTTCCCTTGAAATCGGTTTTCCATTTTTTTTCTTTTTCAGTTTATCAGAATAAATTTCTCTAAGAGATTTTACATAAGAAGCAAGCTACATAGTCTACTTTTGTGCTATGTCTTTTGGCAGTCCTAGAATCATACTGCAAATAATATCTCTCACTGCTTTGCACGACTTCCTGTGACTACACAGACGTGTTCACAAGAAACCAGAACAACAATAGAGAAACAGATAAATCTCAGAGAACCTTGAATACATGAATAAATAAGTTTCTTACTGAAAAGCAAGTGTGTTTCCCCCCCCCCCCATTTTCAGTAGAGTAAGGTAATGAGGAAGAAGATACTGAGAATAAGTCATCAGCCTGCTCACATGGTGTCAAAAGCAGAAAAGATGTAATAGTTTAAATATTAATTATAATATAGGAAAGTCATTGCAGAAAGATTTGCAGTTTCATTAAACAGTCTCAAAGCCTGGGGCAACTTATGATAATGTAGTTCACAAGAAAGATGATTATCTTTTTCTCTAAAACTAAAGGCCAATTTCTGGGGAAACCAGAAATTACACAATAGCAGAAGCATGTGAGTTTTGTAGCCCAAGGGATGTGAATGAAAATTCTCTTATTCACTAAATAAATACATAAACTTGAGAAATCAATTCAATCACTTTTTTCTTTTTGTTTATTTACTCATTTATTTTTTAAGATCATAAGAATGCTCTCCTTGTGCACACCACAAGAAAGAATCATATATTATTATAAATGTTAGTCACTGTGGAGGTGCAGGAAATTGAACTCAGGACCTCAGGAAGACCAGCCAGTGCTTTTAAGCAATAAGCTATCTCCCAGCCCTTACTTTTTGTTTACTTTAATACAAAATTTGACATCATATAAACATTGCAAAGGAAAATAAAAAACTAAATACATGCAAATAGGTGATAGCCCTTTTAAATACAAAACTGGAAATAACTTTATCAGGACAATCTTGATAGGAACCACTTTCCTTGGCCGAATTCATTACTGATTTAATTATTTAATTAAATGTAAAAAGTATAGAAAGTAATTTTACATTTTACCAGACTGAGTAACATGCAATTACAAGATGCAATGATCTAGGGAAGGGCTCTTGTTATCTAGGTATGGGCAATTTAGATTGCTAGAGCACCTGGGGAATTTTAACAATTTTTTATAAAAAAGTAAGGGTTAAGTAAGGTATTAAGATTAAGTGAAAGTATTAGTGCTTTTCCATGTCACACTATATAGGTTAAATCAGGTTTAAATTTTTTACCTTACATTTATGGGTGTTTTGAGCGCATATATGTTTGTACACCATATGGATTCCTTGTAGCCAAGGTGGACTTGAAACTTGAGTTACTTATCATTTCGAGTGACCATATAGTGCTGGGAATTTAATCTAAATCCTCTGGGAGATCAGCCAGTGCTTTAAACCACCAAGCCTTCTCTCTAGTCTTACTACCTTCTGTGTTAAAACATCTCAATATTCTTTAAGTCAACTCTTCTCTTTGGAAGTAATTTTTATAGATTTGACTGCAAATGAGGTTTAAATCTGTATTACTTTTTCCTATTGCGTAAAATAAATTCTTATTTGTATTTTGTTTCCGAGATGTAACAAGTATTTAGTAAACGTGAATGCACAGATACATTAATTTACCAATTATTCTCTTGGATAGACTGAGCAGCTTTGTCATGAATGAATGCATAGAATTATATGGCTGTCTGCTTCTATACATGTTCATAAAAAAACAAGGTCATTTGTGACTATAAAAATGAAAAATGTAGTTTCATCGATTAAAAGAGTGATTATAAACTTCATTCAAGGGTAAATCTGTAAGAAGCACGGTGTAAAGGGTGTGAGACTTACATTCGCCAAGTGAGCTAGCTCTATCTCCAAAAATGAGTCAGTTGTTTTAGGTTCAGGCCTGATTGTGACCACGATGATTTTGGAATTGACGACAGTATAATTTCTGAAACAGAATAATAACGATTAAAAAGAGAAATCATTGATAAAAACTTTGATTCATGATGCTCTGGTACCTGTTGAGATGACATTAAGCAATGAATCCCCAGTAAAAGCATAGATACAAGCATAATATTCCCTGAAAAATACAATTGACTCTTATGAACAAACCTTCTCAGAGTGTAGGAGTTCTGGGAAGAACAAAAGGCATTTAATCATATTATATGCAGAATAGAGGAAAGCAACAACAATACAGGCAACTTTCCAAGTCCTCACGTCCAATTCAGTCACAGGAAGGAATAGACCATAAATTGAAACGTCAGGCAATCTTTGAATGAGTATAATTCATTTATCTCAAGGAAGACCTCACAGTATTATTCTCCAGAAGACGAAATATTCTTCTTGCCAAGTGCTGTCTTGGCACTTTTTTTAAACTTCTCCAAAATGTATGATTTAAAACTGGCATGTGAGATAGGATGAAAGCATGCAGAACTTCAATACCATGTCCGCTACTGTGAAACGTGTCTCTCCTGGAAGAGTTTGCTAGGAGACATTCACTCACAAAAACTTTCCATGTAATCATATACATAATTAGAAAATTGTAAAGAAATGTAAATATATGTAACTAAATAAATAGTATATAGATTTTAATCTAAACTATTTAAATAGTATAGATTATTCACTATAGATTTAAAATTTTCACTGTTTTTAACATTTTGAAGAAATAAGCATATTTATGCCTCATTGATGGTTTGAAATAAATAATTTGATATCCTGATAGGCAGATCCCATTTTAGAAAATTTTTATATAAATGTCAGGAATAAGTTCATATTTTAAAAACTCATATTTGTTTTTCAAGGTATCATTTAAAGGTCACCTAACCTAATCATATACTTTAATGCTGCTCTATACTATTATGCAAGCACTACCATCCAGCAAATCTGATCCCTTCTCTCTGATTCTAAGCAGTGTCCTTGTACTCCATTGTAGATTATCCTACATTTGCCATGATAATCATAGATGTGCAATCACTGTAAATTTCAGTTTCCTAGCATATTACATACAGATTTTGTGTTTGGTTTCTCAGTATATTTTTAAAAAATTGTAATTGTGTAATTTCACAGGCCAGCTATGCTATAATTTATCTATTCACCAATTAAATAACTTTGAATCATTTTTGTTATGTTAGCATTTATAGATATTCACAGGTGACTCTTAGGAATAATTGTGATATATACTTTACCTGTACACATATTTTAATATCTTGCATAAATACCTGAAAACTGCTTGCTCATGTGGTAAAGGCATGTTATTACTTTATAAGTCACTCTGATTTCTGAAGGCTACATTTTTGGAGCCCTAGAATTATGAAAAGTTAAAACATCAGACTTTTTTCCTAATAGAAATGGTAGGGACAAAGATGGAGCAGAGACTGACAGAATCGCCAACCAATAACCAGCCCAACATGGGCAAGAATTAATTCCTGACATGATTAATGATACTCTGTTATGTTTGCAAAGAGAAGCCTAGCATAATTGTCTTCTGAGAGATCCCACCCAGCTCTGACTAAAGCAAATGCAGAAACCCACAGCCAAACACTAGACAAAGGTCAGAGACTTTTATGGAAGTGTTGGGGGAAGGATTGGGGAACCTAAAGAGGAAAGGAACTCCATAGGAAGACCAACAAAGTCAAAATACTAGAGCCTTGGGGGATCTCAGAGACTGAGCCATCAGCCAAAGAACATACAAGGGCTGGACCAAGACCCCTGGCATATATATCTCAGATGTGCAGATCAATCTTCATGTGGGTCTCCCAACAACTGGACTGGGGGTATCTCCCAAACTGTTGTCTGTCTCTGGAATCTCTACCCCTAACTAGGTTACCATGTTTGTCTCAGTGGGAGAGGATGTTCACTAATCCTACAGAGACTTGATGGGCCAAGGTAGAGGAATACAGAGGTAGAATGGGGTAGGGTGGGGTGGGGTGGGGTGGGATGGGGTGGGGAAGCTACCTTCACAGAGAAAAAGGGGAGGTGGGATAGGACTGCGTGAGGGTGTACCAGGAGTGGGTACGTAATCAGGATGTAAAAATGAATAACTAAATTAATTAATGGGGAAAATCAGATTTTTCTCTATTTATGGTAACTTTTCTTTCTGCAATGCTATTTTATGCAGAATTTCACCACAAACGAATGCTAGAGTGATTTTTAGCAGAGGGACTAGAAGTATACTGTGTACAAAATACTATTTTAACCTATTTCTCCTACATTTAGTACTTCAAACAATGAAATTTTAAATATTTGTAAATGCCCAAGGAGGCATTCAGTGTGTTAGAAAATTGGGTGAGAAGAAAACAAAAGCAACAAAAACATAGCATTAGCATATTATATTTTCCCACAGGGGGAAGTGAGTGTAAACACAGAGAGATGGTAAATTATTTGTCACTAGGGATATATTTGCATCTTTTTCATTCTATGTAAGTAATTGAACTAGTGATCAATGGGGTGATGATCAGTGACAAAGAAAGCAAAGATGAACCCCCAGCCCTGTACAAAGCATTAGCTTAGTCAGGCTCCACAGTCACTCAGGTGATGGTCTGCTGTAAAAGTACCGTAGAGAAGGGTATCTGTGTTACAGCTTTGATGCAGTCTGGGTATTATAGTATATTTGGAATTTATTTGAAAAAAATTGTGTGCATCCAATTATGTTAATAGGTATACTTGTCTCATTTATATGGCTATTCCCTTGCTCTATACATCACACAGGAACATGCATTGAGGTTTATTATAGCATCCAGCAGACAAGCATGCTTCCTTCCATAGGATTACAATTACATGCTTCCTTCCATAGGATTCTAAACTCAAGGAGGGTAAGGATGATTACTGCCATTTACATCCTCATTACATCTTGTATGTTTCCATGATCAAAACAGGTTTGAATATTTTGTGGAACATCCAACCACCCCCCCCCAAAAAACCCAAACATTTTACTAAGTTTATTTAAAATGTAATGCCAATATCATAGGAAAATGGCTAATAAAGAAAAAAATATGCAGACATACATTGTGCAGTGGCTCCCTTTATTTTATTTTTTATATAAAATGTATATATTGCACAAAGTTCACTTTAATTTATTCCATCAATTTATTATAATTTGCATAAGTGAATAGCTGGCTCCTGATATGCCACGTCAGGCTTTGTGATCTCCTAATGCTTCCTGGCTGGCTGCACAGTGGTATACATTGCTAAGAAAGCAAATCTTACAGCCAAGTGGATTTCATGACTAAAGTAATAAAGTTCTTCTCTGTCCTTGAGATTTGCACTGGTATTCATCAAAAGGTGAGTCAACTTATTCTTAAAGACAGGATGAAAGGTGATTAAAATGCAACACGGATGTATATAAGAAACTTTTTCAATATGATTTGCATATTTTAATAGAAAACATTAAAAAAAAACAATAAGCCAAAGAAAGAAGTCTTAGCTATAGTAATGCCAGATCAGGTAGCTATATGGTTGAAAACTATCACAAGAGGAAGGAGACCATCCAATAAAGACAAACAACTCAATGCACAGGTTAGATATGGCAATCATAAATGCATGTGCTCCTCAGAGTAGAAGACACGGATACACAAGGCAAATATTAAAAGAATTATAAGGAGAAGTAGAGAATAATCAAAACTCTCACACTCCATTTGAATAATGGGCAGAAAAAGATGAAAGAGGAACAAGAATATATGAATAGCATGTAGACCAACTGTTCCTAACAGACATAGATAGCCCACCCAAGGCAACTTCAGAAGAGCACAGATTTTCTAAGTGTTCATTGAGAATTCTCCATAATAAACTACCTGTGAGGGACTGTTACTGGTCATAATACAATGGAAAATATGATTGAAATCATATCAATAGCTGAAACTGTAAAACAAGACATTTCTCAAGTATGTAAAAAGTTAATGCATATTCAAACAACTAGCAGGTTAAGGATGAATCACAAGAGATAGTAGAAAATTATTTAAGGTAAATAAAAATAATACACAAGCCACACTTATGAGATGCAGTGAGAACAGTATGAAGAGTTAATTTTAGAATGATAAACATAAGAGAAGAAAAATCTCAAATAAAAAATCCACAACTTTATAACTCAAGGAAATAAAAACCCAAATAAATGTTAGAATAGGATTGGATACATATTAGTACATAATGTACTATATATGATATACACATATATAGGAAAAATATAACTGAAAAGATAAAAATCAACAAAACTAATAGATATATTCTATAATATCAATACAACTAAAAGCACTTAATTGTATATATTTTTAAAAGGAATGGTGTCTAAGTAAAAAAAAGCATAAATCAGAGAGGAACTATTTCATCTGACCACAGAATAAATGATGTCCAAAATTTCTATGATAAATTAATTCCATGCCAATAAATAATGTATCCTGGATCAAACAGGTTAATATTTAGATGTGTATAGTCTTCAAAGACTAAATCATGGAGCAATCAAAATTTGCAAAGACCTATGCTTATAGGTTTATGTACTATAATTACATATATATATATATATATATATATATATATATATATATATATATACACAGATATGTTACAGATATAGTATTTTAAAATATGGGTCTAGTAAGGATATTGGATTAGAAATAATAATTCTTAAGCCATATCAACTACAAAATTTCAAAACCACATGTTTGCACTGTAGAAACTTTAAAAAAGCAAAACAACAGAAAAAACAAAAACCTAACACCAATTCTTAAACTCTTTTATAAAACTGAAGGAGACACAGAGAGTAGTGCTTCAATATTTCAATAAAGAAATCCCAGAGAGCAGTAAGATGACAGGTGGAGATGGTTAATAGTTATGTGGAAAAATTTTGCTATGTTTTTTACCACAAAAGTTTTAATGTAGTGTTATTTTAAAAAAGGTGGAGGGGACAGTAAAATAGACAACACACACAAAGGAAAGCACAGAATAATATGAAAAAGTACATAAGTGCTGATTGACAGTTACTGAAATTCCTGAAGTCAGTTTTTATTTTTAGAATTATCATTCATGTAGGTTCAAAGATGACAGCTTTACAAATTTGTTTAAATAAGGCTTCCCACTTTAGATGAATCAAAACACAATAGGAGATTTGCCATAGTCTGGTAACCAAAAGACTTCATCAGGATGCTATGTATGTGTTTGCTTTTAGGGAAAAGCTGGAAAAAGCTGAGGAGGAGGGCAACCCTATTGGAAGACCAGTACTTTCAACTAACTTGGACCCCCGAGATCTCTCAGGCACTGAGCCACCAACCAAGCAGCATGCATTAGCTGATCTGAGCCCCTCGATATGTAGACAGTAGAGGACTGCTTGGTCTGGCCTCAGGGAGAGAAGATGCACCGAATTCTCAAGAGACTTGAGGCTCCAGGGAGAGGGGTGGTCTAGTGAGGTGGGGGTGGAGAGTGGGGACATACTCTTGGAGAGAGGAGAGGAGGGATGGGATGAGAAACAGTCAGAGGACAGACCAGGAGGGGGATAACAACTGGACTGTAAAAGCAAAAAAATTAAAGAATTTTAAAGAAATAATGACAGATAGTTCATCAGTTAAGATCACTGAATGCTCTACCAGAAGACCAGGGTTCAATGTAAATTCACACAAGGTGACTCACAACCATCTATAACCCTAGTCCCAGGGTATCTAAAGTTTCCTTTTACCTTCCACAAGTACTATGTACACACATGGTACACAGCTATCCATGCAGGCAGAACACCCATACACACACATCAGAAAAGGTACATGATTCTTGATATATAAACTAAGTCAAAATTAGATGAGAGCTTTCTTGTTTCATAGTTACAAATTGGAAATTCAAGTTTGGAAGCTGCAGTCTTGGTGGAGTGGGTGATAGACTTGATTTCAAGTTTGCTTTTCTAACACGTGAATTTAGAGTCTCAAAAATGATAATGGTTGAGGAAGCAAATTCCATCTTAAAAAGCTTGGCTAAATGAAACCTAGACTTTTATGCATAAGGTAATGCTACATTATTTTATACCATTAGTCATGTGAATTTGGTACCAAGGATAGTTTTAATATCAAATGTCTCCATGATGGGCACAAAGAAAGCTTAAGAATCTCATAAAATGAAAACATTCCTTTGTGCACAGAGGATGAAGCGGGGTGGTTCATAGTTTAGTACTTGAGACTATGGAACATTCATTCTCGAGGAAGCTAACTCTTCAGGATCGTTTCCCAATGCCTGCGGGGTAAAATTTTTCCTCTTTGTTTTCCTTTTATTTCTACTAATATTTAAATAATTTCTTTTCTCATTTACTAATATTTAAATAATTTCTTTCCCCATTTGTGTTGAATTCCTTTTTTCAAAGATAGGTGTCCATGAGTTGTGAAAACACTGTAGCTCTTTGCTTTTTTTTTTTTTTAATACCACAATGGAATTTAATAAAATAGTATCAATAAACTTTAGTGAAATGGAATTTAATAAAATTTCAGTTGGACTCCTTTTGCTGTCTTGCACGTTTATATCAACATTAAAATACATAAAACACATAATTTCATTTCCCTACACCTTACCACTCTTCGTACACTCAGAAGTAAGGTGGGTTCCTTACAAAACCTGGAACCTGATCAGTTAAATGATTGTTTGCAATTGTCCATAGAATCTGTGGCTTCATATATGCTTGGATATACTATTCTTTTTTCTTAAACATGTTTTTCTCAAGATAATTCTTTTAGAAGTGGAATTACTACATCAAGGAAAATACAGTTCTCAATTTCTTGGCATTGCCAAATTGGCCTCTAAAAATATAACAGCATGACAGGAACTTTCCACAGCAGTTTCTGAGATAGGCAGTCTGTAGACTTAGGAATTGCTGGTTATGGACTAGCAACTATGTACAGCTCTGTCAGCTTCCTCAATTGTCTCCGTGGTCTAGGCTAGCTGACTTAACTTTCTAGGCTCTCTCCTTGTCTGAAAGAAGGAAAACAAACAAACAAACAAACAAACAAACCAACCTAGGCCTTGGTTGTATCAGGCCAGATTGTCAACACCAGGGCTATCCAAGACTGCCCATATGTAGTCCTCTCCTTCTGGAATGTCAAAGAAGAAGACATATGCTTTATTTTTTCTCTTTGATTCATAGCCCAGAGTGGGTTCAAGATCTGAATATTCCTGCCCTTGAATTTTGAATGATAGAATTACACCAGCCCACCACTACTCTTAGGTGGGTTGTCTAACTTTCAGCTGTAAGAAATTGTTTTAAAAAGGATGAAAGTGGGGTGCAGAGAACAGCACCTGTGTAATTTAGACTCAAGTAGAGCATACTTCTTTTACTTGAAGGAAAAATTCAAATTCTCTTAAATTTATCTTTTAATTTTGTAAAAAAGTATTCGTTGTGCATGTGTGTGTGTTTGTGTGTGTGTGTTCATACATGTCATAGCATCCATTAGAAGTCAGGCATCAGTCTTCTGATACCATCATGGTGGTCTTGAGGTTCAAACTCAGGTCATCAGGATGGCTAGTAGGCTGAGCTATCTCACCGGGTATGAAATTTTTCAATTTTAAAGGGGAAAGGTAGTCAAGGAACAAAATAAAAATCAAGGATTGAAGAATGGTGGAATGCATATTGGGGCAAGAAGAGAAAAACTACCTAAGCAGTAGTAACTACTTAGAAGTAGTTTCAACTTTCTGCAGATTTAAAAAGTAACATGCAAATTTAACCTATGGTCTTAGGTGAAGAAAACTTCCTTAATGTTTCTTTGAAACACTATGTCTTCTCATCTTTCACAGTTCCTGGTTCTGTTTGAAGGTAATTGTACCAAAATACAAAATCCTGAGACTTTATCACATTATCTAACATTTCTAACACATCTAACATTAAAAGAATTTTTCAAAGGTGAAAAAATAGCACTGTGGGTGCTTAGGAGATATGAAATATATTGCTACATTTCAGATATTAAATAACCGAAGCAAAGCCAAAAACCACAAACAAAAATACCTAAACACAGTTTTCCATTCAAAGAACTTCAGCAGGCATTTTATCCTGAGCTTTCTACTAACTTTATTTCTGGATAATGAACGACACATAAGTGTCTCCTACAGTCACTTACTGAATAACTACATATACTATTTACCATCTAGACAATCTAATTTGACCTAATTATACATCTTTATGTGTAATAGGAGATGCCTCAATACTGTTTATATATGTAATGCTTCAACAGAATAATCGGCATATTGACCATTTTAAAAATCAAGACTTTGTGGAGAAAATATTCCAATTCCTTTCTTCCAGTTATTTTAAAATCTGCAATATTTATCATTATGTACATTCTATCATATGTGCAGCAAAACACAGTAACTGTTTCTCTATCTGCCTGTGACTCTGTACTTGTCACATACATCTTACCCAAGGTTACTAACATCTTTGGCCTCCAGAAAACACAGTCACCTTCTACACTAAAGGACAATGTTTGAAGTCAAAACATTTAAGATTAATTTCCTTATTTTACATGTAACAACGCAGTAACTTGCTCCAGGGTGTATCTAAATTCATTTGTATCACAAGTGGGTTATGAGGAAGCTGGCCTTCCAGATAATTCTCTGTTCAGTTTCTTTAATAACTAATCATGAACCCATTACTCTCTATTTATCCATCAGAAGGAACAAGTATCTTTGCCACAAATTTAAAAAGTTGAAAGATTTTCTTGTTTTCTTTTCTTTCTTTTCATTTTCTTCCTTCTTTCCTACTTGCTTGCAAAAATGTCATAATCCTAGAGAAATTTCCATTTTTCTAAACTACATGAATTTCTTAAACTTGGAACAATGAGTCTCCCACAGTAAATGTGAGAATATTTAATTATATTATACAGACCAGGATCAACCATGCAGCTCTGTTGGCCTTTCTCAAAAAAAAATCATGTAAAGCACTCTATGGTTTTAGGTTGAATATTTATTTTGTATTCTAGGTAGACCTCAGCAGTAAAGAAAATAAATATCACCCATGAAGAGGTTGTATTTAAAGTTGAGCTGAAGGCAGTTGAAGTAAATTACTGAGTAATTAGGGAAGTTCTGGAAGCTTTTAAGACGTTCAAGAAAAATTAAACAAGTCACCTGGTAGTGTCTAGACAAGAATTCTTCAATGATAAATGTGACAAAATGAACTCTCTTGGAAATAAGAATTTTCATTTTACCTGGGCACTTTTTAATCTCAAGAAACCTCTCTTCTTTTGTCCTTTACTGGTATGAATATATTTTATCTGTATTTCATATGGAGCCAGTGGAAAGGCTTAGAATAAACATACTAGTTTCAAAATACTGTAATCTATCGAAATTGAGCAAGTCTCAGCTCCATCCAAGGAAGGGCTTCTTCGGTTGGGAGACACCACACATCAATAGTGGCTTATCTCTCATATTTATAGCGAGCAGAGAGAATGTCTGCAAAGCATCATGACTAGTGTCTTCTATCTTGTTAGGAGGCCTTTTTCTGCTGGGTTAAACTCTGCTTGTTTTTATTTATTAGACCATTTGTTATGCCTCTGATAAAACTGTACACATCATTCACATGCTCTCCTCCCTAATAACATAAGGCTTTATTTATGAGGCTATGCTGGAAGAGATCAGAGCAAGTATGGTTGTGTTAACCAAAATAAAACTTGGTATCAGTCCTCCAGAATGAAGTGCTGTCAGGAAGTAAGTCATTCTGAGTAATAAGATCACTATGCAAATAGATGCAAATGATATTCCCCATGTACTTTAATAAAGCGGGTGAGACAATAGAACACAGGGATGAATGTTGGTGGAATTATTAATTGAAGTCTTTTTTTTTAGTATCTGAGAGGAAAGAAATAGATGAATTTCTCTCCAAAATAGTCTCTAATTGAAGAGTACCTTTTCTTAATGTAACTGTAATTGAAAATTTATTTTGAAGCAAACTGAGATCTTATGCAAATAAAGTACAGAAGCATGTTTTTCCAGCTACCATGATATTTTAATTTCTTAAAATGCCAGTGAAAAGTATTATTAAATACAAGGAAAACAGAGAAGACAGATGAATTTTACAATGACCCATTCTATTAGAGGGTGTTTTTTTTTTTTTTTTCCTTTCTAATTTTCAGGCAAGTCGTGATTAGCAACAAAAGAATAGTAGAGCTTTAATTGGACACCAAAATTGTCTTTTGTAGTTGTTTTGAAATACATAATATGCTAATAACCTATTCATTAAATTGCTCTATTCTATTTTATTTAAAAAGCCCTTTATATTGCCAAAGCTAGTTTGACTATTTCGTAGAATGAACTATAATCACATTTAAAAGAACTTACCAAGATTACAACAGCTTATTTCTTTGTAGCTTACCTCAAAGTAGGCAAAATTAGGTCTAAGTTTTTGTATAGGACCGCTCCAAGAACAAAAACAGATGATTCATCTAATTCTAGAAAGAATAAAGTGAAAAGCTATTAGTAAAACCACATAAAATACAACCATACAAAACCTTAATCCATTAATCACCAGGTTATTCCAATACTTTCCTACTTAAAGCCAGGTAGCAGAAATTAAGTTGTTTTTAACCATACCTAGGGTAAGTTAGCCATACCACCTTGCTCAGGTAGTTTTAGACAATAGTGTTTGTGATGGTGTTACACAAGGATCAGTCTTTCCCTTCACCAAGCTGAGATTAGAAACCACCTCATGTCCATTTAAAGGAATTAAATTCCCAATGATGTAGAGGGGAAAGAACCATGTATCTTCAGTAGCTTTATGGTAAGGATCACTAAAGTGAGAATTAAGACCACAATGCCCATTTTGAAGCTACTATTAGAAGGTACTTATTAACATTAGTAGAATTTAGGTTTTTTTTTTTTTTTTCTTACGTGTGATACATCAAAATAAAATCTGGAAACAAACATTCACCTTAAGGTGAGATAAACAGGCAAAAAAAAAAAAACAAAAAAAAGGTGAGACATAAACAAGAAAAATGACTTTGAATTGAAATGACAGTCACATTTCAGCATCTGAAGTTAAAGTGTAAGGCCATGCACTTTATTTAGGAATGAATATGTTAAAGGAGAATTATGAGCATACCATGCTCAGGCCAATAGCATATGGTTCTATTTTCACTCACTTTAATAAATCCTTTCCTTCAGTATCTGTTTATTTAGAGACCAGGGACGTGTTATCTACATTTACAAAATTAGATTATAAACATGTTTGTAAAGTTTTCAATCTTACGAATTCTACTTTATGGTTTACTAAGTGACCTTGACAGAAGCTTTTGGTTCACAACTTGTCTTATTTCTCATTATTACCTTTTGATGACACAGGAGTGAAAATACTTTTTGGAATCACAACGCGATCTTCTGAATTCCTTGCCCAATCTACCATTCCTTTGCGGCCTTTCATTGGGAAGTTGATGTCGGTTAGAACAGATGCGGCAGGAAGCTTCTGAATGCTAGCCACTATTTGAAAAAGGAAGAATCCTGTCAGAGAATCTTGCTTTAAATGTCACTGAAATAAGATTCTCAAATAAAAGCTGCATAGAGTAAAAATTCAATTTTAAGGTAAATTTACATTTAGTAGAGCATTAAAACATACATATTTATTAGATTGCATTGTTCTTTAAGGCTGGAATTCTTTCATTCACCACTAGGTTTCTTTAGTTTTGATAAGGGTTCATATAATGATGGTCAACGGTGATGTGAGTGTCCTGAAAGCACCAACAAAAATAGCCAGCCACACTGCTTGATTAAGTCCCCTCTCCACTACAACTGTTAGAAGCCTTTACTGCACTTTATGTTTTCTTTACATAATTGTCAGAATAACTCTGTTATGATTTTTATATGGGTCCTGGGAAGATATGGACAATAAAGGAATCATATTTTTGAGAGAATTGTCAGAATCCAAATAACATACCACAATACCAGTAATGATACCATCAACACAAAGGCAACTTTATACACAGAAATATCAGATACATCAATAGCAATGTAATCTTAAGAATTTTGCCCTAAAATTACAAGAAATATAATAAATAAATAAATGAATAAATGAATAAATAGCTTATATATTCATATTGGCAACTATGTTTTTACTACTAGAAAGATATATTTATTTAGTTTTATTTTATGTGTATGAGTGTTTTGCCTACATGTATGTCTGAGTGGCATGTGTGTGCAGTGCCTGTGGAGGTCCAGAGAGGGTACTTGGGTCCCCAAAGACTGGAGTTATGGATAGTTACCATAACTATCCATATGTTTTTTGGTAATTGAACCAATGCCCCGTGAAAAAGCAACAGCAGGCAGCGGAGACTCTGAGCTATCTCCAACCCCCTAGAAATACACAGTTTATTCTATACTGAAGGAAACATAAATGATTTGTTTTTGAGAGATTTGTATATTTACAAAATAGTATGTAAATTTATATTACAGGTACCTGTATTTATAATAATGTATTAAATAAGGGTTAAGATGGTAAATGTTTAAGCACTTATAAATTGTATCTATTATAAAATTAAGAAATATAATTTGTAAATTTTTCATAGGCTATGCACATCCTACAGTAATACTTCAAGTAGAAAGATAAGGGGAAACTTAAAAATCTATCACAATTGAAAGGCCAAAGTAAAAACCATTAAGCTTTTTGTAAGTGGATTTTCCTCTAAAGGAACTTGTAATTTAAAACAAGAGAGGATGAAATTAAGATTTTAACAATATTAGTTGTATAAATATATTACTGCACCCCTGGCTTGGTTTCAAATTAAATTGGTTATGTATTATGGCAGTGCACCAGTGAAATTATACTTTATGAAAGCTCTTTGTGGCTATTATACACATCCATTATCAGCACAGGATGGAATTTCATTTGGACCGCAATTTGACATATTAAAGCCTAAAAAGGATCAGCTAACTAAATGTTGAAGGAAAAAAAGGTACTGGATAAGACATAAATTGGTTACGGATGTTAAATGTCATTTTTTTTTAATAACGACTGTAATTATTTTAGTTTCTTTAAAAAAATTTTTTTACAGCCAGTATGCTTTTCCTTTCCATAAATAACCCCATTCAAATGTGCTCAAGGACACAGAACTGGCTGTGCCTTGAAAAACAGTCAACATGCTTGTAAACATACATTCTTAAATCTTGAGTTACAATGTGAAAAATTACATTTAATGTCTTTGACCCAAACTTCAATTGCCTTGAAATTTAGATATCATATATTTTACTAGTCTGCTGTAAAAGCTGACTAGAAGAGAAGAATGTTGCCTTTCCCACATTGTTTTCTGTTACTAAAGAAAAGTAAACATGAAATAGCCCTGAAGTCTAATTATGTGTTTATTTCCATAAACATTGACAGGAAACCAAAAATAAACACAAAATAAGTGTTAGTGGAGGATATTTGTATCAACCAGAGGTCATATTATCCTGGGTAAATGTTAGCTTAATAGCATATTCATGAATATATAATTTCATTTTGTGATACTGGCATTCACTTTGCCCCACAAAACTCAGCCTTTCATTAGGAATACGTTATTGGTTAACTTGTGAGTATATAGAATAGATTGTTAGTGCTTAAACTATGACTAGACAGAAGATATTGTATTTGTTAATACAGTGTAGAACAAAGGGATATAAAAAGAAGTCAAAGCTACTAATTGGTACCCAAGTCTAAGTTCCATAGTCTTCAGCATAAAGAATACAGAAAACAAATTACTTAAACTTAGGAGTCATTACTTATACTTAGAAATCTAGTTTACACACATTTGTGTGTATGTGTGTGTTTATGTGAGTTGCTCATTTTTGTCTAAATGTACCCCATCTTTTAATGTATGTATGCAACCAAAGTGAACTAATTGTTATATGCAATAAATCACAATGCTTAACTAGTTCTCAAAGCAATGTTTTTCTTAAAATACAATGAGATTTTCAATAAAACCATTATACAAGATGACATTTCAATAGAGTGATGGGGTTTAATTTTTCGCTTCTGAATTATCAATGTGTTTGATATTAATGTGTTCTGAATACCAAAGTATTTTAAATACAAATTTACCCAAAAACTACTGACGTGTGTGTTTAAGGGTGACATATTAGTTCCTTATGAGTTCTCAATGGTTATTGAGAAACATACTATGCCATAGCAAAATTAATTCAGAAGTGTATTTTTTTTTCCTCTTTTTAAGCTCTTGTATATGGCATCTGGATTAATCCAGTTCCCAACCCCTTCCCTTCTTTATTGAGTTAACTGTTCCAATCTCTTATATAAATTGGGAACTAGTTAGTCTTTGAGGAAATGAAACAAGCTAATAAGCAGGTAAGGTCGAACAAATGAATTCCATAAAATACAACTTAGTAAATATGTGAATTTTGCTGGTAAAGACAAAATCAAAGCATACATGTATGGTATATACTGCATCTCTACGGAAATTGGTTAATTAAATGCAGCCATAGAAGCACATATGTGGGACAGTGGCCAGTGAGAAGCAGCTGGGTGCTTGGTCGAGAACGAGCTTGGAACCCTGGAACCTTTATCAGATGGCAGGAGTTCAGCTCTGCTCCCGGGGCCCTGGTTCTTTTCATTTGGCTTCAACCTTCCACAAGCACTCCCACAGAGAGGTCTAAGGCCAACAGTCAGGAGGAACAGGCCTCAGGCCCTAGAGAGATTTCATACTAATGAGATGTCTGAAGGCCAGAGGGTGGAGTTAATTAAAGCATACTTCCTCAGCCTCTCCCCCTCTCTCCTTCCCTATTTAACTCAGGACTGCTCTGGGTTTTACTGGGGGGTGCATCCAGATCCATCTTCATCCACCATGACATTAAAGCCTGTAAAAACCCATGGACTTTCTTGTGTTTGGGGCCACGCTGTGAGGAGCCGAGGAGAGGCCTTTTAGTGAGCCACAGCCTAACTTCCAACTGGAGGAACCCTCAATGATCTCCAGCCACATTACCTACAGCCCGGTGTGAGGAACCCTGCATTCTCCAGCCACAACTACCTACACACATAGAAAGTAAAAACGCTTCCCTTAAAAAATAGCCTCCTACAGATTATGGCTCTTAGATGAAAGATGACAGGATATTGTGTCGTACAGGGACATCTTCAGAGATCTAAGAATTACTCTGAATCGAGTGTAAACCTAGATTTGATTTCTTATGCAGTAAAATGAGTGACTCATCATGGTAAACACTGGAGTGAAGCCACCAGACTGGATTTATCATCATGCCTGTTATTTGCCAAGCTCTAAAATGATCATGGTCCAGTGTATATATGCTTTTTCCCCATTTATAACATTTTTATAGGATTACACTTATTCTTCCCAGATTTAATATAGGCTTACAACATATCTTAATCATATCCACCTCCACTCCCTTCTTCAAAGTCTTTCCAGCACCCATCAACACACACATCTCGCCCCACCCCCACCAACCCGTATTCACTTTTTCATTATCCTTCTTTTTAAGGATTTTGTCTAGCAGAAATTCAAGGGAATTTTTGTAGATGAGTCTAAAGCATGAAGTCTGAGATTATTTATTTATTTCTCACTTCATGTTCTTTTTCCTTAATCAAATCTCCTCAGGGAGATCACAAAATTTTTACCTATACCATTGTGGAAGTGAAGGAGAATGCAGACTGTGTCATTCATCATTATAGTGAGTTTGTTCCACATACAAACTGGATATAGTAAATTTGATATATCATCTGCATTAATGACAGAGCTGGAGGGCATGAGGAAAGAAAAACCTTGAGACCAAAGGCATATGGATGAAAACAGCAAATATGAGCAAAGTAGCCAAACTAAGGCTAAGAAAGAATATAGCCATGTATAAGCCTGTTGTATCTATACTTGGAAGCCATTTTTGTTCCAGACTCATGTTCTGGGTCTTTCTTTGTTTATAGTTTGTGCAAGTATCAGGAGAATTGCCTATCCACCTCAAAAATCTCAGTTTGAAAAGAGTTTTCAATGTCTGGGGATGTAGTTGTTTTCATAGCATATAAAAAGTCTTGGGTCTAATTACTGACGTATTAACTGGACATGGTGGCATTTCCTTATAAATTTAGCATTAAGTAGGTAGACACACTAAGATCTGAAACTCAAAATCATCCTGAACTACTATATATACCAAGTCAGTGACAAACTGGGCACTATGAGATGCTGTTTCAACGAAAACAATGCAAAGCACAAGAATAATAGCAACGGACACAAAAATAAAAAAATATATATATAATAAATATAAAGAGAAATTCCTCATGCATTCAACAAGCCATGTGGCTGAGTTAATAATGATGGCCTTGTCTGTGGCTTACTATCATCTTCTGTGCACAGGCCTAACACTATAGTTACCTTGCTGGGCTATGAGAGAACTACATGAGTATCCATCAATAGTAGCCTAGCCAGAACTACCCCCAGAACACAGGTGCTTCTAAGGAAGTGTTGGCTATTACTCTTGGAGGTGATTTTCATGTAATTTTTTTTCAAGAAAGCTACTCCAGGTGTGCCATGCATCATAATAAAGTATTTAACGTTTACTACAACATTATCTTTGGTTTTCTTTGAGTCACCCCAGGAAAGAGATTACTTCTTGAGTGCTTTATGTTAAGTGCATTCATTTACCCAGAGGCAGGAACAGAACTGCATTAGGCAGAGCTCAAAGTGCAGTGCTGAAATGTAGCATCCAGTGAAGCAAGCAGGAGTCCTGTGTACTCCGTCTTGTGTATTTGACCAGTAACTTTTCTTTCTTTGTTTTCTTTTTCTTCTATTCTTTCTCCATCTCCTTCTTCTTTCTGACTGACTCTACCAGAAAGAGTTTTTGAATGCTTTTCTTTTTTATTGTTTTTTTTTTTTTGGGGGGGGGGTATAGATGATCATTCAGAACATCTTCAAAACATACTGCTTCACTAAAGAGAATAAAAGCATCATGGAAGACAAACTCAGAGCAGCTAAGACCACAGGCAGCAAAGAGCCCTTCAGAAGCATCACTTTTAAGCATCATCCCAAGTGCTCAGTGCAGTGAGGCATATTCTGGACCACTCAGTGTAAATGATCAGAAGAAACACCTAGGTAAGGGAGGCTTGCAGCCACAAATTTGAATTTCATGTCATTTTTTGTGTTCCTTCAAAAGAAATGATTGGTTAGAATCCATAGTAAAAAACTGTCCAGTTGTAAAGATGGAATTACTTGTGGAAAATATCACTCAAGATTTTTAGGTGGTCATCTGCATAGCTTATCTAAGATTGGGGGCTGGGGAATATAACATCATGTCTATTGTTTGTTTCAGTGTATTCCTAGAAAGTAGCCCCACGGAGTGGCACTTCTGAAATTTGAGAGGACTTAGCCGTGAAAACCCTTGTAGTTTAGATTTATATAGCAATGCTGAATCCTCAGTAAAACACTGAGAATGTCTAAGAAGAAAGGAAAGATAGCTCTTTTTCTGGCCTTATTAGACAATTGTTAGGAGCCTGACCCTTTCTATTCACTGTAATTCATCCAACAAGTATTTTGTCAAATATCTCTTCTGTGCAAGACACTGTTTTTAACATGACACTTAGCCAGAAACCTTAGAAGTGATATCTCATTTACTATAAAAGTCCTCTCAGGAGGCATTATTATTGTGGATACCTTCATTGCTATTATCAGGCCTTTGATTCCAAACAAGAAGAAACACATTCTGTTTGAGCTACTTCTCCAAGGTTGTAAGTAGTCTCGTGGGGATTCAAATCTCAGGTTGTGTACTCAGATTTGTGCTGCCTGGTGCAGTTTGATTTTATCTAGCAAATGAACAACACATGTAATCCGTTTCATTGTTCTGCTTTTCACCGAGAACCAAAGACAGAGTCAGGAATTCAGTCAGAGGCAATGAAGTGCTCATACAACCATCAAATCAAAACTAGATGTCCTTGAAGGACAATAGTTTTAAAAATACCATATGTACTTTCCTTTGCATGCATAGTGTTTATGTTCTAACACCTCCATGAAAAAAAATCCTTTCTTAAAATTCTGCCACAGTAGTCTGTAGGAAACATTCAGATATTTCCATAGATAGAATTTTAATTGTTTACACCACCAGCACTCCACTTTGGTACCCCGCCATCATGGGTTCTTTCCCAAAGGTAGGGATTAGAATGTTGAGGGTCATAGAGAAAGGAAGAGATGGTTGGGGTGTGATGCTTATCTGCATTTTCCCTCTAAACAGCAGCAGTGGGCAGGGCATGCTTAGGACCAGTGAGTCTCATCCTTTTCAGGACCACCAACTCCATTATGTTGTTTAAGATGCCCAAGTCCTAGTGGTACAATATACACATTTAAGACGAGAAACCTCCTTGCTCTAGTCTTCAATTTCTCTTGTTAGGAAAAAAGAAAAAGGACCTGGTGTCAGTTAAATGCAAACAAACTAGATGGGGCCTTAAAACTAAGTAACAAGGTGGGACTTTTACTAGTTCCTTCTTCAGCTTTTAAGTCCTAAAGATTGTGTGATTCAACCTGTATGATTAACTATTTTTCGTACATTTTTTTTCCTGTATCAAAGCTTCACATTCTATTTTTCATTTTCCATTATCCATTTCAAGTGAGGAATCTGATAGTAGAATGCATTTTTGTTTTTGTTTTTGTTTGTTTTGTTTTGTTTAGGCATAGGTGCTTTTGGGGGAACCCATTCAGCTTCTTAGCACATAATTTTCATTTCTTCAGCATTGAGATTGCTAACACATAAGGGTCTGTCCAAGCCATTCATGTGAGCCTTGTACAATAGAAATGTCTTCACTAGAAATAGGTGAATTATCGCCTGCAACAAATATGTTGCCGTTGCCTTTGCTTCTTTTCACATCATTTTTTTGAACAATTGGAAAAATCAAGGATAATTCTTTCTGGGATATAAAAATTAAATAATATTAAAATGTCAATGTCTGTAAATAAGGTTTTGTTGTTGCAATGGCAGAATTGAGTAGCTGTAACAGAGTTGGTGATCCTAAAATATTTACTAACTAAGCATTTAGAGGAAATGGCTTAACCACACTAATCTATACAAATTTTAGGGACACTCTGTTTTGGAACTTTTTTTTTTTAAACAAGTAGAATGAAGAATCATTTTAGTATGATTACTTACTGCACTTTGTATTGCAAATCCTTTCTGACTATGGTATTTTTTTCCATTTTACACATAACAGTGGAGAAGATGCCTACTGATTATACCAATTTCCTTTCCATCTCAAAAAGGAGATGTCTATGTTCTTTTAGAAAAGACATTTACAGATATTCATTTTAATGCAGATAGTTCAGAATTTTAATCCTATCTAATACAAAATAAGATAAATATGAGATGAAAAGTTATTTTTGCATGTGTACGTAAGTAGTAAAAACTAATTTAGAACATACTTTAGGTTAAAATCTAATTCCAACCAGTGAAATCTCTGTAGGAAGGAGATTCAATTATGATTAACCAAATATAAAACAATAAGGGACTTGAAAAAATGCAGCATTAATATTTTTATATGCTCTTTTACAAATTCGAAGATAAATGTTGCCTAAACCCCATCAGAAAACAAGGGCAGAACCTCTGAGGAGTTAGAACTCAGGAATACCAGGCTCCCCAGTGATTCAAACACTTCCTGAAGAGCAGTAACCATGTGGAGTACATTATCTTGATAGGAGTAAAGATATCATTACAGACTTAAACATTAATTTGTGAATACATACATCCAATAAATCTACTTTAAAATCCAGAGTATTCCAAGTGGTTCGCTACCACTGAAATTTAGGGACTAAACAGGAAACAGAAAGTATTTGTCCTTAAAATGCTAAAATCTACCACCAAGGGAAAATGACAGTTCAAAGTATTCCAGATTGTGAATACTGTCACCATGAAGTAAATGGCAGATAAGGTGGACAGTAGGAAGTAGATCAAGAAAAAACACTCTGAACAGGACTGTCTAAGGTGGGTTTCATAGATAGGTCCTACTTAAGGAGGAGGAGGAAGAGGAGGAAGAGGATGGGGAGGAGGAGGAGGGGGAGGAGGAGGAGGGGGGAAGAGGAGGAAGGGGAGGAAGGAGTGAGGAGGAATGGTCCTTGCCAATGTCGATCCAGGGACTAGTAAAGGCCAATAATGTTCAACGGCATCAGAATACATAATGAAGAGAAAAAAAAAAAAAAGACAGGACATTCTGAGTAGAGAAATGGTAAGACATGAGAACACTTATACTATGTTAATACTAATAGTGACACCATATTCAGAAGGTAGAGTATTTATGTAGGATATAAGGCTGAATATGATCTTGTAAGTTAAAAAGCCTGGTCTAGAAATTGGTTATATTTAGAATAGAGAAACATAAATTGGATGCTTTAAGTTAGAACTAAAGGTTGACTTATAGACATGGATAAGTTTTCCAGGATGGAGACTGTTGGGAATCCAACAGCATGGAGAAATCACTTATTCAGCAAATACTAACTGAGCTCCAATTCTATGCAAAGCCCAGTTATTGGTTCTGGGGATGTATCTATGAGAAAGAGCGAATTTACTGACCTTGTAACACTGGCATGCAATGTGCAGAGAAACCATGTGAGCATTATGGGAAATTATTTATAATCTAAAGGTATTGTTTTCATACAATAAAAACTTAACTGTAGTCTATGGTCAAATTGTCTAGAATGTCCCTGGTTTCCCCCTGTCTCTGAAGCTAAGGAAGGCAGAGCCTCACTAACACATGGATAGGAGAAAAATTTTTGTAGGTTTCAAAAGCTCCAAAATTCTTCCAACTATAGAAGAGACCTTAAGAATCAGGGACATTAAGACGTTTATAAATTCTGCAGATGATGGGGCTATTTGATACATATATAAAACAAACAATAACATTTGGCAGACAAAGGTTTAGATATCATCAAGTCAGAAAATACTATCTTCTAAAAATAATTCACGGGAGTCGCAATTTGATTCAGGACATATAAATGCACAGACAAGAAGATTCTTTCCTTCAGACACCAATTGCCATTGGAATCCTTATGGGAGTTTACTGTCATTACACTCCAGAAGGCAATTGTGCCATCTAAAACACACAGCACATTGTTTTGATTTTTATAATGTCTGCCTAGAAGCATAACATTATTTTTTTCCATTCTAAAGTGTGTACCAAGTATAATATTTAGATTTTTAAAAAATACAGAGAGCAGAAAATTTTAGTAGCAATTTTAAACTTTTCTAGGAAAAGAGACTACAGTCAGAGGGACTGGAATATTGTCACTCTAGTTACATACCAGTCAGTAGGAAAACCCATAATTGTTCCTCTTTGTGCATTACAAAATAAAGGCCCTATTACTTTGCAGATATCAAATATATTTAACATAGAGTCATGGCAGTAATCCCTCAGGGAAGTTATTTTATTTTATTTTATTTTACTTTATTCTGAGAGTAGCATCAGAGATCTTTAGTGATAAAGTGACTTGTGTTAGTCACTGAATGAGATTAGCCAAGTGTCATGATTGAAAGCCAGCACAATTTATATTATTACTATATATTTTTATTGGACATGGTCTTGTTAGGTAGATGAGGATGACATTGAAGGCCCTATCATCTTGGCTCAAAGTCTGAAGTTCTGAGATTATAGGAGTGTACTTTTATACCGTGCCAGCATTTTTGGAAACTTCAGAATAGCACCTCTGCTCCCCTCCGAACTTGGTAGGACAGAAGACTGTTGGTTTCTAATCTGAGTCTGTTTTTCTGTTTGCAAATTTAGATCAAAGCCTCACACTGAGTGAAGGGTATTTTGGTGAAGAGGATTAAGTCAGCACAGGTTTCTTGGTATAGCCAAATAAAGCAAGAAAGCATTTTGAAAGTCGGAGATACATGAAAATAGGAAAAATAAAAAGACATAAACTGTTATGAGGGACTCGTTGCCTCTGTTCTTTACATGGTTATTATTACAGAGTCAGACTACTATTGTCATAGAGATGAGCAATTATTTCCATAGAAACAGCTGAAACAGGATTAGCTTTCATAGTGGCACATACGGTAGCATCCTTTCAGTTGAAGAACAAAACTGCAAGGAAGGATACAATATGCCACTTTAAATAATTCTAAATCCTTTCTTTATCAGATAAACCAGGAGAGACCAGAACAGTTTAAAAATTTAAGTCTTGCTTCCAGAAGGCTTTAGACTGTATCTTTCCGTTTATACTCACAAGTGTGAATCTACCAGATTTTAAAGGAATTAATCGTAAACCAAAGGAAAGTACCATGGAAAAGCCTATGGTTTTGATAACTTTTAGAGAGAAGTTCTCCACTGAAATAAAAAGCCATCCCATGTCCCCGATGGCCCTTTAACTCACTCCCCTGTCAGAAGGTTTCCCTGGCTGCAGGCCCTGGAAGATCTCCTTAACTGAAGAACAAAGCTACTCACTCTTGCATAGTACCTCTTTGTAGCTCTCAAATGCTAAAAGTTCCTCAGTAGCTTCATTGTGGACACTGCAGACAATCAAACTGAAGACTTTTATGGCTAGGTGTGTGTGTCAATGTATAAGAAAATCAAGAATTCTCCTTTGGTCTATGAAAAAATTTAATCTTGAGGTTATTATTACCTATTAAAAGATAACTACCCAGAACACTTAAATATGAACTTTACCATCTCTGTTTCATGAATCCCCTCCTAAAGGTTAACGGATTTTTTTTCCTCATAGGCAGGCATACATGCCTTTGCTAGACATGAAAGTTTCTAGTTTATTTTTTCATTGTTTCCTCAAAGGCCTTGGAAATTTTAATGCATTCTCTAATGCTAATATTATAAACTGGGGTTTGTGTGTCCTTGTGTTCTAGAGATCAAGATGTTTACCTCAGTGTAGATAAGTGTATAACAAAATATCCAATGGTGAACATACAAAAAAATCTAAATTTTATTGAGATGTATAGATTTTGAATCTGGTTAATTTTAGTGTGATGATTGCTTTTAATACAAGGTTGTTTTTTTTAACAATAATGCTTATACAATAAAACAAAGAATAAATAAATACAAAAATAAAGACTATGTGGTGGAGACAGAAAGTTGTTCCTATAGCAACCCATTCTCTGTGGAATGGCAGCCATAGGAGTCAAGACTGAATGAGGAGCAGTTTCATAACAGTTCCATGTCTAAGATGTGTTATAAAACATTTATAATAGGAAAGTTCATATCCATACTAAAGGTATGGATAATTAGGCAAAAAAAACAGTTTAAAATTTTTAATGAAATAAATATTTATGAAGACTACTACTACAAAAGAACGCAAGTGGTCAGGAATAACTTAACAATGATGTTCAAAAACCAGAAATATGCATAAGGGTCATATTTTTAAAAGAAGATAACTTGTCTGAAATTCTTAATATAATATAATTCTTAATATACTAGAAGTAGGTTACAGGGTGATTGGCTTTAACTTTAAATTACTGAGATGCAAAGGAAAACTTCACTTATTCTGAAGGCAAATCACTGACATAAGACAAACCATGTGAGTGCCCTTCACACACCTACAATGAGGCAGTCAAAACAAACAGCATCATAAACACCTGGACTCAATGAATTTGGGAACTCTTACAGAGTATGACCTGGACTTTTGTTAGGATAGTGTAAGAAATGAGGAGGAAATTAATAGAAATGTTTTCTATTCATTGTAATCAATGAGAAAAACTTTTCAGAAAATAGAGCTTTTAAATGCTAGTCTCTCTAGCTGATGCTTTGTAATTGACATTAAAATGTGTACTCAAATGACACGAGCCTGAGGTACCTCAAAAGAAGACATTCCAAAACTTTCTATCATTTTTTAGTGGCAAGGCACATGAGGAAATAATAGTAAAAAAAAATTTTAAATACTAATTTAGGAATGACTGCATAAGATACTCACAGCAGATCAGTAATTCAGATTAGATGTTGGAATATCAGGATCATGTAAAAAAGTTAGGAGACTTAGTTGTTTAAAGCAACCTGAATGCTTATTCAAGTGCTTTAAATACTTTCAGTAACAAAAATATTATTGAATAATAAGTTGATAAATAACTGTGTTCTTGAACATAAGTACATAAAACAGATTATATAAGCATAGATGTTTATGCAACTACTTTTCATGCCAATTTACTTATAAGATATGAGAGGCCTATGGATATTGCAGCATGATAATTTGATTAATGTTTTCTATATTAAGGTCTAGATTTCTAACTGTGACAATAGCCCTGTGGGAGATAGCATTTTGAAACTGGAAAGATAAAATACTTTCAAAAATGTCTTTTAATTATACATTAAACTTTCACAAGCTCTTAATTTTTAAATATTTTTAAATAGAAAGTGTTATAAAATACAAAGTATAGGACTGTTAACCAACTCCAAATTGGGAAAGGTTGATTTTTAAGAGTTTTTCTGTTATTGACAATCCATGACATAAATATAAGAAGATACACCAACATTTCAGATCAAATATAGCTTATTTAAGTTCAATATCATTGGAAAACTTGTTTATTTCATTGTTTAACTAGCAGTTGAATGTGAGGCACAGTTTTATAAAATTATTTTAATGATGATATTCAGTCTGGCTCTTGTCTCAGGATTCAGAGGATAGTTTGGAGGTAGTATGATGTGGCTTCCATGATAAAACTGATCAGTCTCCCTGAGAACAGAAATGAAGTTAGAATAGACTGTAGGAGTAAGGACTCCTGTGTAAATGAAGAAACACAGCTTCCATCTGCCTATAGGTTGTGGTCTGTGGTCTGTCTCTGTTCCTGTCTTTTGTGTGCATCTGATCTACTGTACTTAATGTCTGTTTGGTGTGCCTGTTTCTAACAAAGTATTTTTTTTTTTAATTGAACAATGAAGAACACATGGTATAAGAAACAAACAAAGAATTCCTCACAGAAAATTATAACAGCATCTTACAAGAAAAGAAGCGACTTTTCTGACCACTGACCCAGAACTACACTCAACACTCCACACATGGCTTTTTATACTTACAAGATTATTTATGCTTTTGAGTTTGCTTTGACATGTTAGCTTTTAGGAAATGGTTAACACAATACACACACACACACATGCATGTATACACACATATGCACACATGCACACACATACACACGTTTTGAAATCGTAACTTTGGAGACACTTAAATAGTTACCTAATGTATGTAAACTGTTCTAGAGCAGCTACAAAGAAATGTCCTTGAACCTTATTTTGTTTCTTGTTTATCTTAGACACGCTTGAATACTCAGGCTCATGAAATCTTCCTGCATCAGCATCCACAGTAGCTGAAATGCATCATCATACCAAACTAAGAATATTTTTTTTTTTTTTGTTCATCTAATTGTTAGTAAAATCTGCCAGACCAACTGTCAACTTCATACCATCTCCAGTGTCATCTACCCCAACCCTCTGGATCTTCTGAATGTTCTCAGCTGTACCCTCTCACATCTCATATTGCCTATCATCTTCTATTTTGTAGTCATAATAAATCCACTAAAAGACAGATCCGATTATGCTTTTTTCTGCTCAAATCTGTACTTTTTTTTTTTTTTTTTTTTTTTTTTTTTGCTTATTTTTAAATCCAGTCAAATGTGTTCCCAATCTCCCTTCATGTTTCTTCTTTGGCAGCCTTGCTTTCATGGTCATGCACAGTTTCTTCAACATTCTTAGAGTACTGCCATACTTCAATATACAATGCACTTGGGTGCACCATGGTGTTTGTTCCATTCGAAATGCTCTGCCTTCACATGCCACTGTAGTTCAGATTCTCCCTGAGCCTTTATGCCATTTTGACTATTTGGTCAGAATGCCTTTACTGACCTTTCATCATTAAATGGGATCCCTGTCTTCACTCTGTATTTCAAAACCCGGTAGATTGCTTTATTTCTCTTCCTAGCAATTATAACCATTGGGCATATTGGATGGTATTTGCTTGACATGTGTCTCATTAATATGAAACATAAATTTCACAATTCCACAAGAGCAAGAGTTTTGTCAAATGCATTCACTGACAGAGCCTGAGAACCAAGAACAGAACATGACATGTAGTTAATGAGAGACCGAGATGGTATAAAGTGAATTAGATATGTGGATCATTAATAACCAACTGTACTGGCCCTGGGAAACACTTAAATTGGGGTTCTTAGCTAGATGCACTAGAGCTTACCTGTAAGCCCTTGGTTGTTTGTATTACTTATAAACCCAGAAAATTTGACAAAAAAAAAAAATTGTGCATTAAGCTACCCATTGTTTCTATTCCTAGACATTTGGAATAAGTGGATAAGTCAATATTCTGTAATAATTCATATTAAATAAAACCAAAATAATCAAATAATTCAGTGCTGATATCATTCAATGTCTTAGTTTCAAAAGACTTTTGAAGTACTTTCTCAACAGCAGCTGTATGAATGTACTACAAAGAGAAACTAGTTATTTCATATTTTTTCTTTTTGACATAAGGAAAATTACTTATTTCACGTGTCTAGGGAGACTGGTAGAGGGCTAGGAGGTGAGTAAGAGCCTTATGTGTTCACCCCCACCCCTCTTTAGCTAACTGAACTGATGTCAGTAATACAAAATATGCAAATTTCTCTATTTGGGGGGCTTGGCGTCAATGTGTGTGTTGTTAAGAAAGAAAGTTGAACAAGTGAAGCAAAAGCTACACAGTGAGAGGGGAAACTCAGCTTAGAAGGAGAAGCCAGGCCTTGGTCACAGCCTGCAGCATCAGATTGAACTGTTGGTCCTCCTCAATTGAGGATCAAGATATTATACGAAAGTGGTTATCAGATTACACTGTAAAATTTAAAAATGGCAGAATTTCTGTTGATAAAAAGGCATTGTGGAAGGGAAAAATGTTAAAATTGTATGTCTTTATTCAGGTTCAATTCAGAAGGATGATTGTTCATTCAGAAAAGCACAGTAGTCTTTATTTCTAAATCAAGAATAAGCCATGATATTTAACTTAACAAAGAAAAATATGTATTTACTTTAGTGTATGTGAGACACCTACTCTACTGGTGTCCTGGGGAAGAAATGGAGCTACATTTTCAAGAACCGTGTACTTCAGGAACAACACTTGAAATTCCTTACAGTTGAGAATCCGAACATTCAGTATTTGAAGATATTGTCAGGCTTAAAACCATTCCCTGCTTGTCTGACATTGAGTCCTTCCTAAGAACGGTTGTGGCACAGTAGAATGTGGTGTACTTCTTGCAGACAACTGAATCAATACTTAAGGATATGACCACGGAAGCCACCCAGAACATGAAAATTTATGCCCTGTTTACTGTGTCTGTACTTTTTCTTAAAAATTTAAGGTCATGCCATCAATAATTACATATTTAAAAACACCTGTAACACTAAACTTATTAGAGGTAAATATTAATATATGCATTATTTTGAAATGTTCTCTGTGGTGTTCATTATTTGACAGTAACTCTTTTTCCATTTTCAGGCAATGCTTGTACAAACTAACTCTAACCATTCATTCTCTGACACCTGCCCCAATTATTGTCAGAGTTTGTGGCTCGTCATTTTCTCTACCTTTTATATCACAATGCTGTCTTGATCATTGAAAACACATACACAGTTGCAACCCTTATTTCTGTGTGGTTGATCACTATCTATGTTTATTGATTCAAGTTTTGCACTAACATACAAGGTCTCATTCTTGGTTGTCACTTGGGGATAGGCCTTTTCAAAATATCAATATGTGAAAGATGGTTTCAAATGCTTTCAGAATAAAGAATCGTCTCGATTTCTCCCTGTACCAGTTATGGAATCCAATCAATTCCAACCTCAGAGAGAATCTCAAATTCATTCTCACATTTGGATTTTACTCATACTTTACTAATTCAGTTCTTCATTATGCCACACACTGATTGCAGTTAAGAGCCCTTTATCTCCATTCACACTAATTATGTTTGCAGTCTTTCCCAGTAGCTGTAGCTCCATTTTCTGTTCTAAGAGCTTCCCTACCAGGGCAGGGTTCTTACCAAGTCAAGCTTCAGAGATTCTAAATTGTCCTTATCATTCAGAAACTTGTCTCATAATGGTTCTCATATTTTTCTTTACTTCCATAAATAGTGATGTTGGTTTTTTTAAATATCAAAACAAAGTGCTTATATTTTAAACACAATCTCAACCTAGACATTTATCTGTCTTAGTGTTCTCTGTGCTGCTGTGATAAGATATTCTGATCTAAAGCATCTTAGGAAACAAAGGGTTTATTGTAGTTTAAAATTCCAATTTGTAGTCTACAACTGATGGAAGTCAAGGCAGGAGCCCATGTGGTTTTTGAAGGCACACTTAGTTGCTGTTCTACAGAGCCCTAACTCTGACAAAGAAACTCACTCCATAGCCAAAGAAATGTAACAGGAACCAGAGGATGCTGCATGCTGGATGGCTGGCAGGGAGTCATAAGCTTATAGACCTTTCTTATACAGTTCAGGACCTGCTGTCTAGGGAATAGTGCCATTCTGTGACATCCTACATCAAATAAAAAAATGATGAACCTTACAGTGTGTGTGTGCCCGTGCGTGTGCACTCATACACACACACACACACACACACACCACACACACACACACACACACACACACACACACAGACACACACATTCACAGACATCCCTAACTGCAATCTGATAGAGGTAATTCTTCAACTAAGATTGTCTTCCCAGATAATTTTTAAATGTAACAAGTTTTTGCTGCAGAGGTTTATTTCTTCTCTTTTATATGTATTCACGTGGTCCTGAGTATATGTGTATGAACCATATATGCATGCAGATACCCGTGAAGCCAGAAGAGGGCATTGATTCTCTAAAGCTGGAGTTATAAATAAAGGAATAGTTTTAAAGCTAGGCAAGGCATCTCTTTATCATCTTTGATAAAAACAATGGTGTGCAATGTAACCATCTGCTTGCTAATTGCTTTCTTTCATCTTGAATGGCAAAAAACCTCATCAAATCTTCAAAGTCTATCATAAATGATCAAATGATTCTTTCTTTAGAAATTTTTCTTTTTTTTCTCATTCTTTTTTATTGTATAATTTAATGTTTTGAACACTAACTGAAGCAAAGTAGTCTTGAAATACAAACATACCTTAAATAGTTCATTTTTAGCACTTGGTTTTCATGGCGCATGCAAAGCATACAAAGTATTTATTTGTTTATGTATTTTTTTAAGATTTAAAAAAATATGTGTGGATACTTTGTCTGCATTTATATCTATGCACACATGGATGTCTGGTGCCCAAAAATGCCAGAAGAGGTCATTTGCACTAGTGAAGCCAATCTCATAGAAAACTGAGAAAAATTATTAATTTGCTTAGTTAGTAATAATTTTATTTTTTTAAAACTGAATGTAACCCATAAGCTAACAACATTTAACTTATTACTGATCTTTGGATTCAGGTCAACAAATACATTTCTAGTTCTAAGTCAAAAAGTAAAACAACTAATTATAATGAATAGACTATTCTTGTGCATGCTTCGGCAACACATACATTACAATTGGAATGATGTAAAGATTAGCTTGGCCCCTCAGTCAGGATGACACATACATTTGATAATTGCTCCATATTAAAAATAAATAAATAAACTAGTCTTCATAAGATGAGTAAATTTAATACATTACTTGAAGTTATTGTGAAAATTACATTTTAAGTGAGTGTTGAGCTGACACATGAAATTTCCTGGGGGAGAAGTAAAATTTACTTTTCGCTTAACTCCCTTTATAGAATTATTTTTCCCAATGGCACATTAAAGGTGTGGATATACATCTTTTGAAAAATTAGCTATATTTAGATATTCTCTTTACATTCTCCCAATCATATAAGTTTTAGAAAAGTATAAATCTTCATTTGCTAGCCAGTGATATTCATGGAGACATGTTCTTTTTTTAATTGAAGATGTGTTGAAACATTTTACTGAAATTGTTTTGGAAGAAAACTATTGCAAGGCATATTGGCTGTTTTGCCACCGAGCTAATTAGAACATGCAACCTTTTTCTCTTGATAAATTAAGGCCATTATTTTAAGCATAACCTATCTTTCTCAGCCTTAAGACTATCATTTTCAACTTTAAGACTCTCATTTTCAAAAGTAAGGTTTAGAAATCAGTTAATACATTAAGGGTTCTAAATTCTGGCACATCATTCCAGAACATTCAGCATTAACCCATATGATGCAATTTGATGCTAGTAGGTAAACCTTGGAAAATCCCTGTTGGTACAGGATAGCTCCCAGTTACAGCCACCAAACTACAATAAGAGTCTAGGCAGTACTTGGAGGCAAATCAGTGATACATAAGATTTCATATCAGTGGTCAGCCAGTAATTTGGGATTTTTATATTGTAAATAAGATATACAAAACATTCCACCATATAATAGTAGTAAAACAAGATAAATGTATCAAATAAGTATTTACTTATGTTTCAATTCTGGACATTATACTTTGCTGCTAATGAAACTAATACTATAGATAATTTGATATGTTATCATTCTGAAATAGCCTATATTAAGCCAAAATTTAAACATACTTGATGAGTAATTACCTTTGGTGCCTTGCGATGGTTCTCAGCCTTTCTAATGCTGTGACGATATATTACAGCTCCTTATGTTGCAATGACCTCCAACCATAAAATTATTCTTTTTTACTTTATAACTAATTTTGCCACTGTTATGAATCATAATATAAATATCTATGCTTTCTGATAGTCTCAGGTAACTCCTGCAAAAGAGTCATTCTAGCCCCAAAGTGGCCATGACTCACTGCTTTACAGTAATTTAAAATATCTGATATTGATCTAATAACACACTTTATTATTTTGTTTTTAGAAGTGCCTTATGTAGGTCTTCAACCCTTCAGACCAGTTCTGAGATTAGTAATAATAATCACACCTTATTACCCAGAGCTCCATTGTCTTTATATGAAGATAATTCTGCCATGGCAAATAGAAGAAAATCTTTCTGAATCACAGTAAAAGTTAGGCTAGGAAGTATTAAGGAAATAATAAAACTTTAATCCGTCATGAAATCAATTTGTATAATAATGGAGAAGACAATTTCTTTGTTCTTTACTAATTTTTATCTTTAGAGAGAAATATGCCATTTGCTTAATGCAGTTATTGTTGACTCAGCAGAAAACACGGTGTGAGGGTTTTGCTGCTCATAAGAATCTCATGAAATGCAATGGTAACAGCAAGAAAAAGAGGTGCAGTTTTTTGTGTGTATTTATCATTTTAGACTCCACAACAGAGATCTGAGTAATCTATGGCATCCTGGAAGGTATTTCAGAAAACCCCAGCAGTGGCACGATCACATGTCCTTGAGAAGCACTCTGCAATGTTTCACAGAAACTTAACACGTTCAAAATACTTAGTAAGGAAGTGACTCAATAGCCTGTACATAACGCATGGGAGACAATGAGGTTCCATTGTTTTTATTTTAAGTCACTTATGCATAATATTCTAAATTATATTTGATAGATAGCAAGGAACAGTTGGCAAATGAGAACAAAATACGACTATATTAACCTCTACATAAACGTGTACAAAAACACACAGTGGGCCCATGGACATTTACGTAGATTCATGCAGAGGGAAGCATCAGTGAGAGTGTGCATACATGCATGCATTTGTGTATGTGTGTGTGTGTGTGTGTGTGTGAGTGTGTGTGTGTAATTATGTATTGACCACTTTCTTTACATTTCTTTACATTTTTACTCCTGGTTGGAGGAGGAAAGATTCTAAGACTCAGGAAGTCAATGAAACTTACAAGGTTAAGGGAAAGCAAAAACTGTTAAGACTCAGGATAATTATAAGGTTACAATTTTCAAAAGCCTCGCCATAAGGTTATATATGCTGCAGGTATATCCTGCAGAAAGGCGTGGTCTCCTGTAGAGACACCTGCAGGTTGTACAGAGTTCTGGGAACTTTTCACGACTATGGTTCCCAAAATGTGGGCTTTTCAGTTATGCACCTGCCTTTGATGACCCTCCAAGTGACCTCTCCCCCACATTTTTGCAAGCAAGCCCAGTAAACTCAGTGGCTCACTGAGTTGTACTTTCACGGAACACCTTTCAAGCCTGTCATTGGGTCCTATCTCAGTTGGAATGACACTTGTTCATGTGTCTTCAGGAAAAGTTATGCAGCACAAGTGAAATCTGAGCAGGGAATTTACTGAACCAAGGATAAGTTTGGGAAGAACAGTTGCATGGTTCCTAAAACGGGTGAGAAGGCATGAACTTAAGGCTGGAATGGTCAGAGACAATATTCTCATATGTAATCATACCTTTCCCTTTGTGACATGGGGTACACATCTCCTTACTGTGGTGGCAGGTATATGCACCTTGCCATGTTATTACATTCAATTGGCATATACAGAACTGAGAGCAGAGCACTCTGGGATGGGTAGGTCCCATGATCACTATCTTCATCTATGTGGTATTGAGATTCTCATTCAATGACAAGGATAGCCTCCAAATGACCCCTAAACTAGGAAATATATTGTAATCCCTGGAGACATTATACAGGATTTGAGATTATAAGCAGGTTTGGTAGCAACTGCAGAGGCATTCCTTTGGGTGACAGAAGATGTTTGCAACTGAGGCTCCTGTTTCTGTCTTGAAAGAACTTGTATACATACACAAGGAAAGAAGTACAAATGGCAAACAGATGTGGAGATACTATGTCTATGCCTTAGTTTTTGGTTCAGGAGGAAGGATATAGAAACCAGAGGATGAGATGGATGGATGGCTTGCTGTTTCTTATTGTCACTACATGTAAAGGTAAAAATGTACAAGTTATATCTGTACTAAAGAGTCCATTGTGGGATGCTTACACATGGAATCTTGGGGAAAAAATCTGATAGAGATAGATATTAAAGTGATAGAAGATATCTCTTGTCTGATCTTAGTATAAAAAGGGAAAATTCGTGATCCAATGCACAAACTTGGACCTTCCAAATAGTCCAGTATAGGAAACCATAATCATTGTTTGGATTGTGAAAGGCTATTGAACAAAAAAAACACACAGTTTTAAAGTTTGGCTCATATGCTTGTGAGATGTAGCTGCAGATGGGATCAGTCTAAGTGCCATGGGGAAGAGAAGTGGAATAATGCAAATTACTCATGTCTCACTGACACAAAAGCTGCAGAATCAAGGGCACTATGAGGGAAATTATTCCCTGACAGAGTGGCTCATAAAAGCCATTAGAGATAGTTAGTTCTGGCCAGTCGAGGTCACCAAGAGTAGCAGGAACTGGATGATAATGGGAGAAAAAACATTAGTGAGCAAAATGTGCATGTTACAGGGGGTGTTTGATGCCCAGTTCCTCTGGTTTAATAGAAATGTGGTCTTAAGAGAATAAAAACGTTAATTCATCAGAGCCCTTAAGACTTGAATGATGCTTCCGTGGCCTTACTCCACAGTGTCACAGGATCTGATCCTTATAAGGTAGGGGAGTCTCTGGCCGATGTGGACAATGTAGAGTTGTGTATAAGCTGAGTTTATAAAGCACTAAAGTAGATGAAAATTAAAGATATAGAAAGAAAAACAGACAGTGGAGACTATCAAAGTTACTCAAAAGCAAATGTGACAAGATGTTCACTGAGCTGGAGTATATTTAAGACAGATGTCTTGAAGGGACACTTTAGCTGCCATGTATGGCCAGTGGACAGTTTGCAGCCAGAGTGCACTACCTGGAGCTTCTCAGATTCTAGGATACAGCTCCAGCTGTGGGAGGAACGAGATAGGTCATAGCCTTGCTTCCCCTTAATCCTGATGTATCTTCAGCAGCATATGCTCCCTGTCATGTGTGTTAGGAATGAAAATATATGTAGTAGACACCTGGTTGTACCCCAGAACAAGAAGGCACAAGAGGGGTGCTAGTGGAGAGTGACTGGGCATCACAGAGGGCTAGACTTACACCACTAGATCTAACAATGTTCTCCTGATAAAGCAACTAAGATAAGTGATGGTGCACTGAATCTAGAATTTTCTTTTTACCTTTGTCCTTCTAAATCCCCAAACACATTGACATCTGTTTAAAATGGCAATGGTTATCCTGCAATTCTGGCCATACTCTCTAAAGTGTTTCATTATATAATGCTAACCTTTACGTGTTTTACAAATTTGGAACAGTTTAGAAGAACAGTGAAAACAAAAAAATTGAAGAGTTTGAAAAAAGTCACACTGTGTGGCTAGAAAATGAAACTCACAGGAGGCCTGAGGTTTCTGGGTAAAGTTCTGGTTCTTATTAGTATCATACCTTCCCTGAATCCATGGAAACCACAAAGGTCCTTGAGATACATGTTGGTTGCATAGTAGAATTAGATTGTAAATTCTTATTGCTAGAGACACTTTTATTTGGTTTTAGGACATGGCGAAATTAAGTTGTAACTGATACAAAGCCTTTTCCCTTTGGAGGGTTATGTGTTATTTTCAGTCTAGAGTGGTAACTACATGGCAATCATAACTGTCTAAGATGCTGAGAATAACTTCATATTGGGCAGCTTGGTACTTCCATGTTCACTCAAAATAGGGGGAAAAACAATGAGACATCCAAATCACCCCTTTCAATGTTCAAGGATCACCATGGGGGAGTAGTTAGAAGCAGTATGAGACCCTGGGCAGAAATCTTAAGTGGGCATTTGTGTCAAATTGAAACCTGGAGAGAAGAGAAAGGAGGGAGGAAGGGAGATCATAAGACTTAGGTAGTTAATGTACCTTACAAGACTGAGGAATGTGAGGATCTTTACACAACGTAAAAAGCTAAGAATGTTTTAAGACTCAAGAGACCTCTTCTTTGGGTTATATTCATTAGGCAAACACCCAGGGTGAAACAGGAAACGTTTTAGTGGAATTGCCTGCAAGTTGGGAAGGGAACTCTAGGCAAGCTGCTTTCATAAGTTGTCATCTGTGCTGGGGTAGGTCTTTCAGTGATGCTGCACCTTTAAATTACCCATGCTCTCCTAAGTAATCTCTTATAAGTACATCTAGGAAACAGATTCGTTTACTAAATTAGATTTGGGGGAAATAATTTTGTTTTGTTCTGCAGTTAGTACCCTACCTGGGGTGAATGGATGTTTGGTTATCTCTCCCTAAGGAAAGCCATGTAATAGTACACATTTAAATGGGGGTAGGTATTTAATGTACATGGGACTTGGTCTATCTAAAACACAACCAGTAAATTTCCATATTTCTTCACTTACACCTAAAGATAATAATCAAGAACATTACACTTGGAACATGTGGCACAAACTCTGGCATTTAATTTCAATAAAGTTTTGAGGAATACTCCTATTTCTTACCTACATTTCCAGTCATTAGGTATGAATTTTGAAAGTCCATCATCCCCATTCCAACAATGTGTATAAAATCTTCAATCACCTGCATTAACTCTATTGAGCCTGGATAAATCTAGAAAAATAAGAGCAGTAAAACTTGATAAAAAGTTCATATAATGAGACACATAACTAGAAAAGTAAGATAAATGTCCACAGCTGGAATCATCTATTAGCTATTAATTAATTAATAAAGTAGCTATCTATTAAAATGAATAGTGGAATCTGATACCAGGTGTCACACAGAAAGAGCTTTGGAAGTGACAAGATACACTAATTAATCACTCCAGAAGTTCAAGAAAACTCCCAAAATAGCTGTTGGATTGTCTGTACACAAATAACATAACTTTATATTTTCATAAAAAAAACATGGCTTACATAAGAAAACAGTGAAATTGGACTCTTCATTTCTAGCTTAATATCCATACAGAGAAACATGTGTTGTAAGTATCTGTGAGAAACATTTATTTCTAATAATTTTATTAGTTGTTGTATGAACAACATTAGGAATAATTGTAGGGTTATAATCATGGCTATGATGTAAATAATTTACATATAGACATAAAAGAAACAAACCTATGTATGTTCTTTCACTTTAGAAGGCTACATTTTTAGAAGGGTCTTTATATAAATACAGTTTGAGTCTTTTTAACTGGGGTTGTGAATGACCAGTGGGCATGGCGTGCGTGGCTGTTTTTCAGAAATGTGCTTTGTTTGCAAAATTCTGATGTCAGAGTTATTTATTTGGTTTACTAAATTCACATTGAGATCTATTTTCAAGATTGTTCTTGTTAAGTTTACTTCTCAAAGATAGACAGAGATCACAAGAATTATTTTTGGTAAATTTTAAACACCCTTTCCTTTTTTTTTTATTTTAAGAAATCACCTTTTGTGTCATGCATGCTTACCACGTGGCTGTAATTACTTTTAGTAAGAGGTACAAAATAACCTCTTTTAAAATTTCAAACCATCACTTAAAAAACACCGTTAAGGACCATTCCAATTGAGAATATAGTATAAAAACAGGAATAGAACTAATCCTAAATCACAACTAAACATACAGAGTATACATTCCTGATTTCTCTATTGACAAGAATGCCTGATACCATTAATTATTTGCTCACGTGACATCCCGGTAAAGAACACCATGTGATGAATTCCTGCCTTGTCTTAAACACAATATCACAGAATATCATACATCCATTCTAAATGCACCCCTAATTAATAGTCTCTAGTATTCTGGAAGGATGTGCTGGGCTCCGGCAGCTATATTCTAGGTGAAGACACCACTTCCTCACAGCGAGGGAACACAGCTGCCCTCCATATGAAGGCCAAGGACAAGTGTATAATTCAAAGGAGCAGAAGAAGATAGAGCAAAGTTTGAAACGAAAAGGTGATTTTTCCCCCCTTGTATTGGCCAGAAGCACAGAATTGGTACCCGATAATGAGGATGACCATGCTGTGCTATTTATGGCTATCCTATCATAACTGGAATAAAGGGCATGTCTCACTTCTGAAGGCCTCAGCTGTGAGCATAAAAAAGGGAGAAGATGGTTTAGTTCAGTAACTTCAGTAAATTCTCGTCCTGTTTCTCAAGAGTTTGATTGTAATTGAGCTTGGGATTTTTGTAAACCAGAAACCTTAAGGAAGTTTCATGCTCAGATATATTAAATTCCCATAGTAATTTTAAAACATGACACTTCCTCTTTGTTCATATTTGTTCACTTGTAAATCCCCCTTTCTGTTTTAGGAAGAGAGTCTTACAGTACATACGTTAGTATACCATGAGAGGGCAAAGCATTTGTAAACAGGCCAAGTTAGTACAAAGCTCTCTAACAGATAAGGCACGGCAGAGAGGTAAACTTCAATATGATTGTTTATAAGAGTTTATGTTAAAAACTGAATAAGAATCCACATCTGTATACAAGAGGCAGATTCTGTGGAGCATGAATGAAATGCAGTTGATTTTCTGATTAGTAAATAGTGCATCACTTCTATTGAGATATATTCTCTTAAATTGTCTTGTTTTCCATTGTCTATACACCAGAAAGACGTCTACTGCTAATTACATTGCAATCACATATTTGTTTCTGGAAGTTGCAAATTAGCTAAACATGCTCAGTCTTTTCATATGCTCACACAAAATTTCTTCCATGGGCTGATATTCTAAACGATGACTTGATTTCTGTTCAATGATTAAAAGGTACGGAATGATTCCCAAGATCATTTTATACTCTCGGAGAATCAAACTATTGGCTGTTAATGTGTTTTAAAAACCATATCTAGCTAACTTTGTCATCGATTGTAAAATAATACCATCCTCACCTGTTGTGCGTCTTCCCATTTCTCTTTGTTTTCTTCATCGAGAAGGTTGCTAACTATTTGAAAGAAGTTCTGTAAATTAAATTAAATAAGGATTTAGTATTATAAGTGAGAATGTACTTTGTGAAACACCCATTTGGAATGATTCTGTCATATGACTGTCTGCAGCATCACTTTAGATCCCGACACATTCTTGATCTTTATCACCAATACAGACGCAGATATTCACAGCCAACCACTGGACTGAACATAAGGACCCTGCTGGAGGTGTTAGAGGAAGGACTGAAGAAGCTGAACCACTTTGCAACCCAAAAGGAAGAACAACAAAACCAACTAACCCTCCAGGGACTAAACCACCAGTCAAAGAGTACACATGGAGAGACCCATGGCTCCAGCTGCATATGTATCAGAGGATGGCATTGATGGGCATCAATGGGATGGGAGGCCCTTGGTCCTGTGGAGGTTCAATGCCCCAGTGTAGGGGAGTGCTAGGGCAGTGAGGTGGGATCTCTTGTACTGGTGTATTACAAGTTATTTTGTTAATGGCAAACCAGGACTGCTCTCTCACTGTTTCTAATAACAGTGTACTTAGACCAGGACAATGGGCAAGCCTGACCTAGGCTCCTCAGTTGAAGGCTTGCTCTGCCTTTTCCAAGCTATGGTGTTTTTGCTTTCCAACAAACCACTGAAAAGTGTAAAGAAACATTTAAAATTTCTAGCACAAAGAACATGTACTTTTTGAATCACTTGTTTGTATCCCTGACTTGGTTTTGCATGGATCAACATGTAACATACATGATCATTTTAAAGTTCTAAATCCTTGTCCAGCATCCTCAGTGATAATTGCAAAAGACCTCTTGGTTTTGAAATCTTCATCTAGTATTAGGCGAATGATGGTCTGGTTTTTTTATTTCTAAGCAGACAAGCTCATTCTGAGGTTCATTTCTCATTCAACGTGAGCACATTGACATATTTCATTCAGTTCCATTCTGCTGCTGACAATTGCATATGTGATGCATCACCAGAAAGTCTTATCTGAGTTCTCACATTATGCCGTGCCATCAAGATACACAAGTCAGTAGAAGAGATAGTACCCATTGAAGTGTAACCTGAGACCTACATTGTGTCCAGTAAAGTCAGGATACAAAGATGGTGGCTGCTTGGTTGTATCCTTAGTTGCTTCCGTCATTATACTCTATCTAACTGGTCTTTAGGTGATTAAACAGGCACATTGCAGCATGCCGAATCACTAGCTTAGGACAGGACTCCCTTGTGGGTAGAAATAATATTAATTCATCGGTTTTGTTTGTCTTCTCCACATACAGCTTTTCAAAACAAGCATTTGCTCTCATCGCTAATAAAATCACCTGGGTGTTTTTAGATGAAAAACAAGGCAGCTTCCTTTCCTCTTCTGTGGTTTGAAGTTGTTAGTATCTATATTTAATTGGCCTATTTGTGCTATTTATTTTAATAGTTCTTGGCAATCACATGGTTGGAACCTGTTTATAGTTGTAACCTTTGTGAAAGTTCTAGAATATTTTATGCAACTGTTGGGGGCTGACGACTGTCTGCTTTAAACCCATTTTCAACTCACTTAACCTTTCAGTACTACCTGCCATTTTTACCACTTAAAATTCCTTGCTTGGAGTGTTAACATTTTAAGGGCTTAGTCCATTGAGCTGTAACTCTACCTATGGGCAGAAAGAATTAACCTTCAGAGTTCTTCAATTGCCTATGGCTGGTTAACTCGGTAGGGGACAGAGAGCTAATGAGGCAAATGTTGTAGGTTTCATCCCTGTGCATACAAGATGGCTATGTTGAGGTCCTTGACCTCGGTTTGCATCTTAATCCCTCCAGCTCTCATGCAAAATGCATACTGCTGCTAACAAGAGACACTGAGAGGAAGAGGGAAGCAATTTGTGCAAATGCAGCTCCATTTCTGGAAAAAAAAAAAAACACTTCACAAAGCATGTTTTTCTGACAGTGGGTCAGTGACTTCTTGCTCTACACAGAGGCCACTGCGTGCACACACACACACACACACACACACACACACACACACACACACACAGGATTCCTTGAAGAAAATAATGAATTCAGTGTTCTCCCCTTTTAAATAACCAAAGGACAAGTATAAAAACATGAATTATTAACCCGAGTCTTAAACTAAACAAGCATAGAATGTAGCAGACATTTTGTATTGTTTTTCAGGAACAATAAATGGATCCTTATCGAATCAAAGTAGGAAGGCAGCTCAGATTAAACTTCTCCTGTGATCTCATTGCTGATTGTATTTCAGAATAATCGATAGCTCTTTTCTGACTAATGCAGGCCATGTAGGACACAATAGGATGAGTTAAACCTCATCATCTAGAGTGGTGTGGAAGATATCTTTGAGAAAAATGAGTCCTTTTGTGTGTGTGTGTGTGTGTGTGTGTGCATAGGTTGTCCTGAAAACTGACTCATAGAAGTCATCCAGTGAAGTTCAAAATTAAAGGAAAGAGTTACATCTAGATAATAATGTCAGTGGTGGGCAGGGGCACTTTGCCTGGGACTGCTTAGATGTGCTATCCTTGGGCCTTTACTGAAACTTTGATCTTATTTCAGGGCACTGGAAACTTAGGAAGTTTTCTGGAACTCACTGCCCCTCCTCCACTCATACCCACATCAAAGAAATTGCTGTTCTTTTTTTTTTCCTTCCTTCCTTCCTTCCTTCTTTCCTTCCTTCCTTCCTTCCTTCCTTCCTTTTTTTCCCTCCTTCCTATTTTTGCCTGATTAATTGATCTATTGAGGACAGTTACTCAGGTCTTGCTTATTGAAGTTGTCAGGGCCCGTGCTGTCTCTGGTAACAAGGATGTCCAAGTGCTGTCCTTAGATTAGATGAAAAATACAACCAAGACTTCCAACAAAGGTTCCTTCTGAAGCTCAGGCAGGAGAGCTTGCAGGGCATCTCTACCCAGGCATACCTTCTCACTTATAGAACACATCTGGATCATATGTACAGTTCGCTCAGCAAAAGAATGGCTTTGGACAGCTATCAAATGGAAACCCAGATATCAACGTAAACGTGGCCTAAGACTGAAGATAGGGATATCACTAGTTATGCTTTACTGCCTAACAGTGACTACTAGAGGGACAAGGGAAAGAGATATAGGGATGGAAAGGTGAGGAAAGATAGAGAAAGCAAGTGGAAGTATATTTACTTATGAAAACGGTATGTATTGAATGATTTTTCTCTCTATTGTGTATGGTACTGAGGATTATTAAAGGTGAATAAGACATACATGGAGTGCTTAAGTCATGGATCCTAAACTCTAGTTAGTGAAGAAAGTCAGTAAGTAAATATGTTTCATATGATGATTTTAGAGTTGGAGTTGTTTTAGTTTGAATGTGAATGCCAATGATAGGCTAATGTGTTTTAACATTTACTCTCCAGCTAATGGCACTGTTTGGGAAGGTTGGGGGAACCTATAGAAAGCAGCGTCTCACTGAATAAAGTGGGTCATTGGGCATAGGTCTTGAGGCTTTCTCTTCATGCTCTGCTTCCTGAGCGGGAATGCAGTGTGACTAGACAGTTTCCTGCCTCTTCCACCAAGGAGTCCTTGGAAGCTGCCATATCTTCCATGCCATGAGGGATTACATATCTCTGGAGCTATAAGCTATAATAAACCTTGTCTCGTTTACTTGGATTTTTATCAGGTTATTTTATTACAGCAATAGAAGAGTCACTAAGTCAGGTCAATGAACCAGTGGTCAAGTGTTTGCTTGCCATCTCCAAAGCCCTGGCTCCAGTGCTCAACAGTAAAAAAAAAACCAAGTTAAACAACTTCAGATGGTGATAGTAACTGGTTGGATGATGCTGATGAGATGTGAGGGCACTTTGAGAGGATACCTTCAGGTGGTAATGGAGAATGGCTCCTACTGTTTCAAAGGGATTCAGACACTTATAAAAGATACTTCAGGCAGAACATTGCTACCTGCCCCCTCTGCCATGTGAGGGCACAGCATTCCTCCCTTTAGGAGAATGTAATAATGAGGGCCCATCTTCGAAGACAGACCAATCCTCACAAGCCTTGTGAACTTCATGTGAGTCATCTTTGACTTAGCTTCTAGGCTTAGAAGAAAAAGAATTGCATGGTATCTTTTTTTTTCCTTCCCTAGTTTGTGCAATGATATAAATGGACTAAGGGAGATTAAAATGTAGGAAATTATAGAAGAGACATGGAAGGCAGAGTGAACAGAGAGGGAGGATGGACAAGTGGAGGGTGGATTGAGCAAGGAAAGAGGAGGAGAGAGAGAGAAAAAAAAATCTCAGATAGCCAGATGTGAACAGGTGGATAAGAATGAGTTTGAAGAAAATGAAACACTGTGTGAGAGAGAAAGAGACAAATGGGGGTGTATTATTGGCTAGTCATGACCAAAACCTATTCCGTATGTGATATGGAAGCTGAGACCATAGTGATTGAGAGACAGCCCCAAAATGATAATTTATCCCTGTAAAAATAAGTGAGAAGATGATAGAGTCTGTGACTAAAACCTATCTAAACAAAGTTCAGAAACAGAAAGAATGATATAATAATTCTAAACTGATCTCGAATAGGCTGGATAGGGTAGACAAAAGTCTGGTAAAACAGAGCTGCCAACTTGCAATGGTTATGCAGCGGGTTTAGTTAAAAATAAAAGTCTGCTTTTGGATGCTGTGAAGCGAAAGTAAAACCAGAGATCATAAAAATAGTTTCAGTTGTGAACAGTAGAGATGGCGGTAGCTTGGTTCACAGATGCAACATGCATGATAGCTGATTGTACAGGTGAGAAAGCAGAGAATCCAATAGGCATTTTGGTTTCTGGCTCAGGATGTCTAGAATTACAGTGCAGACACATATGTTACATCTAACGGGAGAAATAGCAGCACTGGAGAGAGAAAGAGAGATAGAGATGGAGATAGAGATAGATCGATAGATAGATAGATAGATAGATAGATAGATAGATAGATAGAGAGGGGAGGGAGGGGAAGGAAGGAAAGAAGCAATGAAGCAAGCAGGCTTAATGTTGATATATTTGAGCACTGAGAATCTACAATTCAGCCAAGTGAAGAGGCCCAGGAGACAGGTTTGACTTAAGTCTAAATCTCAAAAGACAAAATTAATGCGAATAATTAATCATAGCTGAAAACAGGAGCCCTTTGGGATAAAGACGATGAATACCAAGAATAGAGTTGAATAGGTAAAGTCAAGGTTAAGCACTGGAGGTGAGCCTACTCGGAAGAATAAGAAATGAGACAGGGAAGAGAGGACGGGAGACAAGAATGACAGGTGATAGAATAAAACACACTTGGAAGTTATTCCAGGGGTGAAATTAATTCCAAGGCATACAGACTGTTCTTCAGCTCAGCACACACCCAAAGGCAACTCAAGATACAGCACCATAGAATTAATTTTTAAAAACGTGGGTACTGATGGTTAATTAAGCACATGCATAACACCTGTGAACACAGCCACACTATAGACTATGACACGGACTTCCTTTGTGATGTGGGAAACTATCTCGGTCTCTATTCTGGGAATGATGTAGAAAAAGTTGCTTCCAGCCAACACTGCTGTATGAACCAATTTGAGTTTGTTCTCACATATGAGTTTTAACGTGAACATCCCTTTAAGTGTGTCTTGAACTATGTATGTACATTTTACAACAGTTGAGTAAGCAAAATAATTTAGAATTGACCAAGCTCCCCCCCACACACAAAAAATCCAAATGTGTATTAGTGTTTTATCCAGAATATCTATCCAATCAGCATATCTACTGGCTTTGGGCAAGTAAAATCAATCAGGGAGTCAGAAAGACTGGAGATTATTCCAAATCATCCTATTGTAGCATCAGAATATGGATCATATGATTCAGGTTAAGAAAATAAGCACATGAAAACCCAGATGAGAGGCTGGGCTCCTCTGAGTGCATAGGGTACCTAGCTTTAGGATCTAGCCCTTCCAGAATGTCCTAACCTGATAGTTGTGAACACAATTCTCCAATATCAGGCATAGCTGCCCCTGCTGGACCACATCAATTCCACAGACCTGGAATACTTTGAGAGCAGACTGTTGACATCACTCTCTCAATATGCTCTTGTTTAGAGGAAAACAACGAAGTCTTGAGTGACACATTTTGTTTTTCCTTGCTCTTCTTTTAGCCACAACTTCACAGAAACTCTGACTCATTTTGAAAATAGCAAACTAGCAGAAGGATGTTGCTCTAGGAGCCACTGGCAGTGTTTCAAGCTATTGTTTTGCTCTGCTATGAAGCAATGAAGTTTGACCTGTAGGGGTTCTTCAGTAGCTTCAATAGACAATATGTAGATGATGCTACCAGTTCTTTGGGATAAGTTTTGGACCAAAAGTTCCAAGAAGTGGTCGCATAGTGATACCACATTTGAGATACTGGAGACTGGATGAAGAGTACTGAAAGAAGGGAATATTCAGTCCTTGGGGTTTTCAGGCTTATGCTTGATCCTGCTTTTCCAGTCTTTATTTTAAAATGAAGAGTAAAGAAGTTAGTGATGCTTACATGTCTAAATATAGTATGTTTATTATCACCTGTAGGCAGTGGGACAGAACAATCAATAGAAATTGTCAATACTCAATATGGAAAAAAGTTACCAAATCAGGACATGAAAGCATTCTTAAGTAAGGAATGTTGGGGAGCCTGGGACAATCCCAGTAACCAGGCACCAACTAGAGAGTGATGCAAGATGGTAAGAACACATATAAAAACCCTGTCACACTGAGGGTTCAGGGAAGCCTAGCCACAGTCATGCAATGTGTGTCATACATTAAACAAGCTTCACTCCTCTCACTGCAGAAAGATTGAAACCTGGAAGATAGTAGAAGTCACATATGTGACCTGACTTTCTTCTGACACCCGATGCCAAAGGAGTCTAGCAGTCAAGAATGAAGAACTGAATAAAGCTCAGCTCTAACTGCAACACATAAACCTTCTGCCTAAGGCTAAGGAGTCATGGCAGGAAACAGGCAAGAAAGACTGCAAGTGCCAGAGACAGTAGATGACTATAAGAAATCAGTGCACTCCAGACATATGGGGGCAGCTGTACATAGGAACCCATAGCAGTTGTAACAGTATGCATGAGAGCTGTGCAACCTCCAACCAGCCAAAATGTCAGCAAGAACAGGGGCCGTGGGTATGAATTCCCAAATATAGCCAAGTTGTTATTGGCAAGTGTTAGCTTCTGGGAGGAAGATTTGTTTTTTCAAAGAGTGTAGCCCTTGGTAAGTCAACATGCACTCCACGAAGAGGCCATACATCCAAGGATATTTGGGCAGTATACATTCATTTTGATGGGTTAAAATAAGGCACAAACTTGGAAGAGTGTAGGGATCTGGGAAGTAGTGGGGAAGGAATGAATGTGATCAAAACACACTGTATGGAAATTCCCAAAAATCTAATAAAAATATTTTAAATGGTGAGTTCAGCAGCTTGGCTCAGAAAACATACTTTGGGAACCATTAAAAGATCTGAGATTCCTCTTCAGGACTATGCCATGGAAAACGAAAGTGATACCAGGTCAGGTCAGGAAAATGATAATTTGTTCTGAGATTCTTGTTCTGGGTCACGTTTTTTTTTTTTTGGTTTGTTTTTTTTTTTTTTTTTTTTTTTTTTTTTCAGGCATAGTATAAGTATAGTCTTATACTAGACTATGAATACCAGCTTGCCTATTGTTTTATAGTACATTAATTCTTGGTTATGCCAGGGCTCACCTTATTTGAGCCTTTCTCTGTCTTTTGTTATCATGAATATTCCTCTACTAAACATGCTATGGTGCTTCTGTTCTTTCCCATATTACACCTTTAGGGAAGCTATTGCTAATGCTGCATATTATCCTTGAAGTCGGATATAACTGAGGTTAGGTGGGTGGAATGACAATCTTCAGGAAAGACAAGTGACAAAACTATTCAGGACGAAATCCTTGGATCATATCAAATCTATTTTCTATCGGGATCCAGTTCTGATTTTTCTCTTTTGTCTTCTGTAACTAGCATGTATATGTTCTCATTGTAATCTTACCACTCTTACTTGTTTTTTGCCACTACTTAAGGCTGGGAGATCTATCTATCTATCTATCTATCTATCTATCTATCTATCTATCTATCTATCTAATCTTCAGAGACTTTGCCAGATTTAGAGGACTAGTTTTTCCAGTTCTCTGCCACTAGGGGGCTGCAATCTATGCAAATAATGCTACTAGTATTTCATAATCCAGTACCTAAACATTTGCTCTGTTCACAAATTATCTATGGAACTTTCTCTGTATTATACTGCTGTTCACATATTAACCGAATTCCTTCTCTGCCTAGCAAAGATGGCACCTATTTACCAATCTGCTCAGATCTTTTTACCTTGGCAGGAGTGCTAAAGGTACTTAATGGCACAACTGAGATTAATTTTAAGGATAGCCATGACAATCCAATTTTAAATAGTCTTTACTCTATCATATCTTACAAACAGTCTATCCAACTCATTTAAACAAATCAGGGAATATCCAAGAAAATATCAAAAGCTAATGTAATCAAAACTGTGGCTTTTGGATACTTCTTCAGGTGCTTCCTTTTCTATTCTTAATTCTTCTGCTTACCAATGGTCCTTTCTTCTTCATAAATTGATTCTTAAGTTTATGTATCTGACTCCGACTCAAAGGCAACCTTTTGATTACTCACCATTGAGTTAGAAGATACTCCAATTTTACAGTGCCCCAATCTAACAACAGACAACCAAAGAGAGATTTTTGATGTCTCTAAATTCTAATAACTTTTATATAAAAATAAAGATTGAAATGTCAGCGAATGCAGACCTCTGAGTTAAGCAGGACCTAAACAAAGAAGGTTGTAAGCAAGGAAAGAATATACTCGGGCTTGAGGCCACTGAAGGGTGAGACACAGCCTGACTACTGTCTCATACTATATAAAGGTTACCAAGCCCCATTTTCCTACCCAAACAAAGAATGGCCCCTGTCACATAGTATAAGTCATGTATACTGCATTAGGTCATAGATTAACTAGGCCCAATACCTCTTGGAACAAGACTTCCCTTACCATCATAACCTTTAAGAAGATGACATCTTACTCTCTCTTAGGGTCCTGAATCTCTGCCCTGACCCATCATACCTCTGCTGCCTTTTAAACAAATCTTGTCTGGAGGACATTTTAACATAGTACTTATTTATCAAACATCCCCCTTTTCTCCCTAAATTTTAAGGAGAGAAAAGTGAAGAACAGTCCTTCAAATTTGGATAGTCCTTGCCAAGACCCTTAAGGCCCACTCTTGTTAGAGAAGTAGGGTACAACACAGATTACCCTATGCTGGGTGACAGGCAGCCAATGTGCAACTCATCATAGAAGAAGCTGCTTGGCTCACAGCTCGAACTAAAGTCCAATATACATTATAAAATATATAATATACATAGTATGATCCTTTGTTCTGGGGTCAATTGTTCCTCTTCCTTGGGATTAATATGTTGAAGCCCTAATACTTGATATTCATATGTGGGATTATTTAGAAATATTTCTACCAAAGAAGGACTCAAAAACATAAAAACAAATAGTCAAAACAAATACCAAATACAAATAGTGATCATTGTAGGTCCAAGTCCAATGTGACTGGCATTTTTATAAAAAGAGTAAGAATACAGAGATAGTAAGATGCCTCTGCAGAGAGAAAAGACAAACCGTTAAAAGATGCTGACTGAAGGATGTCATTTACAAGATAAAATAATTCAGAAAAACTGAATCTTTGGTCAACTCCTTCCTGTGAACCTGCGATACATTTCTAGATCATTTGTTCTGGTAACCCTACCAAAGAAATACAGACTTCAATAATAAACAAAATAAAATAAAACATAATAAAAAATAAACAAAATAAAACAAAAACAAAATAAAAACAAAACAAAAGACCCAAACTTTGATAGTGAGTGGAACCTCAAGAGAAAGCCATACAAATCTTAACATTTCCTTAATTCTTAGGAAACTTCTGAAAGAGTAAAATTATGACAAGTTTTATTGTACTTTAAAAAAACTCAATAAGTATTATTAGTTATCCACAAAGAAGAAAGAAATTGAGGTAGCAAGATAGCTCAGTTGAGTTAAAGCTTTTTCCATGAAGGCCCAGAAGACCAAGTTTGATCAGTAGGATCTACAGGCTAAATGGAGAAAATCGACTCTTACATATACTCCCCTACACACACACACACACACACACACACACACACACACACACACACACTCACTCACAGTTAAACAGAAGGAAAAGAAGATGTCTGTGTGTGGAGGGTAGCACCCTCTTGGCAAGAGAGAGAAAGTATGGGATGAGGAACTGTGGGAAGGGAGACTGTTGGGAGCCACTTTGCCTGCTACTGGGAAAGCCTGTCAGGCAGAGTCAATTCAGGCCAGGGTCTACTGGCAGATTTCCTGGCCTGATGACGCATAGAATGATAAGAGGGGCTGAATGCTTTAATTAATTCTTGGAGAAAGGAACAGGGAGGAATAGAAAGACCTCTGGATGGGCACAGATATCAAATGTACATCAGCCATTGTCTCTGCTGGACCAGTACAGGGACTGAGAAGGGAACGGGACAATGATCAGAATGTAAATAGATAACACAATCAAAAAACAATTTTGGAAAATGAAATCACATAATTCTAAAGAAAATGCACGGAATTGGATTCATATGCTAAGCAAAATAAGCCAGATTTGGAAAGACTGAATTCCAAGTCTTCTCTTGCATGTGAAATCTAGACCAGATTAAAAAAAGAATATTAGAAGTGAATACTTGGGAATAGGAAGTGAACTAAGGAGAGAAGAGAGAAGAAATGGAAATACGAAGGTCAATGTTATACATTGTATGCATTTCTGAAATGTCCCAATAAATTCCATTGATTTTCAAAGTTAATATGAAATTAATATAATTATTTCAATAACTACCTGGCATTGACTAGCTGATAGATTGCACTGTAGACAATCAACACTCAGCTGCTTTCTTTTCCTTCCCACTTGAACTTGAGAACCTGTTACTTCCTCTCAGCCAGAAATGACAAGTGTCACTAGACATATATGCCATTCAGGACAGATCCCTCTCTCATGGTCATCTCTGGACCTTTCTCCTCTTACATGTTTCTCTCATAATATTAGAAAGGGAAATGCCGTAACAGGTCCTTAAGATTTAAATTATCATAGAAGAAGGTGGAAGTTTCAGGGCCTAAATGATGCTCATTAAGACAACTCTACTTCCTGTGTTCAAAAATATATAATCAGCCTTTGGCCATGGGCAAAGACATGGCATTCTGGTCTGCTCCAAAGACTAGAAGATTCTGTCGTCTCATTCTTTGAGACGATTTATCTGAAGGCTTGTGAAGGTAAGAGTGAAATAATTATCTCCTTAATGAGATAATATAATGCCTCTAAACCGAAAACCCTCCCATACATGATCACTCATCAGTGTTTTCAATGTCCATGTAACAGAAGAATCTAAAATTTATAGGAAAACAAATTAAGATAAACATATACAAAAGAATGTCATGCATTGCCAATTTTTTTCTTTCCTGCGCTTTGAAATGTATTATACAAATTGCCCCAACAATTCCTCTTCCTCTATTTTACCTAGTCATCTGGGGCAACCTACTCTTACCATGTGCCACATCCTTCCACCTCCTCTTACCTTTTGTACTTGGCAAAATAGTACATGAACAATACTCAACAAGCCTGAAGAGGAATTCCAAAGAAAAATCCAGAGAAAGTCCCTGCCCAACAATTCAAAGAATTTATAGGAGACTGAGAAACTTCAAACAATGAAATCAATTTCTCCACAGACTGAAGCCTTCTCCCCTTTGCATCTTAAAAATTCCTGAGGCTCTTCCTCTTTTGCATAATAAAGTTTTTTTTTTTTTTGGTGAGGCAAATAGTCTTTTCTATTTCTTCAAACCCATACATGAATAAAACTTTTTATAACCATTCTTTAATAAATCTATCTGTTCTGCCCATCTTTTAGTAGAAACATCAAGGTTTGGTAACAATGAAAAGTTGTTTGATTTCATTTAAATCAGAATCTCTATTTCTAATACATCTCTTTAGTTAATGGATTATGCATTTTTCTCAGCAACTATGAAATAGATTTCCCCAGCACAAGTGATATGTCAAAGACCAGATAAAAAACTTTCATGATTTTTTTCTTAATAACATAGAGAAGAAAATAGCATCATGTAATAATATAGTGAGGTGAATATCACTTTAAAAATTGAATATTTTGCAGGGCAGTGGTGGTGCACGCCTTTAATCCCAGCACTTGGGAGGCAGAGGCAGGCAGATTTCTGAGTTCGAGGCCAGCCTGGTCTACAGAGTGAGTTCCAGGACAGTCAGGGCTATACAGAGAAACCTTATCTCGAAAAAAAATTTGAATATTTTATTAACTGTTTCTGTAAGTTGTGTGTCTTAGGATGAGCCAAGGAGGGGTGGATAAAACATTACAAAATACTGACTTTAGCTGAAATATCCAACAAAAAGGAGATAGAACCTGTAGAGACCACCTCCAGTAGATAGGTATGGCCCCCTGTTGAGGGATGGAACTACCAACGTATCTCAAAATTTTTAACCAGAAATGTTCCTGTCCAAAGGAAAGACAGGGACAAAAATTGGAACAGAAACTGAAGGAAAGGCCATCCGGAGACTGCCCCACCAAGGGATCCCTCCCATCTGCAGACACAAACCCTGACACTATTGCTGACAAAAGCCTGGTATGGCTGTTCCCTGAGAGGTTCTACCAGCACCTGACCAATACAAATACAGATAGTCATAGCCAGCCATTGGACTGAGGACCCCAATGGAAGAGGTAGGGGAAGAACTGAAGAAGCTGAAGGGGATGATAAGCCCATAAGAAGAACAACAGTATCAACTAATGGGATCACCCAGAACTCCCAGAAACTAAACCACAAACCAAAGACTATACATGGAGGGATCCATGGCTCCAGATACATATGTAGCAAAGTATGATCTTATTTGACATCAATGGGAGGGGAGGGAGGCTTGATGCCTCAACATAGGAGGATGATAGAGCTGTGAGACCGAAGTTGGTGATTAGGTGGAGGAGCAACCTCTTTGAGGCAAAGGTGAGGAGGGAGAGGGGGAGTGAGATGGATGGTTGTGGAGGGGTAACCAGGCAGGGGGACATCATTTGAAATGTAAAGAATAAAATGAGTACTAAAAAAAAAGAAGAAGAGAAAATCTTGAGTGTTACCAAGACTTATTTAGCACCCAAAGATCAGGAGGAAAGGCTAGCCCTAACAATCAAATAAAATTGGTGATGATGAGATAGGACGGATGAGTCCCTGGTAAATGACAGTATGCAGAGAATCTCAATAATTCCCTTTTCATGCTTGTGATTTGAATGATAATGGCTTCTGTAGTGAGAATTTTGATTTCTTTATAAAACACAGATGTTAAATAAATAAATAAATAAATAACCGCTGAAGCATTATAAGAATACTTCTTGATTTTAATTCCCAGGTGTGGGATATGGTGCTACACTTCAGATTTTCCACAGCAGTAGACAGTTTCTGCAAGTTGTGTGACCTTTGGAATTCTGGGGACTTTTCAGAGGGCATATAAATGCCAGGGCTGCGAGAGGTTGCTGTTGTCTTTGGTGGTGGTGGGTTATTGGTTGCTTACTATTGTTTGTGCTTTGTTAAATATTCCTGAGCAAAGATGAAAGAAGTTAGATATCTTAATGGCAAAAATCAATCTTGCTCCAAGGAACTCGTCACCCCTAACCAGCAGGAAGTAGTGTAAGGGTAACGTTGCTCCTTTTTCTTCTCTATTCTTTTCTCCTTTCTTATCTAGCGTTTGGGAGGGATGTGGGAGAAAAGGAATGGAAAGGGTGAAAAACGGAAGAATCCACAAAGTAGCAAAAGACTGGTTATAAGTGGTTTTTAGACATGGGGCTAGGCAGAATGTGAAATTTTATTTAAAATGTCAGAGAGAATTTGACTCTGGCAGGAGTCAAAAGCATGGGTATGGCTCTTCGAGAAGCCACCAAAAAGTTTATTGCAACTGTTTCTACTGGGATATCTCCTGCTTTGTTCCCAGCGGGAATTTTCTGTTGTTCTTTCTTTCTTTCTTTCTTTCTTTCTTTCTTTCTTTCTTTCTTTCTTTCTTTCATTTTTCTTTTCCTTCTATTCTGTTTTATATATATATTGGTTGGGAAAATGCCTGAGCAGTTGGAAAATTACAGGTGGAAATGGAGGGAAAAAAGGAAGAAAGAGAGAGAGAGAGAGAGAGAGAGAGAGAGAGAGAGAAACAAAGAAAGAAACAAAGAAAGAAAACAGAAAACCCTCTCTGGGAGAAATCCAGAGACAAAGTTGATGAGTCCTGGAAGAGGTCTACCTCATTTATAAAGATTATAAAAGACTCTGGAGAAGGTTTACTGATACTTTTTTTTTTTAAAACAAAGTTTGGTCTCAGCTGTGAATAAAGCTGTATCAGACCGTGATGAAAGACAGGTGTTGATAGGGACCTTCACATATGAAAATGCAAATATCAAATATAAAAATGTTCTCAGGCCATTAAAGGCACAGGAGCTCAATTAACAGCTTAAAACAGAAGAGCTGGTGTGGTCTTGTCCATAATACTAATATTCATGTAAAATATTTACTTTTTATATGTGATGCTTCTCTCATGGTGTTTCAAATTCTTGACATTAAAATTAAAGGCTAGATATTATATATATATATATATATATATATATATATATATATATATATAAAATCTATATCTATCTATCTATCTATCTATCTATCTATCTATCTATCTATCTATCTATAGACGGTTGACCATAATATGCAGTTGCCAGGAGAAATAGCAATGAGAAGAAATGGTCATGCTTTGGAATTAACTCTATTGCTTGTTAAAAATAAGCACCCATTTTAATACAGTTTGGATTGATGTACCCAAGTGATAAGGAGACCCAGCAGTGGGTTACTTAAAAATTAACGGCAATTATAATATATACTTAAGATAACCAAACTATAAAGTTTGTCAGTCTCTGATTATCTTAATAAGATAGAGAGAAGTGCCATAATATTAAGGTGTAATAAGTGTAGGATTTCTACATTTTTCTTGATCTTACCTTTTTTGTCAAAGGCAGCAAACTATTTTTCCTGAATAATCAAAAGGACATTCATTCTAAAGACATTTTAAGGATGGTTGATGTGATAATAATAGTATTTTAAGCAATATTAATAAATGGGAATATTTTACTTCATAATTGTATTGATTCTTTAAAAAGAAATCAATATTCTGGTTTATGAAGTTGTTAAGCAACACATGAAAAACAATACTTTCCAAAAGTAAATGAAGGAGAGAGAGAGAGAGAGAGAGAGAGAGAGAGAGAGAGAGAGAGAGAGATGGCTCAGTGGTTAAACTAACTGGCTGAGTTTCCAGAGAGTCTGCAATTTTCAGCCCATATATAATATGGTTTATAACCATCCATAATTCCAGTTCTAGGGCATAATGTGCCTTCTCTCTTCTTCAGGAACTACAAACTCTTGATTCACAGGCCGACATGGAGGCAAAGCATGCCCCCACTCCCTACATACACACTTTAAAATGTGCAAAGACAAAATATCTTATTTACATTAAAATCAGCAAGTTTCTTGTGTGCTCATGGAAGAAGGCAACAATCATGATTTACATATTTCATATATTTAATGGTAAGTTAGTAGTTCCATAAATTTTTCATCAAAAATATTTTTTTGAACATTTTAGATACCGTGTTAAGGTTTGGTCTTTATCTAATGTAATTTTAAGCATGGGCTCTCAAGACAAGGTTGTCCCAGAGACAAGAAAGTCTGCATATAGGATGCTAAGTGACCATGCCCCCAAGTTATTTCTGATTAGTAAATAAAAATTCTACCAGCCACTACCTGGGCAGAAGAGACATAGGTGGGGTTTAGGTTTTGCAGGCTTCGGGTCTGAGGAGGACCACGAGGAATAAAAGTGCAGGAGGAGGAGGAAGGAGAAGCCACCATGGGTTAGGAGTCAAGAGAACTTAGCCCTGTAGGTTGGCCAGTTGGAATTAAGAGCAGCCTAGATGAAATATAGTAACAACTCATGGTTATGAATAGGAAAGTAGATTCTAATAGCATAGAGGGTAGTATCTTCTCAGCTTTAGTGCTAATTAAGGTTTATTGTAATATAAAGGTTGAGTGTGTTTTTATTTGGGAACTATATGATGTAAGGTAAAGTAGAAAATCCAGGTCTGGATTAAGTAATTTATACAACAATCCTGTATTTTCATTATTAAGCAAGCCAAGATACAAATTAAGAATATAATGTGCTCATGGGGTTTAGAAACTTAGATGAATGGACATTTCAATGGAGAGGTTTGCATCCCTCAGAAACCTGTGATCGATGATGGTGAGACTCTTTTTTTCAACACATCAAATCATTTTTTTGATTCATGTCAGCATTTCAAGCCATTTCAAATAAAATGTTCTACATTTAACTGTATTCAAAAGAATGTAACCTTTGTTTATATTTTAAACTAACCTGCCTTTCAACTTTCTTAGTTTTAGGGTTGTAGGAGGAGGAGATAAAAGTAACCCAAAAGCCATTATTTCATTAACTTAATTATTAGTTTTTGTTGTAACTACTTCAACAAATATTTGTTGTTTGTTTTATAGTCAGAAGTCTAAATGAAATTTACTTCAGGAGATGGACTGGGACACTGCTATGATCCAACAATTTTCTTACTTTTTGGCCCAGAAAATTCTCCATTGAGTGCCAAGATGTAATGAGATGCAGAGGAGAAGGTGTAGTGGATTTCTGAAACCCACAGGACTCAGACTCATTTGCAAGGTCAAGACAGACCAAGGCAGTGTGAAAGCAGAGGCAATCATGCCACAGAGCCAAGAACATTCAATACATCTGGGAGGCGTTAAGTGGTTAACTTGATTCAAATAGTGGTCTGTGTGCTAGAGCCCCCTTTGCCTGAATGGAATCAGCATGTAATGAACATCATCCATAGTTTACTAGACACCAAGGTACAAGGTTGTTACACCAAGGAGTCTGGAAGTCCTGCTGACATAACAAGAGCTGTTCTAGGATACTTAATAAGATGACGGCGTGCAACACAGGTCCAAATTTAGACTAAGATGAGGAGGAACAAAGGATACAGTCCATAAAAATAACTAGGCAGAGATGATTAGGGGCTGGCTTGCTGGCTTAGAATAACACTGGAGCTATCAGAGAAGGAATGGCTGAAAGAGGATTTGTAAGGCAGAGCCCCCAGTAATAAAAGATGAAGGAAATCTAGGCAATGTTGTAAATATTGCAAAGGAACAGTAATTTTATAATGAAGAGATGAAAATGCATGATCACTTACATTTCAGGGTAAAATTAGTTCATACTATTTTAAACCAGAAGTGCCATGCAGTCAAAATGCCCAGAAGATCTCAGGCATAGCAAGTTGAAGTTTACATAAACTTGCAGGGGATATTAAATACAGCCATCGACCTGAGTTTACAACAAAGCAAAGAAGACAGTGGGTATATGCAAATTATGTTATATTAGAGAATAAAAGAGGTATAACTATTCTGAAGTATTTGAGAAAACCAAAATTAATTTCTAATGGAATCAGGAGACTTGATAATCAGGCATTTGAAAAGGCTTGTAATTTTTGAGCAAGGATTGGGAGGGGTTAACCTATAAAAAGAGAAATCTAGAAGATGGTGGGGGGTATAGCAGGGAGCTGAAAAGATAACAGTAAAGACAATTAGATGGACAGATAGACAGACAGACAGACACACTTCTCGTTGTGGAGGAAGACACTAACGTGCTTAGCAGTTTGAATACTTGTAGAGAAATGAAGAGGGGAGGTAATACAGCATCATGTCTTAGACTACAGTAAAGAACACATGACCCAGCTTTATTTAACTGAAAACAACTAATTTCATGAGTAGACAGCTTGTTAAGTGTTGAATGACTGAGGTACTATGATAAGTAGCTTAATCAAAAAGTTTCCAGCATTCTTTTGGCACACGCCTTTCACCCCAGCAGTTGAGAGGCAGAAGTACACAAGTATCTGACTTCAATACTAGTCTGATGTTCCAGGCCAAGGAAGGATGCATAGTTAGACTGTGTCTCAAAAAAACCAAAATGAAAAAAAATCAAAGTATTTTTCTAATGTAACCTGTTACTCTTAATTTTTTGAACTGTAGCACTAAGAATTTCCAAGCCTCTTAATTTTTGACAGATTAGAGACTTTAATGTTGTGTTCTATGTGGTAAACTTTCTATGAACATACGTCTCACATTTTATAATATATTTTTACTATATTTGAGGTGAAGAACTTCAAACACTATCTTTTTGTGTCAGTACTAAATAGGAATTTTCAGATGGGTAAATGTGTATGTGGCTTACTTAATTTCTTAAAAGAATAGACTATTTTTTTTATAAGAAAAGCATTATCTTCAAAATACTCAAATGATTTTAATTTTCTATCCCAAAAATCTTCTATTATTGCCATTTGCAGGGAACTATGAAGTTGGCTTAGCCTAGCTACCTTGAAAGTCATGTCAGACGGTTTCAGATTTGAGTCCATAAATCCCTAGGGCACAATGTGCCTTCTGGTTCCTGACAGACTAATGTATTCTAAAGTGTTCAGGCCACTTTGTGTTTCTCTGTCTATTGTCATAGAAGTCAAGGAGGCACGAAAACTTGACAGAACAATTAATCTTTGATATTAATCTTGTATACTCTTTATAACTTGCAACCTTCATTGTATCCTGGGAACTATAACTGTATTCATCCTGGAAATTGAAATTATATTCAGTTTCTGATAAAGGTATAAAAAACATTGCTTTCATTAAATTGTCACAACCTCAGTTGTGTTATGGCCCTCCAACATGGCCTTATCTGATTCTTCCTGGCCATCTCAGGTGACCATGGCCCTGTAAGTAAGCACAAGTGCTTAGAGCCATTAAAATGGCAGATACTGGTGATACAGGATGGATGATTTTGTTATACATAAACTTTTGTCTGTCTAGTGAACCAGCTAAGTAATATACCTGAATACAGATCAATACATTGGTGTTTTAATGGATGGCTCTATCACTCAAACAACCTTTCCTTGCGTACTCCATAGTTAATTAGGGCAAAACCTAAAAACCACTCCCTGCCCCCCCCCAAAAAAATCCAAAGAATAACACCCCCTTCCTCGAAAAATACCTCTTCATTTTCCAAGTGAAATACAACCAAACTCACAGATAAGGAGTAGAAGGTACAAGACTAATACTTAGTCTGACAACTCTTGCAAACCTTTTATTTTAATGAACTCTTTCAGAGGTAGCAGAATTGTATTTTTTTCTGGAAATTCAGAGATCAACATAGCAGGAGTACATTTTAGTCCACAGCAGAAAAGGAGTTAATCTGAAGTACGCACTGGCCCTGCATTTAAAATGCTGTTTGCCATGTTTTGTTTTTATGGATGAGTACTTTGGCTCTGTTATGGAGGGAAATGATGTTGCTTTAAAATCTTCCATGACAAGGTTAAAAGGGCTGTGAGGAGCTACTGAGTTTTGTATTTTCCCATCTAAAATAATTCTCTATGTGCCTTGTTCTTTCAGGAAATACTTCTCAATGCTAAATATGCTTTCTGTGTTTCAAATAAAACAGTCCCCAAACAGATGCTACATTATATCTTCTTTGCATCCCATAGTAAATATGCTTTCATTATACCTAATGTACTTTTAATAATCTCCTATGCAATATGATGGTATTAAATGTGGGAATATAATGTACGTGATACCACCTTGAATTTTCAAGAATACTTTTTATCCGAAGGCTCACAGCACCTTCACACATATGTCCATTTGGTCTTTCCTTGAGCTTTAATGTGAGTATTTTATGTCTCGGATACCAAGGTACAGCATTGTTAAGGGAATTGAGTTCCCTGACAGAGTCCACATTATACACAGTAAAGATGTTTCTATGAAGCCATGAACATTCCTTCCCTCCAGCCCAGCTGCCTCCAAGGAGAGTGCACTGGTGTCTAGGGTGGGGGTGGGGAGAAAATGATAATCCCATTTATACTGATCTTGTCCTTCAGGCTTCCTCTCCCTTACCTGGACACCATCAGATGCAGGGATGTAACTTGCCCTTTTAAACGTGTCTGTCACATTTCTCAGGATTTCCACAGACACCAGAAGGTCACCTGCATAGAAATTTTTCCTCTGGGTTAAATCCAATAGTGTCTTGGTGACCTGGGACATTCCATCACCTGCCAGCATCCGCTGCCCCTTCGCAAGGTGCTCCTTAATCTGTTATAGTCAAAAGAACAGAAAACACATCAGAATCTCCATTACTATTTCTTCTGTACGTATCTTCTCCAAGCACTACATTTACACTGTTCCGTAAACTTTAAAATAATCTTGTGACACTCAGGATTTAAAAACAGTAAATTTTATATATCCTACAATTTAATGGGTTAACAACCCACCATGCAAGAACTACTCTAACATGAAAATTGTGTTTCTTTGTCAGAATTGACAGACTTCTTGCTTTCAATTAGGATACATATGCAATAAATACATTGGGGGAAAATATATTTTAGGAATAGAAAATTTTTGAAAATTATTTCTACTTGTAACAAACCTGAGAAGTTATTTCGGAGGACATGCTTAAAATCCTAGCAAGTGGGAGGTTGAGGGAGGATTGTGAATAAAGCCTAGCCTGGGCTACTTAGTGAGTTCCAGGGATGCTCAGGTGACGTAATGACCACATAAACATAAGAATACACAGACTTGTCACGGGACAATCTTCTCAGTTTAAGAAAAATCTGCAAATATTTGAGGATTATTATAGCACAATAGAAAGTTAAACAACTTTTGCTTTCTTTTTAAAAAAATAATGTCATAACAAACAAAATAAAATAATAAAAGGCAAAACAAAACAAAAGTGCTCAGTAGTAGAAAGAACTTTGGAGATGTGTAATTTCAGTTAGTTTGATGGCTGAAGAATTCTTCATGTGCTACTGATCTTATGGTGCAAGAAGAGATAAGCTGTGTACACTATATAATAGTGGCAAAGTATGAAAGGGAGGGAGAGCAAACATTGAGAATGGGTAACCGTCACCATAACCATACTAAATCTGTAATTAAACTGACTTTAAAATGGCAAATAAGACAGCATGTACCAGAGAAATGTTAAAAAATATTATTAAATTGCATTAGTTGTGATTAACAATTTTTAATAACATGTCCCCCAAACCTTTAAAGTATGAATATCAAAGTATACTGATATCTTCTAAAAGCACAAGTTTTCTATTGTTACATTTTTAAAAAGTATTATTTTTTCTAATTCTGCATTGCTTAAAAGTATAAATTGTTTTTACTTATGTAATATATATACATATATATACTAAATATATATACTAATTTATATACTAATTATGTGTGCGTGTGCGTGTGTGTCTACCTACTCCTGTGGGATATACATGGATGCAAGGGAAAAACTTGGAGAAGTTGGTTATTGTCTTCCTCCTGTGGGAACCAGCAATCAAACTCAGGTCTTGAGACTTGGTAGCACACACATTAATCTCTGAGCCATCTTACCAGTCTTAACATCTGTTGGTTTGTATATGCTTGACCCAGGGAGAAGCACTATTAAAAGGTGTGGCCTTATTGGAGTAGGTGTGTCATTTCGGGGATGGGCTTAAATACCCTCAACCTAGCTGCCTGGAAGTCAGTATTCTGCTAGCTGCCTTCAGATGAAGATGTAAAGCTCTCAGCTCCTCCTGCATCATGCCTCCCTGGACTCTGCCATGCTCCCACCTTGATGATACTGGACTGAACCTCTGAATCTGTAAGCCAGCCCCAATTAAATATTGTTCTTATAATAGTTGCCTTGGTCATGGTGTCTGTTCACAGCAGTAAAACCCTAACTAAGACACATGGTATCATTGTTCTCATCTCTGCCTAGCTATATTCTCAGTGTCACTTCCTATGGCATGAAACTAATATGTTCAATTATAACACACACACACACACACAGAGAGAGAGAGAGAGAGAGAGAGAGAGAGAGAGAGAGAGAGAGAGAGAGAGAGAGAGAGAGAGAATTTAAGCCATCAGATGGACAATGTCCCTTGGACAGGTGTTCACTGGTATACCACAATGACAAACACCCATGATAATGAAATGTTCTGTTCCTAAACTACTGAGAGCTATTTTTGATTTTCCATTTTGGTCATATGTTGCATGCTTCCTGTTATTGTGTGTAGTCACACACACGTATTAGTATATTTAGCATATTCATTTTTATTTCTTCCTTTATCTCTTACAAAGCACCTGGATTCATTCCTTATGTTTCTAAATAGGCTAACAATGTTATTTTATACTCTATGCTGTGTCTGGAGAAGATGTGTTTGCCATAGATCTTACGGGTGTTTCCCCTCAAGAAGAAGCCTCACAAAATTAATCTGTTCCTTTAAGAACAAAGCATTCAGGCATGAATTCAGTTTTCAGTAAGACACAGTTATAGAAGGTACTGGGTGGACCATCCAATCAGAGCTGGGAAAGCCAGCCTTTCTCATCTGTATTAGCAACACTTCTAGCCTGAGTCAGTATTAAATTAGCATCATTGCCATCTGACAGCTGCTTAGCAGGCTTATGAGAACGAGAGGTGTTCGGTCCAGTTCTTAACAAGCAGTTGCTCAGATTATTCTAGCTCTCAGAATTGGCAATAATTAGCATCTTTTCTGACATTGTTACTAAAAAATCTCACGGCAAATACTTGGAATACTTTCATATTCCAGTGTAGACAATTCACAGCATTGACATTGATAATAAAACATGTTCAGGGAAGACTCGTTCTTTCCAGCACATGTTAAAGTGCAACATGCTTTCTAGTTTATTGACTGGGAGCACACAGTGCAATCATTCTTAGAAATCCTTCTATCTACTGAGTTTCCAGAATAGCTGCAGTTCTAAAACTTATCTTGTAATTGTAAGTCTGCCACTTGTTACTTAGGAGGATTGGAAAGATTTCTATTTTCTAGGGTTGTTTGATTTGTCTGTAAAACTGAGAGACAGCCCCATTGTGGTGACTGTGTTAATAGGTTGCACTTCTTTGGGATTTAATTTCCAATTCTCTTTGATTAGATAAGGCATACTGGTCTAGAACTGATCTGGTCTGTTACATCTAGTTCAGTAATTATTTCTTCCTCTGGCTTTAATTGGCTATTTATTCTAATTACTTATTACAGTGACAATATATCCTTTTATACCATACTTTGAATATAAAATCCCTCTTACCCACCCCTGCTCAAGTATGAGATGGTTCCTGGCTCATGCTGGGATTTTGAGAGGTACTGGGAGTTTTTAGAAGGTTTCAGAAGGCTCTGTGTAATGTGGTTTTAGAAATGTCCCTGAGAATGTGTTTGGAGAATTTCTTGTCACTGGCGTATTCCTGTCTGTATTCTTGAATTTCTATTTACCACAGGATGGGAAGACTTGCTGTGTCCCAAGTTCCCAGTCATAATTGTGACATTCATCTCTCGGCAATCATAACAGAACCACCATGGCCAGAAAATGTGAGCTAAGAAACTTTTTCCTCCTTCAAGATAATGCTCCTTCAGATATTTGCCATAGCAACAAAATGCTCGATAACGTATTAATAAATGTTATGCTTAACTTTTTACATTCTCTTCCATTGTTTAACCACATTTTCTATTTTTCTCTCATCTCTTCTTTTAGACAAATAGCCCCTTTCCCCCCATATATGCATCATTATCTCTCCTGACTTCTACATGTACTGAATTTTCACCCCTGGGTTGTAGCTAATATAATGGGCACTTCTTGTAAACCTGTGGAATGTTTCATTCTTTGATTTGTAAAGTATCTTGTGGACCAGTTGCAGGTGCGTTTCTCCAGCCAGGGAGTCCTCAGGCAGTTCCATGATCCTGTGTCAGTTCTTGCTGAGTATCAAGTTAATTCCATTCTTTCTTAGTTAAGGCTAGAACTTTCAAGTTTCTGAAATGTGATTTTTTTTCCTTTCCCTTCCCCAAAGTCTCTGAGTCACACAGTTCACATATATGCCCTAAGTCTGAGGGTTCACATAATTTTTCTTGCCTATCAGGCCAGGTTAGCAAAAGAGTATCTGATTATGCAGTATTCCTGGGAGAATTCCTTTCCTTCTGCAGAAGGTGACCTTGGAAGCAACTCCATGAGGAATTTTGAATCTTAGCTTCCAGCAATTGCCCAATTACAATTGGAATTGTAATTCCAGCAGTTACAGTTAACTCTGTAACTGGCCCTCTTTTGTTTTGTTTTTGTTTCAGTTTTTGCTTTTCCATTTCACTTTTTATATTACAGATTTTTCTCTTTTTACCTCAGCTATAATTTTGTTTGTGAGAATAACTAGTCTTCATTCAGCATAATCTCTGAAAGTCAGCTTTGTGTAACCCACAATTCCAAAATATCTGCTTATCTTCTAGTGACATCTTATCCAAACTATTTAGCACATCCATAAGAAATGACGTGAATCTTGTCTTTGCTTCCTGACTTACTACTCTCCTCCCTAATTTCAAATGCTGTTGCCAAATCTTCTGGATAAATTGTTAACATTTCTTTTCTGCTTCATGAAATGTGCTCAGATAAATGTAATCATGACATGATCTCTAATTTTATGCCTCCTGGAAGTAATCTTAATCTGCCTTACATCATTGTTATATTTTTGTATTATCTCATCCATTCTACTAGACTCTGAACTCCTGAAGGGCTTGGAGCACACGATCATCTTTGAGCACCTATAATCTCTGCTATGCAGTCTGTCACAAGGATGTACCTGTTCTATGTGCCTGCTAAACTGAAGTGAGACTAGAGAAAGATTTCCCTTTTCTCTGTACAACTGTGCTTCTTAAACATTTGCAGGTTAAAGGTGGCAGTTGATGACCATTCGATGCAAAGGAATATGTAGTACTGGAAAACTTTTACCTGACAAAATTGTCTTTTAGAAATAATATTCCCAAGAGAGGAACACACCAATTGATTATCCAATACCAAATGATTTAAAATATATATACATATAAGTGACATTAGACAAACTGAGCAGGTTGTATTTATGTAGTTAGACATACACACAAACATATATTTGGTTATATTTATGTATTTATGTATTTAGGCACACAATATGTAGTATATTTGTATATGTTTATATGTGTGCCTATGTGTGTATATATAACAAAAATTAATGAAAAAAGAGGCCATAAATTTGAAAGACATCAAGAAGTTGTACATGAAAGGGTTTGGAGGAAAGAAAAAAAATGGAGGAAATGCTGTAGTTTTAAAGTCAAAGATAGACAAAAATTTATTTATTAAAAGAAATCTGACAGATGTGATTAGATTGGAAATTTTGGAATTTGGAATTCTGATTTTGAAAATTATGTGTCTAGAGTTGTATTTATTTGTTTTCACTCTTTTTAAAAAATAAAAATAAGAAAAATGTTATACAATTTAACAAGCACCTTCTACATGGTCAGTATGGTACTAAAACTGTTCTATGAGATATTTAATTTAAAGTTTTAATATGATCCTCATAGTTACCATAGTTATCCACAGCTGTATATTTAGACATCAGAACCTACTTAGATTGGCTGTGTACCAAGATTCCAGAGCTGCTAAATAGTGCTGGTACTAAGAGTTTCTTGAATATAGACTGAGTCAAACCTATCTCTGAGTTATCATCATGCTTAACTTATATTTCATAATACATTTTCATCAAAAATTACCCAAACCTACCTATTTAAATATTATTCCAAATCCTCATATTTTAAAAAGTTTAAATATTTTTTCCCTGAAGAGCAACATAAGAAGCAGAGAACTTTAAGAAATCTACAATATCAATGAGGTACTTCTAATTATTTGAACAGTAGTAACAATTTTGAAACCTAATGTGTAATTATTCTTAAAACTATTTGCCGAGAAAAGTTTGGTTTATTCAAATAGTAGTTTTATTCAAATAATGTAGGATGAGGCAAATACTCAATTTTTTTTCCTAGGAAATAATTATCAATCTTCTTAATTATCCACCTGAGCATGTCAGAAGTATTTTGTTTTTTTTGTAATTTTTGTATTCCCCTTTAAAATGATAAATATCAGCAATTATTCTTGTTGACATTGCAACAGTGAGAGGTATTTGCTTCAAAGGACAAACATACCTGTTTCACAAATGGGATAGCATATGATATTGTTGGGAGTTATAGTTCTGAAATAAACCTCCTTGCTCTTTATAAGGAGAGCAGTGGTGCATGCTGGTCATGGTTTATAGAGTGGCCATGTGTCTGCAGTAAAGTCTTTTACTCCACCTTCCAATTCATACTGCCCACTGACTGCCACTGTTGCCTCCATTGTGTCAATACTAAACAAAAAGGTCTATCATATTTGGCTTTTTGCATGTGACATACTGAATACATCATAAGGTATAAACTACTACCTCAGCAATTCTATGGTCCATCTTTAAGGTATATTAAAGTTTACCACAGTTCTAAGTGTCCTCACTCAATTAAAAGATGATTATACATGAAACTTCTTTCCATAAAACAACCATATAAATATATATCTTTTAATTCATTTAATGACTGGGCCATATTTTAAAGATCAAAGTCATTCACTTGATAGTGCTGTTAAGTGACTTAGATACCTATTGGGCTTCTCATAACATGGTATCCTAAGTTCTAGTATCTAAATGCTGAGGAGTTACTATGAATGTTTCTAGAATACAAATTTGGGCCATTGATGTTGCTGAATGGGTAATCGATCTGAAGCCTGATATGTGAGTTAGATCCTGGAGGCCCACATGGTAATGAGAATGAACTTCTGCATGTTCTTTCCTGAGCTCCACATGTGATCTGCCTGGTAAGAGAACTTTAAGTAGTGACTGTCTTCTCCTAAAGAAAGTTGACAGTTTGGAAGATGGGAAGAAATCTGGATCACTGAGTGAGAAACTCATGGAAGTCACATATAGACTTTCTATACCTGCAAAGCTAACAGGATAGCCATATATCGGCTGTCCATGCAAAGCATGTAAGGTAAATAATGAAAGAAGGGGGTTAAGAAGATGATAAGTGCTCCTAACTCTGTGTTTAAAAGGTTTGGTTCTTTGCCTACAGCATCATTAGGAGCAGCTGATGGACACCAAGTGGTAGAACTTAGGTGCAAGGAATCTTCATCATTAGTCTCATGCATTTTGAAGATTTACAATGATACTATAGATAGCCACTATATAAATCATGATAGACTATTTACATTCTTCTCCCAAAATGTACTATTTTTGTCATAGGCCATAAATCAAATGACCAAGCAACTATGAACAGCAGCTGTGAATTAAAAAAAAAAAATAATAAAAAACTTTGCTCTTTTTATTTTGCTACCTCTGGTCTTTATTTAATATACACTCTTACTAAAACATCAAAAAGTCCTGTCTAATCTCAACCCCTGATTGGAATGAAAACATAATCCTCGAATATAATAGATTAATAAGAACAGGGTATTTGGGGTATTGTTGTAGAAGATCGTGTGTAGAATGCTTAGACTAGAGATGGTGGATACAATAAGTAAGAGGTAACTGTATTATACATTTTCTATACCCTAAGAGCTAACAGGATAGTTTAAAGGTCCCATAAAAATCAATGTTTAAAGGTTTGGTCCCTATCCCACAGCACCATAGGCAACAGATGGAAGCATTAGGAGGTGGAATCGAGGTGCAAGGACACACCTGTAAAGTGTCATGTGTGGAATGCTTATCCCACAGTAGGTGGATATGATAATTAAGAGGTAATAGGATTATGGTACTTGATCTTTTTAATAAATATATTTATAGATTTATTCAGAACTTTGGGAGTTGGTAAAAGATGTGACTAAGTTGGAATGATGCTTTGAAAGGTTTCTGATCTTTAGGATTCTCTCTGTGTCACTTTCTGCGTTTGGGTCTCCATGAGGTGAGCAACTCTGTTTCATCTTTCTTCTATTGTGTCTGGTCTAGTGAATGATTATCCCAGCAATGGGATCAACCATGGAATGATGCCATTGAAATCATGGTTCCAGATAAACATTTTTTTCCCTGACAAGGATTGATCATAGTGATTGAAAGTTAATCATTACAGGATGGAATGCTTGGTCTTGAACAGAGCATGGTCTTGAGACACTACAATTACATTGATGAACTGCCCAACATTCCATAATTGTTAGCTATGCAAAAAGGCCATATTGTTTGTTAGGAATGTAGAAAGTAAAGGAAAAAAGAGAGAAGACAGACCAAAAGTATCCAGATATTAAAGCTAGATGATAGGAAACCTAAATTAGGTATTATTAAATTTCTGAAGAAAACAGAGAAAGAAACAAACAGAAAAATAGTTTATCTGTTTTATAATGGAGAAGTCCAAAGGGGATGCAGTTTGAGTTAGATTTATTGCTTGTTCTTTTGTATAATTTTACCAAAAAATAGCCATTTCCATTTTATATATTAATTGTCAACATGAAGCAGAATATTTGGTTTCATCAGAATCTATATGGTGTGTCATGGCAGTTTGAACGGAAAGGGCCACCATAAATTTGAACAGGCTTATAGATTTGAATGCTTGATCTCCAGAGAGTAGTACCTTTTTAAAGGATTAGAAGGTGTGATCTTGTTGGAGGAAATGTGTTACTGGGGATAGGCTGTGAGCTTTCAAAGAGCCCAAAACATGCTCAGTAGCTTTCTCTTTGTGCTGCCCATTTATCAGGATGTAGAACTCTCAGCTACTTCTCTAAAACCATGTCTGCTTGTGTGCTTCCATGATAATAACCGACTAAGCCCCTGAAACTGTAAGCTAGCTCCAATTAAGTGCTGTCTTTTGTAAGAGTTCCCATGGGCATGGTGTCTCTGGTATCTCTTCACAGCAATAGAACACTGACTAAAATACATGTTAATTCTACCATGTCTACTATTTTATCAGTATGGGAAAGAATCTTGATTGTTCCACTATCCTTTATTCATTTGGAACAGATAAAACTCAACAGAAAAATGTATTTAGTAGATTGTGAAAATACTATAAAAATTGATATATGTATTATTTACAACTCCAGGATTTAAATACTTTAACTCAAATCCCAAAAGTTCACTGTATGAATTCTAGTAAAATAAATAAACGCCTGCGTACATTAAAAGAAGTTACGCTCTGTAACGTTCTTTGGTACTGATGAATACTGCAACAATTCTAAGAGAGATAACTCTGGCTAACTCTTGGAGATTGCCGAACTTACTGAAAAGGCAATTAAATGCTTGGTCTTGTATAGTTAGTATCAGAGTATCCACATTCCTACAAGAGAGAGTGATGCAAGTAGAGATACACAAGAATGGTGTCAACTAACATTATACTTAATTTTAATAATAGTTTACAATAACAGAGTGCTTGCTACATACTGATATCAGCCTCAGTCAATGGGTATTGAGTGATCTCTTACTGATTCAGTGCCAAGAACTCCCATGTGATTATAATATTCAAATTCACACGGGATCAAGAATTCTGATTGTTCTTCCTGCCTCCCTTGCTACGTGCTATGTTCTAGCTTTCACACAAACATTTATAAAGAGCAGAATAGGTAGTTCTTAAGCTTAGAATAGTTGCTGTATCTGTTGGTACTTGTTCCTAGCTTCTTTTTGTTCATTATAGAAACAATAATCTTGCTTACTTTTTGCCATACTTAACTCCTGCTTTATAGTAACCTACAAAGGATATTATTTTTTTCCTTCAATGAAGATGTAATAATAAAGTAGATTAAGAGTCCTTTAGGTAATGTGCTGAAAATTTGTGCAGTGAATTTGTTGGCAAGTTTGTGACATGTTTGTGTGGAGAGTGTGAGTTGTAGCAATGAAGAAAAATTCACCTGTAAATACAGAACAAGAGGGCAAAATAGTACAGGGCTAAACAAAGAATCCTCAATCGAGAAATTACAAATGGCTGAGAAGCACCTAAAGAAATGTTCCACATCCTTAGTCAGCAGGGAAATACAAATCAAAACAACCATGAGATTCCACCTCACACCAATCAGAGTGGCTAAGATTAAGAACTCAGGTGATAGCAGATGCTGATGAGGATGTGGAGAAAGAGAAACACTCCTTTATTGTTGGTGGGATTGCAAGCTGGTACAACTCACTCTGGAAATCAGTCTGGTGGTTCCTCAGAAAACTGGACATAGTATTACCTGAGGACACAGCTAATACCACTCCTGGGCATATAACAAGAAGATGCTCTAATATATAACAAGGACACAAGCTCCATTATGTTCACAACAGCCTTATTTATAATAACCAGAAGCTGGAAAGAACCCAGATGTCCTTCAAAAGAGGAATGAATATAGATAATATGTTACATTTACACAATGGAGTATTACTCAGCTATTAAAAACAATGACTTCATGAAATTCTTAGGCAAATAGATGGAACTAGAAAATATCATTCTGAGTGAGGTAACCCAACCACAAAAGCACACACATGGTATGCACTCACTGATAAGTGAATATTAGTTCAATTGCTCGGAATACCCAAGATACAATTCACAGACCACATGAAGCTCAAGAAGAAGGAAGATCACAGTGTGGGTGCTTCATTTCTTAAAAATGGGAACAAACCAGGCAGTGGTGGCACATGCCTTTAATCCCAGCACTTGGGAGGCAGAGGCAGGCATATTTCTGAGTTTGAGGCCAGTCTGGTCTACAGAGTGAGTTCCAGGACAGCTAGGGCTACACAGAAAAACCCTGTCTCGAAAAACAAAACAAAACAAAACAAACAAACAAACAAACAAACAAATGGGAACAAAATACTCTTGGGAGCGAATATGGAGACAAAGTATGGAACAGAGACTAATGGAAAAGCCATCCAATGACTGCCCCACCTGGGGATCCATTCTATATACAGTCACCAAACCCAGACACTATTGTGGATGACAAGAAGTACATGCTGACAGGAGCCTGATATAGCTGTCTCCTAAGAGGCTCTGCCAGAGCCTGACAAATACAGAGGCAGATGTTTGCAGTCAACCATTGGAATGAGCTTGGGGTCCCCAGTGAATTCCCCAAAAGAGGAGTTAGAGAAAGGACTGAAGGAGCTGAAGGGGTTTGTGACCCCATAGGAAGAACAATAATATCAACCAACCAGATTCCCCCCCCCCCAGAGCTCCCAGGGACTAAACCACCAATGAAGGAGTACAAATGGAGGGACCCATGGCTCTATATGTAGCACAAGATGGCCCTGTTGGGCATCAATGGGAGGAGAGGCCTTTGGTCCTGTGATGCCCCAGTGTAGGGGAATTCAAGGGTAGGGAGATGGGAGTGGGTGGGGGAAAATTCTCATAAAATCAGGGGAGGGGTGATGAGTAGAGGGTTTCAGGGGGAAATGGGGAAAGGGATAACATTTGAAATGTCAATAAAGAAAATATCCAATAAAATAATTTAAAACAAACAAAACAAAACAAAACAAAACAAAAACATATCTATTCTCATGTTCTCTTTTGTATAGGCTTTCCCTATCTTGGTTTCTTTTTTGGTCTGTTCCTTTTCAACTGTAGCTCTATTGCTCTATTTTAAAAATACAACCAGTGAAAGGAGAACAGAAACAACATCCATAAATCAGGACTCAACCTCCTTAATATCTTTTCCCAGAAAGTCAAAATTTGAGACTAGATGACTATGACTTCAAAGTCTGTGTGTTTAACACAATCTGAAGAACGACGAAGAATTTGGAACAGAATACTAAGAGAAAAATCTACATCTATAATTCTTATTTATGTAGAAAGGGTCTTTAGCTACAATATTGTTAGTCCTTTTCAGCCCTCTTCATGCCTTCATTCACGTTTTTCCAGGGAAAGGAGACTGATAAACCTGCCTGATGAATTAAGGAGAAAGCCTTGGCAAGTGTGCTCTGATTCCCTTTGATTTAAGATGTCTTCCCTTGCAGGGTCATATATTCAGACATATTCATAAAGCCTGTTTGTTTAAGTGAGTGACTCTGTGTGTGTGTCTGTCTGTCTGTCTTTGTCTCTCTCATTCCATGTCTGTCTCTGTTCTCTCTCTCTCTCTCTCTCTCTCTCTCTCTCTCTCTCTCTCTCGTGTGTGTGTGTGTGTATGTAGGTATGTGTAAGAATGGAGAATGGTTTGAAAATGAATGAGGAGTGTATGTATATGTGTTGGGAAGTTTAAATGAACAACATCTTGTTCATTGTGTTTAACTCATAAGGTCTCTAAACACACTTCAGAGATATTAGTTAGTATGAATTGTTCTATAATGACCAAAGAAGTTCATAATGTAATGATACCAATTACTTTTTATTTCTATAAATTTATCAGACAGAAAAACTCCATCAATATTGTGATATGTATTATTTTCAAATGATTAATAATCACAAAGAAATGGATATATCAGAATTCTTAGGAGGCAAATATCTTACTATAAATAAGAAAATAAGCATGTTTGGACTATCAATACTGTCTCTACTCAGCACTGTGTTTTATATTAAAGAAATAAAGACTGAAACAGCATGGTTCTTACCATTAAATAACTCAGACTAATTGTTCACCATGATTGATCACTGATTTTTATACTTTAAAGTAATTAATGACCCAATTTTGTTTGTTTTAACTGGTTTATAATTGAGAATTCATAAAACATATTGAGCTATTGGTTAGAGATGATAAAACTCCACTTCAAAATTAGCCTTTGGCTGCTTATTCATGAAACACATGCACTGTGTCTATGTGTGCTTGCAACATATTCTGTAATTTATACGTTAAAAGGTTAGAAAATATCAGCCTATTTATTTTAAATAAACCCCTGCAGTATATTATAAAAAACTGACTGTAATTTAATTAGCCTTGTAAACATAAAAATGTAAGAAAAGAAAATCCACCAAGGACTAAATATTGAAGTGGTAAACTTTATGCCATCTCTAGAGTAATTATTATTTATGGAAGTCTCAAGTGTTCTAAAACATAAGCACTACTGAGCTTTGATCCTCAAAGTTGGGCTCAGGGCTACAACTGGAATGTGATGCTTCAGATAACTTGATCTCTCTTCTATCTCCCACTGACTTTGTAGACTCTGGACAATGGGGTTGACTGTAAGACAGGTATCATTTAAAACACAGATTGATCCTCAATTTTATAGATGAATATTTATGATAAATGTCTAAATATGTAAAGATAAAGGTCATGATAAATCATCAAGCATGAGGTTGTATACATATGCATCTTAAGTCTGTGTGTTTTCATATATGTAATGTAGACTGCCTATTTATATATGTACACTTATGCTAATCTCATAATATATACCTCATATTCTCATATATATGTGATCATAATTTTGAGTCCAGTACTAGCAACATCAATCTTTGCTGTCTCCTCTCACAGTTTTCTTTATTATCTATTTGACAATGACCACAGGACTACATTGAGGACATGCTGCAGAGAATTTTATAGTCTAGGGCAGATGGTTTCTAATAAAAAAAAACTCAGACAGTTGTATGGCTTTAAGAAGAGAATGGGTCTTGAAACAGTCGTGCCTGGAATGTCACTTTGACTCCTCACCTCACCTAAGTAGGCTGCATCGTGAAGATATTTACTTTCTGTTCTAAGAAGGAAGAGTCCACAATTGATGGTTCTCTCATAACAAGAACCTATGCACATAAGATGGAAATTAGCTGTTTAAATATGCAATTTTTAGAAGATACACAATTTGAGATTTTCTTTTTTTTTATTTTATAGTGTATATCTGTGTCCACTCTTGATGACTAGCACTTGAAGAGTGCAAACTCGTTCATTATTCGACACAAAAATACCAATAGCAGAAAATTTCTAGGGAAGAAGTAATATTAATTTTTAACTAATTTATAGGATTGGCTTATTATTTAATTTCTGCAATGTTCTATTTATGACCACATTAAGAATTGTATATAGAAATATTTAGTTGTTTTCAAAAGCAGGTGATATGTTTATAGGTGGTAAACATTAGTGTAAAGTGTATGTGTATTAATACCCGAAAATAATCCTCAATATTATGAAACAAAAAAAAAAACCCAAAAAACCCAAATAGAAACAAATAAAAGTAACAAAAAATTCAAGTTGATTAAAATAGACTATCTAACATTAGAGCTATAACACATAAGATTAATTGATATAATTATTTTGTTTATAATTCTGAAATATAATGGTCTGAATCAGTGATAGATGCTATTAAGAGAGAGTTAACATATTATGTTCAAATATTTTAATGTGTCATAAAATTAATGTATATATTATGTCCTGTCATTATATGTAAATGTATATAATATGTATATTATATTTTATACATATATTACACTTTATATATGTATATATACATATATATAAATATAATTTAATTTTTCAAAACCAAATGTTATCTAGAATTGACATTTTTTTGGTTATATACAAAGTATAAAAATTTTGTATTCCGTAGTATATATTATGTAACATGTAATTTATGCTTAAATAAACATTTTAATGTATCATAAACATATGTTTTCATGATAAAATAAGGCTTCATGTAGCCAAATAATAACTTACTGATGTATACATATAAACACATTTGTATGCACAATGGAATAAATAAGACAATACATGTAAATAATCATCGATTACATTGCTCATAGTTACAAATTTGATATATAAATGCAATGCATCAGATAGCCCTTGGATTTAGACTTTGTAAAATGAGTGTTTCGTTTTTCTGATAATTAAATAAGCACTGATTGTATTAGTTAGTGCAGTTATTGCATAAGCTACACTTTTCATACACAAGCAAGAATATGTTCACTATGTGTGTGGTTTTCTCTTCTTTTCTTTTCTTTTTGACTGACAATGAGAATGTAAAACAAGACATAAGCCCAGTAAAGCATGGAGTCTCTTCACACCACTGTGTTTGGTTTCTTTTTCCTTTTTCTGCATTGTCCACCTCGCCTGTGTGTGGAGGACTTCATGATTGCCGGGGTGAAACGGCTGCATCCTCTGAATGACACTGACTTGCACTTGAACAAGGCTAAGCAGAACTTAATTGTATTCAAAATATTCTGCACCATTGGCATAAGATAATATTCTGGGAATATTTCATAAGGAGCAAGAATTTAAAATACAGAAATGTGATTGCTAGTTTGAATATCATCTTCTGTGACTAATTCAATGGTTTCTGGGATGTGGGGGAGTAATTTTTGGAAAATCCAGCCACATTATCTTCTGTGAGTAATTAAATTGCTTCTGTGGTGCAAGGAATGGTCACTTTCTTCATATTGTAAAATGCATCAGAAATTTGATATCTAAGTAACACAGCTTTGTCCTTCTCCAATTACTGCAAAGTGAAAGATGTTTAATTTTAAAATGTACAGTGTTTTGAAATGATCATGTAGTATTGAATGAGGACTTGAACCAACCATAGCTGAGCTATTGCATGTAAATCTGAGAAAGATTTTGCTCCGGCCCTTCTCCCATCAGACAGGAAATATTTTCATTTAAATTGCCAGGATCCATAAAAACCCAAGCTCGAGGAACAAAACAATTTAGATCAGGCGCACAGAAATCAGCTTCCTATCACCTCCCTTCTTTCCTTGGGGCATTTCTTCAGAGGTTTTTACTGATTTGATTATACAACAGAAGGTTAAATTCTCACATAGTGATCATTAGGAAAAAATAAACAGAGCAAGTACTAAAGCTGGCTTTGCACCTACTGAATGCTGCAAGTGTCTGTACTCATTGGATATGCATCTTGCAAAGCTCGGCTGTTCCCAGGAGGCCACTCCATGAAGACTGAGAGAGCAGCGTCTGCTAGTGGTGCCTGCGTGTCACAAAGAACAGAGAGAAGCTTTATAGCAGGATGCTGGAAGGCATAGCATTGGGAGGCAGACTGCAAACTGAGTTTATGCGATTTCCTTTTGCTTTAGGAAACATTCACAGGCAATTGTTGTTTTTGAAAATATTTTTTTTTTAAATTCAAGAGTCATATTCAGGACACAAAGCATCAGCAACGTTTTCAAAGTCTCTTCATTGACTCCATTTATGAAGCATGTTACTAACACTGTTCTATCAAAAGCTTTATTTATAGAATACGGACAAAGGCAGGATGTGCTAAGCATACATTCTAAAATATGATGAGCATTGGTGTGCCATCTTACTGTACCTGTGGCATTCAGTGGACATTGATTGAAAGCCAGGTCGCCTGCAGGAGTCCTTTTCCAGACCATTGATATAAGATAATCCTCTGGACATATTTCATAAGGTGCTGGAATTTAAGATATAGAAATGTGAATGTAAACCATAGTTATGTTTTCAAATGTTGGCAATAACATTATTCAAAGGCATCTAAATGTGGAATTGTTTCCCTTCTGTAAAGAATATTATTTATAGACATGTTAGAGATGTGCCTATAAAGGTCTCATTTAACAGTCTCCCAACCCTCACAAGTTCATTAACGGCTTCATAGTGTACAGGCTTTTACTGCTATGTCAATGGGGTTTTCAAACAAATGAACACATTGAAATATATTGATCAACAATCTTTCAAAATTCATTGAACTTTTAGATGTTAATTTTCAAACAAACCAGTTCTGTTTTGAAATTGTTAATGGCACTAAGAAATATGTACACACACACACACACACACACGTACACACACACACACACACCAGTCAAGCAATACTAGGCAGGTGCCCTACCACTGAGCTGTATCCACAGGCCAAGTTATGAAAACATATTGATTTGATCTTTATGTCATACTGATTTTATAATCTCAATTTATTTACAAATTTAAAAAAATCATAATGGAAAATTTAAGAACAATATATTTCTGAATTATTATTTTTATTTCTTTATTTCTTTCATCTTTTGAGATTATAATATTACCCCTTCCCTTGTCTCTATCCACACTTCTCATCTGGATACATTTCCTTGCTTTTTTCAAATTAATGTTCTCTTTTTCCATTAATTGTTATCTGTATCTCTATCTATCTATCTATCTATCTATCTATCTATCTATCTATCTATCTATCTATCTACCCTACCTACCTACCTACCTACCTAGCTATCTATCTTGTATAATGAATCATGAAATACTGAGACTCCCTCAACATTGTACACTCTACCTCAGAACATATGAACCCACTTTATATTTCCATATTGAGTTGATCAAAAATGCAATTGCACATATCACATCTTGACATTGTATTTTATTTTTAAAGTGTCATGCCATCACGGCTCAACACATTTCTGTCTCCTTTACAGATGAGGCAATGCAGCTGTAAGGAAGAGGGTCCCCACGGGGGTAGACATGATGAGCATATCAGTAAAAGTTGAATCTTATTGTTCTAACTCATCAGTAGCTTCCTTTGGGCTTCCCAAATAGCTTCTTCATTACTTTAAATAATTCAAGATACTCCTCTGAATCTGAAATAGAGAATAGATGATTCTTCTCGATTCTCTCTAATGCGCACATGCTATTGTTTGTACTGTTTGCACCCTACGAGGTCTTTGCGTCATGGATGATTTGGTGGCTGAATTTTTTTTCCCACTGGCCTGTTTTCAACTGCTATCTTTTTTATCCCACCAATGTTTTGCCATCTGATCTAATATGCTCATCTCAACCTGAACTCACTGGACTTTGCCCTGCAGCCTTTGAGACACTGATCTATTTCTTCTTCTGAAAATTACTTTCCCCTGGATCTTAGAAAGCTATTTCCTGTCTGGTATCTACCAAATACTTGTGCCATTTTCACATGTCCATCTTCTGCATGTTCTCTGCGAGGTCATCACTGTTATATGCAATCATCTTTTTAGATAATTTCAAAATTAATAACAACTGCCTTTTTTTTAAAGCAGTTTCCAGGCCCTTATCACCGGATCCATTTAATAGCCCAACTATGAATTAGAGTTGCCTAGTAGTGTAATATAATGTACCACACAGAAAAATGTGTTGAAGAGGAAAACTTGTTTTTGTTTGTTTGTTTGTTTGTGTTTCAAGACAGATGTCATTGTGTAGCCTTGGCTATTCTGGAACTCACTCTGCAGACCAATTGGCTTCAAACTCAGGAATCCTATTGCCTTCCAAGGATTAAAGGCATGCACCACCACTGTCAAGCACTTTTCTTTTAAATTCAAACATTACCTTTATTATATGTTAACTCTAAATGAGAAAATAAATGCACATGGGGGATCACTGAATGAAAAATAGTCATTCTATTCATTATATCCTCTCCCTCACCTCTATCAGAAGGGATACCATGTCTTTTTGACTCCCCCAAATGTATCAGCTGTTACACAGGGTAAATGTGTTGTTCTATCAGGGTCCCTTCCTGGCACTCAAAAATGGGTTTTGTCATTGAATCTGTTGTGGGAATGGCAGGGATACATAAATACCAGTTTATTATAAATGCAGAGAAATAAAATAACTCATCTACAAAATGTTTTAGCTTATGTAAGGGTAGGGCAGCTTCTGTCCATCTTTCCTTCTTCAAGTAGCTCAAGAAACAGCAGGGATATCACTTTAACGGTTGCCACCATCAGCCAAGTAGCCAAAGCTACCCCACTCATCTTCAGGAGTAAGTCAGGAGACCGAAACGACTGTCTGGTCTAGCCCCCAACATAGAGCTCATGTGCCTCTGTCTTCTTCTGCCTCCGTACGTTTCTCAAAGCTGGCAGCAGAGGCCCAAATATGTGTTGGCTAAAAGGAGACCAACCCAACAGGAAGGCAAGGTAAAGCTGGGGGATGTGGAACTATGGAACATTTACATTTACGCCAGCCGGAAGAGGAGTGCTGGGCCAAGGACAGTCAGGGAACTCTACAAATGATTTAAATTCAGGTCTGAATCACAGCTTTGTCTTGGCTTTTTGTGTTCACGTGAGGATACATGTCGCCTCCCTTCAGCTGTGCCAGAGACATGGAGTTTCTGTTGCTTTGGTTCAAATGTCTTTTGTGAGCTTTGGTTGGTTGGTTTTGATTGGTTTGCTGTTCGGCTTGAGGCAGGGTCTCACTGGACATGCCCTAGCTGATCTGGAGTTTGCTATGCAGAACAGGCTGACCTTCAACTCACAAAGATCTGCCTGTCTTTCTAGTGCTGTTATTAGAGGTATATACTGCCACACCCAGCCCTACTCCCTCCTGGGCTACAGAATGCCAGACCAAAGGGCTGGGTTTGCTATTTTTTTATTTTTAGCAATTTGCTGACACTCAAGACTCTCTCCCCACACATGACAGTACCTTTTCTTTCCCACTTATTTCTGAACTCTGCTAACCACATGTCAGACTTTTTCCCATGACTGAAAACATCAGCTTAAACAAATGTCTACTAATCCTCCCTTCATTTCTTTCTTGGCCGCTTACCCAAGAAAGTGGTGTTCTTTCCCATTGAGTTAGGGAAAGCAGCTAACTGGTCATTTGTCATAAATTTGTTATGCAATATGGTAGCCCCTGTTCTAAAGGTAATCAATAAAACAAACACAAATTCTGAAAATCAAAACAAAAGAAAGCCTGCTGGAAGAAGCGGTATTTGCTTGAAATGGACAGTGTGAGGTACATTAAGTACTCCATGCAGGGGGAAAGATGGATGCAAAGGCCAAAAGTCCCAGTGGGACCGGAGGGACAGTAGGATGAATAAGAAGGGTACAAGGCTCTAAGAGGACAGGCCAACACTACGGGTTATGGAGCTGCAAGTATCCAGGGAAAGGCTGACACAATTTTGTTTCCAACCTTAAGAATAATTTGCTTTCATGAAAGACCATTGCGGAAGCGGATAGAATGATGGCGTGGTGGCTTCAGGACTGGTGGTTGGACCGTTGGACCGACATCCACTCTGGAACATCCAGAGTACACTCAGGAGGGGACTAAATGAGAAATGAAGAAGACACCGGCTTCAAGGGCTTCAAGGGCTATGCCTGCTGTTTGAGCTGAAGAACCCGATGTAAAGACACTAGCTCAGTGCTTAAAACTCCCTCGCATCTCTCTGCAGGCACGGCAGGACAAAGGTAAGTGTGTTCACTATGATGAAAGGGTGCACGGAGCAACTTTAATCTGTAATGACCCTAATTACTTTCCAGTGCATTAGCCCCACAGAATTAATGCTCATACCCAGATATCGCACACTCTGTTCTTTTTCCCTATCTTCTACATCTCATACCTAAAAATAACATCTCTTCCAGCTTGTTAATGTAAGGTTCCCTTTTATTATTGTTTTATGATAGCGGGAAATACATAGGCAAGTTTTAATTCACAAGGCTCACGTAGGTAGCATAAAAAAAATTAGTAAGAATCTCTGATCGCTAGATCAGGTTTCTTTCGAAGCTTGATTTTAAATATACCATCTTAGGTTCTGATAATAACTAAATGTGGTCAGGTCCCTCAAAGGCGAACTGTTGGTATGGTCTCTCCCTCAGCACTCTCTCCCTCGGGTACTGGGGTTAGGATTGTAGTACACCAGGCATTATTTCCGGACATATGGTTTCCATATTCTTTCTCCGGCATCCTCACCCCTTCCATGCAGGCAGCCACTAAACTGGGACTCTCAGTCTCCGTGGTGGGTTCAGACGCTATCTACTCTTATAGCCACTTCCTGTGAGCCACTTCCTCTGCATCACAGGGATGGCTCCAGGCCTCTTCGGCTTAGTCTCACTTTCCTTCAATCTGTTCTCTAAACCTCAATTGTAGCGCTTAAAATATAACACATTTTTCTTTGTGCTTAAGTGACGATTTCTCCAAAAAGCCACACTCTCAGTGCCTCAACCACTGAATATACAAATTTAGTATTTCTTACAGTGGACTGTGAGCATATATTTGGCTGTGCGAGTACCACTTCTAAGACAGTACTTTTTCCGGATGCTAAAATTGCTTTGCTTGCTTCTTTTGTCTTCTATAATGAACTTCATGGGTGCTTATGATATAATAGGTGCCCAAAATATGTATGCTAAATCACTTTCAGTGAGCAAAAGCATCCATCTAGAAATTTCTGCAATGATTGAAAAGACCTCTACTTTTATTATTTAATGCAGTGGTCAGTGACCAGATTTGCCCACGGAGTTCCAAAAAAAAAAAAAAAATGGTCTGTGTAGGTGTGAGGACTGTATTTTGAATTCCATTTAATTTTAGTTAGCACAAATTTAGGTGGCTGCCATTTTAGGCACTATTGTTAATAGATTATTGCATTTTTGTAAGCCTATCCCCAAATGATTACAGAATACTTTAAAACAGGAAATTAGAATCAGTGTCGAAGTCCACAAAACTTGAGTATATTACATAATTGAACAATGTATAAAAATAACTCGTCTCTTTTGAAGTGTTCTGGCCAGTTTACCTAACAAGATGATCGCACTTCAATGCGTTTTGTCTGGTCTGCACACCTGAGGTCTTTTCCATTATGTTTTTATTTATTAACTGTCATTTATTACACCATTTATCTTGGCTCTTTTCAGTGCTTTCCTACCTCGTGTTTTCTTTCTGCCGCGGTTCCACTGAGGACCTCCGAAATACATTTCATAAAATCTATGCTTATAGCAATTTCCTGGTTCCATCCTTATATGAGCCAATGGAGGAGTAATTTTACACACAGAGAGGCTTTGTGTTCTTGTAATGGTCTCAGAAAGCTTTTTTAAAAAATTTAGTATTATGGGAAAAGCCACATGCCTCTGGGCCCTTCCCTGCAGTCCACTATGTGGTCAGAATGCCTGGTCATTGCACATATTAACCACTAGATGGCAATGGTGGGCTAAAAGGGACAATTGCTTTAATTTTGGATCTGTATCAGAAACTGCTGTTCAAAATCAAGGAGGGTAGCTGTAGCAACTATCAGCTTGGGGTGAGGAGTGTCAATACTTAATATTTTGAAAAGACATATTACTTAGGGAAAAGTAGAACGTCTTATTTTCAAGCAAGTATAATAGTGCTTACTTACATTGAGCTGTGTTAAAGTCCTTGGGTCAAAACTCTCAGCTCAGCTTCCTCTCCGCTCTTACTATACTCTATGGCTACATAGCCTCCTGGCTGTTCTTGTCTAGTACTGCAGCCAGGCTCTCTGGTCGCGGCTAATCCACAGTTGCTCCTGTCATGGCTGTTCCTCCTCATTGTCCTCCTACGCCTGTACTGATCATATCACCTTTGATCTTAACTCAGACCTCACTAGCTCAGCCATTTCCTCAGATCCCTATCTCTGTTTTCCCACTTGTCTATCACCTTGATACACTAAATACTTTCCCTAGCCCATTCATTTGTTTATTCTGGCTAGATTTATTTGTTTGTTTTTTTAAATAGTGTGATTTTCTAAGATTACAGAGATTAAGAGTTACTCCTCAAAATATAGATGGCCTTTGTGTGAGCGTGCGTGTACACATGCATGTGCAAGTGTGTGTGTTAACATGTGTGATATGACAGTATTCATTCTACTTAGCAGCACAAAGAGAAGCTAGCTCCTCTTGACAGCTTACGAAAAGCCTGTGGACTCCTGGATAGGATATCCTGATGTGTGATTTGCACACATCCCAAAAAACAGTAAGGATAAAGTCACTTAAGAACTGTTTCTTGTCACATCTACAAAACTCAGTTATGGACATGTCTAGTGATTAATCAATCTATAATCAATTAAAGCAAACAAATAGAACTATTCCAATATATTTTATGTGGGAAGGGGCAATAGATGTTCTGTTTTGCTGCACTGTAAGTTATTAAACTCTTGGATTAACTGCATTTTATTGGAGACAAAACCTCAGTGAACAAATGACAGTAAAGAAAGAGGGCAGAGTCTAGCATTTCCAGGTCTGATAATAATGTCAAAACAAATTGGTCATCAAAGATGACTTGATATTCTTTGATGGTTATATTGTTATGGAGTCAAGTCAAAATCTATTCAAATCAAAATCTAAAGAGACTTACACACTGTAATATCAATATACTTCATTCTACCTTAGTTGTATTTCTGGAATTCACTCATTCAACAAACAAATAATCCACTTTCTGGAAGTCCCAGGAAGCAAAGGTAATAAGGTAATTGCATTCTTGTTTCCTTTCTATAGATGACAGAAAGCAAGTCAGTTTATGAAAGGAATTGTTTGGCTTTATGCTTCCAGGTATTAGTCTATCAGTGAGAGAAGTCAGGATAGGAACTCAAGCCAGAATTCCAAGGCAGAAACCACAGAGTAATGCTGCTTTGCCAGCTCTCTCACATGTTCTGCTCATGCGTGGGTAGCTTCCTTACACAGCCCAAGACCAACTGTGCAGCAATGGTGCTGTTTGCAGTGTGCGATTCCTATATTAATTTACAATTAGGACATTTTCCTGCAGCTATAGACACAGGTCAAGCTGATCGAGTGAAACCTCTATTGGGATTCCCTCCTTGGGTGACTCTAGGCTGTGTCAAGTTCACAGTTAAAGCTCATGAGGGCACTCTGAAAACTTAGGCAGTTTCAGAGTAGATAAAGAGTTGGGTATAGTCATGTATAAAATACCGGTGAATGCAGGGGGAGACCCTATAAACAATAAGAATATTATGAAATAATGATTCATATACCCATCTTGATGGATTCATTTTAATCATGGAGAATTTGTTATACTGTAAATGTTATACTTGAAGTTTGGAGAATAGAGTGAAGGGAAATGAGAGTGAAGTCCAAGAGGCCTAGAGTATGTCCCTGCTACCGAGAGGGAGATAGAATCACAGGAGGTGACAAAAGGACATATATGGATTTCAAATCTACTTGGGAGGGAAGCTGCACAATTCCACAGATGAATGGCTAGGAAAGACAAGAAAGCTTCATCAATAAAAGATGAGGTCAGATTTCGGAATGACTGTCCACTGTGCTGCATCCTGAGCTCCAGTATGTGACAGAGAGTGCTCTGGGGAGGAGATGGTGACAACATTTTGCATTTGAGATATCGGAGCACATCCAAGCGTTATAAGAAAAATGAGGGGCAACAGATAGAGATTATTATAGAGAACCCAAGACCAATCAAAATGCAGAATGGTGGAGACCAGTCTCCAAGGACTCATTTACAATACAACTCCGGAGGAACCTAAGCCACACCCTCAGGGGACATTGTGAAGTAAGGGGAGGAAAGATTAAAGAGAAAGAGGAAGAGATTTTGCTGTGAAATTTTTTTTTCTAGATATTTCAGACACTACACCCATGAAGCCTCACCAATATGGCTGCCTAACATGAGCTGAAGAAGAATAGCATTGATAGACATGCTAATGGGAAAAAAAGGGGATGGGAGGGGGCAATGGCCTTATCCTCATACCAATAACTACAGTCAACTTAGGGATGCAAAGACTGGGAGAAATTCTCTTCCCCAGGGAGGAGCCCATCATTGTTTATCTAATACCAAGTGGTCAGCCCTGAAAACATGGATACAAGTAACATTATACATACTGAGCCGGGAGTGTGTGTGTGTGTGTGTATGTGTGTGTGTGTGTGTGTGTGTGTGTGTTTGTAAGGAGGCAGAAATGGGAAAAAAGGATAAGGGGAAAATGATGTAATTCTATTACAACCTCAAATAATAATTTAAAATGTTATTTACATGCATACAAATTATGTCTAGGAGGAACTGCTGAGCTGAAGGTTCATTATTATTATTATTATTATTATTATTATTATTATTATTATTATTGCTATTGTATGCTGACTGTATTCACCTTATAGATGAGAAGATACAAGATTGGGCTAGATATAAAACCAGAAGTAAGTATTTTTAATTTTTAGTCTGCAGTGTGAAGGGCTCTTGTATGTTTAAGTCATAACACACGGCAATAGCAATGGCTCTTCAGCTGTGAGATCCAACGCTTAGCACTCTCGGTGCTAAGATAAAACCTCATTTGTAAGATGCAACTGTACTCGAAGTCACAAGGATGTGGTTAGCGTGCTCCCTTAAAACAAGGTAGCAATTACTTAGTGATTAGCTGCTAATCTGTCTATTCAAACTGATTTTCCGTCTCTTAAAAATAGCAGAAATTATACAGGGTTTAAATCAATTTGATGTGGAGAATTAGCTTTCACCTCATATGCTAGAATTTCAGCATTAAAGAGAAATCGATTCTAAACTTCAGAGCTGCCATGCAGAAGAAAGAAAAAAATATGCACTACTCATGACCCCTATGCTTTAAACGGTACTTGCTGGCAAATCATGAATCATTGTATTTTGTGAATTTCTTGCTCTCGGGGAGGTAGAGGTGAAAGGGGCCGGTCTCTAGGCTCTGTGGGCTTCCAGCTCGGATTTCAGACATGAGACTTACTCCTGTGAAGAATTCATTCTGTTGCTGAAGTATAAAGCAAATGATTTTCATGTGGTATTTTGTTTATTTGAAATAGAGTCATGATATATAGGCTTGTTGGGCTTGGAATGTACAGTTTTTCTAGTTCACCCCACAAGTGGTGCAATTATGATATAACTACCCCAGTTACATTTACAGTCTTCGTGTAGAAAATCCACTTCATCTGTTTTAAGTTGTATACCTGAATTTCCGAGATGAACAACTCTTCAAATTAGAAAGTATTTAAATTAATCAAATGTCTTGCTAATTTTAAAGAGAACTGAATCACCATCTTCATATGAAACAAGAAATCAAAGTAGAAAAAGTACTTGACCTGAAGCTACTTAGCAAAGAGATGGGGACCTATGGTCAGTCAGTATACTTTACTGAGCTACGCTCAGTAAAGATGTTTACTTTGTCTCTGAGTAGAGAAGTATTTTATTGATCTGGGGACAAACTAGTTGTTTATCTCAAAATGTTACCTTTGATTATGGAAGTAAAAACCGCCACAGCGGTTTTTTGTTTTCTTACAATTACAGATTGCCTATTTGGACTTTGGATGGTATTTTACCAGTGTTGGATAGTGTCTGGGCAGGATTCTAATACATGTTGAAAAGCAAATTCTTTATTCTGTGTTGTTTAGGCCCATTTTAGTCTAGCAGATGAAATTTTAGTTTTAATTTCTTAGCATATTTGATAGAAGAGAAGTTAAGTTTAAAATTGAAAGCTTAAGAGAACATGCACAGAATTTCCAAGAATAGTGGATTTGTTTGTCCTATTATACAATTTTTCAGAACAGCTAGTTTTTAACTGGCTTCTTGAGGGTTTTTGAACTGAGTGAGTCATATGACAAAGGCTAGAATAATTAGATAAACATGTTCAGAAAAGACAATGTCGTGATGATGTTCTGAGTAAAAAAAGAATTCATCAACTACATTTACTATCATATTTAGTTATGTTTTCTCACTTTGAAGCAATTCCTTGAACCATGTTGATTCCATTTTAGGTGTGAAGCCACCAAGAAAAAAAAAATCCAGTCTTCCCTGGGCTCCATATTCTACTGTATTTTCTATGCTCCTCTACTATTAACAGGTGTTGGTAAAGCAAACACAGAGGGCCAGCTAAGAAGGAAATAGATGACAGAGGCTCTGTCATTAGAAAAGTGATTGCCTGGACCAACCATCTGAATCATGCTAAAATGGAAAAACTCTTCAGTAGGGCCTGGTTGATGTTTGCTGGTAACGTATCCTGGGAATCTGCGAGAGATGCCAGACAAAGCTGTAAATCTGTGAGCCTGTCCCACAAGGCTATTTATGAGAAGAAGAGAACAGAGCAGGTGTTGAAGCTGAGGATCAGTCATCTCAGGATGTGCAGGGAATCAATGAAGGGAAACATCAAGTTTAATATTATAGGTTAGTGGCTCTCTGTGCATGGAAACAAAAGAGTTACACTCATTAAAACTTTTACATGTTTTTTGATGTCTGTATTGAAGACAATTGTTAGATATATTTTAAAGTCTACTTCTTTGACATAATAATATTCAGGATGTGAAGAACTGAAAACTGGGAGTATGTGTTTCTTTACTCTTCTTCTCACCTTGAGGGTGTTGCCTAAGTACTGGTAAATCAGACAAGTGAGGCTAATGGAAGACCGGAATGAATTGATTTTGAAGTTTCCATCCTGGAAGAGCCTCTGAAAGCGTTCCCAAAGTCTTCTCGGATGAGCAATCTTTTTGAGATGAATTATTGTAGTAGTTATCTCCATAGCAACAGGCTTGAGTAAGGGACATCTAGTAGTGTTACCTAATTCAAACCCTGACCTTTGGCCCTCAGTGCTTCTTCCTTTATTCTGCCCATAAAATCAATTTTCTTTTTTGTCCCAGAATTGTAGAGTAGATTATGTAAAAACAATCAAACGCTAGTGCTTCAGAGAGGATCAAACACCATTTTAGGTATTTATTAAGCAGTATCTCTCTCATTCCAAGGCACTGTCCGCCTCTAATTATCTTCTCTGCCCTTTAGGATCTACCTGAGCCTCTTGGTGAGAAGAAATAGAAGTCAATGCCTAGTGCCATCTAACGCCAACACTAAACTCAGTGTTTCATTTCAGCTGAATAATTGATGTGAGCACTGGGTTAGGATATTACTGGATGTTATTTACTATAGCCAAGAGTGTTCAGTTAAAACAGTTGCTTTAACCTTTTGAATAGCTTACCAGACAGCAGCATCATTCCTTATATGTTATGAGGATAACACGCGACAGCAGAAAGAATGGAAATCTAAGGGATTAGGGGCGTACTCACCACAAGTTGAAGTGAGAAGGACACAACGCATGGCCATTTGTAAATGGTTCTATGAGTTTTCTCTTTGGAAAAGGAAATGGACATTTTATACTGACATCTTTGGCCTTATGAAAATGGTTACATCTAACATCAAAATGGACTGGTATATACCATTTATAATAGCCTGATTTGTTACATGTCCTACAGTTGTCTCTAAAAAAATAGTTTTAGTAGATTTGATTATCAACCCACCAGTCTACTCACTGGCACCCATGGAGAAGACAAGTGAATGTAACCAGACACATCTCTTCTCTGCTCTTAGCCTCTTTTACCATGGACTGAACTTCTGCACATGCATGTTGTAGCTTTTCACTCTGGAAGATGAGAAACACTGAAGACACGCTTGTGCCCAGGAACAGAGGCACGGGGATGTCTTTACTTTCTACTCTGTGGTGGTTTGAATATGCTTGGCCCAGGAATGGCACTAGTTGGAAGTATGGCCTTGTTGCAGTAGGTGGGGCCTTTTTGGAGGAAGTGTCTCTCTGGGCCTAGGCTTTAAGACTTGTCTTGGCTGCCTGGAAGTCAGTCTTCTGTTTGATTTTGGAATGAGATGTAAAACTCTCCGCTCCTCCTGAATCATGCCTGCCTGCACACTGCCACCCTCCTGCCTTGATGATCATGTACTAAAGTTCTGAACCTGTAAGCTAGCCCCAAGTAAATGCTGTCCTTTATAAGAGTTACTTTAGCTGTGGTGTCTGTTCCCAGCAGTAAAACCATAAGACACACTGCTATGATAAAGATGACATGATTAAAAGCTTCTTGGAGAGGGAAAGGTTTATTTGACTAAAACTTCCAAGTAGCAATCTATCAGGAAGAGAATTCAGGCCAGGAACCCAGAGGCAGAAACTGCAGCTAAGGGTTTTGAGGTATCTCGGTTACTGGCATACTCTGCCTGGCTTGGCTGACCCTGCTTTCTAAATGCAACCTAGGACCACCCTCCTTCCCAGGGTTACGCCCCACAGGAAGGCTGTGCCTTCCAACGTGAACCATCAATCAAGAAAATGCTCTAACAACATTCCGGGAGGCATTTTAAAACTCAGTTGTAGTTCCTCTTCCCTGATAATGCCAGCTGCTGTTTAGTTGACAAAAATCTGACCAGGACACAGCCTGCCTGCTGGAGGAGTAGAAAAGAGCTGCTTCCCAGCACTGTACATTTTTACCCCAGTCTTGTCCCCATGAGAATATTATTTTCTCTTGCTCTTTATGGAGCAGGAAAAATGAGAATTGGTGAACTGAAAATTGAATAATAAGTGATCTTTCATTCTAAAAAAGTCAATAGCCTTATTTTTCTTTAATTAATTAATTAATTAATTAACATCCCAGACATTTCTCCCCCTCCTGGTCAGTCACACAATCACAGAATCTTTCCCCACAACCCCGTTCTGCCTCTCTGAGGTAGTGGGGCCTCCTCTGGATATACCCCTCATCCTGGCACATCAAGTATCTGCCACATTAGGTTCATCCTCTCCCATTGAGGCCAGAAGCCATGAAGACTGAGCTGCCTGACTGTTACATATGTGATAGATGCCCCATTCCAGCTTGGGTATGTTCTTTGATTGGTAGCACAGACTCTGGTAGATCCCAGGGGTTCGGGTTTGTTCTTTAGATAGCTGCCACGAGAGGTCTTATTTTTGTTAAAACTTGATACCAGAAAAGCTAGAAATGGATTTGTCTACATGTGTATTGCCAGCATATTACAGACAGCACCCTTCATCATTTGTGAAGAAGTATGAATTAAATCGAACTCTGTAATCTGTCCAGCGAATTATGTCTGCTTTCACCAATGAACCTTACGCCGAGGACTTCATTTCATTTTTCTGTTAATTTTCAATCACAATATTATTATGATTACTTGACTGTAGTAGGTCACTGAAGTCTAAAAGATGACCAGGAGGCCATTATCGTCAGCATCACCTCATAACAATTAGAAAGAGAAGCTCTCAAGTTCACACAAGCTCTACCTAACCAAGTCTCTGATGCTCTGTCAGGAACCAACATGCTCAACTGCATGCTTCAACAAGCTCTCTGCATAGATTTTCAGCCCACTAAAGTTTGAAAAGAATTGCTTTAGACAGTGATGGGTGGTCCCCTGCAAAGACACAAGTGCAAAATAAGTAAAGTCTTTTTCTTTAGTTCTTTCTTCTAACTTGAGGGGAAAAAATGAAAATGAGATCTCCCTCTGCTCACATGGCATCTCCGAAGTGGGGATGGGGTGAGACTGAGACAAGGAAGCAGTGTTTATATTGGCAATATGACCTTGTTTTGTTGGCTAATTAACAACACTGAAAAGTTGAAAGATAAGATACATTTTGCATCATTAGTGCTACTGCTGCCCCTCCTTTGGCACGGAGATCTAGAGGTAAATAAGGAATTGCTTCATCTTTGGCTTCCCTGGCTCTCTGGCCCAACATGGCTCCAGTAGGTGTTTCTGAATACAGACAACCAGCAGGCTTCACTCATCATGACAGACAAAGCAATTGTGACCCCAACAAGCAAACTTTATTTGTAGATTGAGAGCCATATCTATCTGTAAGTGATAGATTCCAACTTAGCGATTTAGTAATTCAAAATTAATGGACATTAGTAAGATGGTCTGACAGGGACCACAAACGTTATATCTCGCCAGTCCATTAGTAAGTTTTGATTTCTGAATAATGTGACCTGGAAAAAAATGAATTGGAAAGGATATTTCACCTTGTAATAGAAAGCAAAAGAAGTAAAGTTATTACCACCCTACCATTTACCCATCAGCACCCGAGGGTGTGAGAGGAGACTGAGATAAATGAAATCATTATTTGGCGAGCTTGACCAATTTAAAATTGGGGACACTTAATTATCTCCCCTGGAGTGATTCTATTTCCCAACCAGTAGTATTCTTAAGATTTGGTCCCTATGACTCTGTTTTCTTATGAAAACAAATGAAACATTTTATTGGGGTAGGGGACTGATAATGTTGTTTTAATATTATTGTCCTAGTCCATTTTTCCCATAAAGAAAAATCTTAATCTTGCTGGGCATATTTTATCTGTTTTGTAGATGACGTAATGGTGTTTTATTAAATCTAGAAAATTAATTTTCATTAGTTATCTAGAAGATGTACATATATTATAATTCTCCTTTCTGACAACAGATGGTCTCTGGGCAAGGTTGATGAATTTGTTTTTGAATTCGAATTAAGTGAAGCATAAAAATAAATGCTAGTTCTTCCCAGACCCCCAATCAAGAATAAACAATAATAAAAATAATACTGGGAACAAATGCATACTTCTATTTTAAAACTAAACATTTTTTTGAAGCTTTGTTACTGACAAGAAAAGTGCCTTGGCAAATGCTAATGTGATGTGAGTAGTTTTCCAATATGTTCATCAATGTGTATATCTGAAGCAATATCTTGGCTGGAATTAGGACCACTATACCGTCATTCACAAAAATGTTGGCCAAGATGAGGAAATCATACAGGCTTAATGTAGTTCTAGGACTTAGAACTTAGTATATAAGTCAGTTCCACCTGTGTAAAACTGTAAAATAACTATTTGCAAATACCACTTTTATTGGTAAAATGACTACATATGAGGCATTAGTGGATAGATATAGCTAATATTATGATCAAAATATCATATCCTCAACAGAGGCACAGCATTAGGAAATCAATAGATGGGTACAACTTTTAATGCATAATGCGATTTGTGCAAAGTATCAGATTAAGTTATAGTAAAAAAAGGAAACTTCATACAGCTATGTATGTAAATGGGAACATTTTAGTGACTGCATATGCACTAATCATAATAATTATTTAGCTGTTTCAAGAAGTAGTTTTCACCAGGGAACGATATATTTGCAAATAAGCTGCAATTGTTTTTCCAATCACCTACGTGAAAATAAAGACATAAAATGCTAAAACTAAAAATATAGGGTCTCATAGAAGTGTTTTCAGTGTTGTCTGATAATGTATTGATCTGCCTTAAATCATGAAACCTAACAAGTAAACAGCAAATAAAACATACAATCTCTCTATAAACAGAGCTGTAAAAACGTTTTTTCCAACACCAGGTGGCAATCTTTGTAAATCTGATTGCAACTCTTCTGTTTTACCTTTGCAGATGAAATGCAGTGTGAACAGCTAATAAGCTTCATACGCTAAGACTGCTTCAGATATCTTCACACATCAAGAGGGTCTTGCTTAAAATGCTTTCCTGTTCTAATGAAATTTCTCCCTTGGCAAAACAAATGTTTTTGTTCAAAGCTTGTCGATTCTCATGCAGTGCAGGGATTTCATTGTTAATCTGTCTAGGCATCCTTCTCTGCAGAGTTCTGCCTGCTGTTTGTCTCTTATCATTCTGAATTCACATGGCCTGGAGAATTAGCAAAACTAATTTTAGATTTCATGCCAGAAGAAAACCTGCTGACAAATTGCAAAACTTGAAACTCAAGTTTCTGGACCAAAGAGAGAGATGGTTCATTGAGTAAAGGTGCTGGCTGCCTTGCCTGGTGACCTCTTGGCATCTACAAGTAGAAAAGAGAGAACTGACACCCCTAATTGTCCTCTTACCTCTATATATGTGTTTTGGCAGGCTTGAACACCTATTCCAGAAATATAAATAAATTTAATAAAAATAAAAAAGACTCTAGTTTCTGATGTGATTATTAGTGTTGAAGAGAGACAATTCTTTTAGCATTTTAATTATAGAGAGAAATGTAATGTTTTGACTCCTTGGCAAATCTTAGGAGTCTTGCATTTTTACACTGAGATGGTCATTTTAGGTATAAATCAATGTCTTCTACACTTCAAAGATGCACCCATAATCTGTAATCAGGTAGGCAAAGTGAATAGGAAACCTTTTTCTTGTTGTTCTCACAAAACACCCTGGCAAAGACAACTTAAGGAATAGATGGTTTTCAACTCATGGTTTAATACAGTTCATCATGGAGGGGAAGTCAGGACACCAGACACCTGAAGTAGCTGTCACATTACATTTGCAATTAAGAACCATGGCAGTGGTGAGCTGGGGCTGGGGGAAGGATGTGCTCAGCTTCCATTCTTACTTTTTTGAATCAAACAAATAGAGTAGAACTTTCCATCTCGAATAACCTACTCAGAGATTTGTCTTTAATGTGATTCTACATCCTGTTAACTTGCCAAATACAATCCATTTCATGTCTAACACTTGTCACCTTAACACAAAACCTAACCTCCACCTTCTGTCATCATGGGCTCATAACCATCTCATAATGCAAAATGCATTCAGTTCAACTTCAGAGTTCTCACAGTTTTGAACAGTCCTAATACTATGCAAAAGCACAAAGTCCAAGTATCACTGGAGACTGAAGGCAATGTCATGATAACAAGCTCCCATAAAATAAAGAAATACAGACTTTCAAAACAAACTAGTGCAGAGAAGTATCTGAATTACAAAATGGAGACTGGAAAGAAATAATCAGGCAAATCAACATGGAGACCTACAGAGACAACAAATTCTGTAGCTTCTTTTCACCATCTGGGACTTCAGAGAGAATCATGGGAGCTCCAAATGACTTGAGGCCAGCCTTTTCAGCCCTGCTGTCTGTAACAAAACTAGCCTCTCTCCTGGGCTGCCTCTGCTTCATGTCTACAGCCTTAATTGGTGGATGCCCCATGGTCTGACATCTGACCATCATAGGACCCCCATCATAATGTAGAATTTACCTTCACAGCATCATGAAGTGGCCTCTCAGGACCTCTTTGCCAGTAACCAGATGCCTGAGCTGACACACATTGCCTGGGCTTATCAGTTCTCTGGAATCATGGCACAAGCCTCTGTGACTCCTCCAGTGATGTCTTTCACACCTCCTCAACTAGCACAAAGTTAGTGATATTGCCGGGTTTGTGTTGCCTGCTCAGGACAGGTGTCTCTTGGTAGACACTCACATCAGCTTTTGTGGGCTGACTCTAATGAGAACTTCCCAAACCAGCTGCTCTCAAAGAATCCTCTCAGCATCATCTTCAGCTTAGGTTCTGGGATTCAAATGAACATGTTCCCCGGAAGGAGCCTTTGATGGGTAAGGTCTTATACTTAGAACATCCATGAGGTTGTCCCAGTGCAAAGTGTCAAGTTATTCTTCAATGTCTACATACTGTGAATCATCGCTGTGTTTCACTTAAAGTATTTTAACATCATCACCATCATCACCACCATCATCATCTTCTTCATTATCATCCCAATTGTTACTAGTGTAAATGTATGTCTGTGTGTGCCTCTGTGTGGCTATGTATTTGTGCACCTAATGTATGAGTTTCTGTGAGGTGTCAATGCAGCAGCATGCACACGATGGTGTACATGCAGCGATCAGAGAGCAGATGTTGAGGAGCAGGTTCTTTCTTTCCATTGTGGGCCCCATGGATAGAATTCAGATTAGAAGGCTTGCATGGAAAGCACTTTTATATACTTTGACTCTCCTATTTTCTTGCTTTCTCTGTGTAGACTTGAATGAGTGTAATACGCAGGAGCTGTGGCCCAGACTGACAGCTATCCTGTCTGAATTTCCTTCTATCAAACTGGTTACATTCAGCCTCACTCAAGACCTCAGGGCATGAATAAAGTAAGCCAGAACATTTGCCAGATGTTCATGCAGAATATTGCAAGAATGTGTTCTAATCCAATTTCTGATGGTATTCATTTTTACCTCTGAAACTTCTGGACCAGGCTTCTACTGTCTGCATTTCTCTCCATCATTGACTTCTCTAAATTCCCACCTGCTTGCCCCATGCTATGTCTGTCTATACTTTGAGGGTTCTTGTAGGTAAAATTTCAAAACTATTCCACATTTCTTCCATTAATCAGCTCTAAAGTCGTAAGAACCGCAAGGTCAAATTTATTATGACAATGACTCTATTTCTTAAAACCACAGTTCTGCATTAGTTAATAGTAACAATGCTGGGATCACATCCTCTGACAAAGGCAAAAACTGTTTCTTTTGGTTACAGTCTGAGGCAGTTGGTAACGACCTATCCAGCCAGGACACAGTGGAAGATAAATGATGGAGCTTGGATATATATATATATATATATATATATATATATATATATATATATATATATATATATATTCATATATATTCAGTCCTGCAGTCAGGGTGGGACTTCCCACCTTAGTTAGAATTATATGGATGGTTTCTCACAGACATGCCTAGCCCAGAGGTTTGTCTCCAACATGAGTTTACATCCCTTCAAATTACAATCAACTCAAAGCAGCACACCCATAGAATAAACACAACAGGGCACTTATATTCCCAGAGTTCTTCTCACTGGGCAAGTAGAAGAGCAACCTATGAGCTGTTTATGTTTGTCTTGGTTTCATCTTGACATCACCCAAAAATCATGGCTATTCACTTATTTCTTGAGTTCTCAGTGTGATACAGTTATTTTAAGGAAAGAATTCAGTATTTTAAAGAAGTCTTTGCTAGAAATGAACAAGGTCTAGACAGTGTCTCACCATGTTACTATCTGTGCTTACATGCACATCACATTCATTAGCTATTGCATCTGATATTTTACTCATAGTAAATAATTTTTATAATTGAAAATTGGAAAAAAATAGGTAAATTGAGATGTTTATGGTCATCATTAATCATAATTAATCATTATTAATCAGTTATAAAAATTAAACTATATGAGTTTCACAGTGCCTTTTCGTTTGCTTAACACTTAGGCAACATATTATGATTTAAGACTGCTTTTGTATCCCCAATAAGCAAATTTCCTAAACATAGTAGAAAATATACTGTAATGGTATAAAATTATAGACAACATAGTTTTATTCTGCTTTGTAGCTACATTTGGCCTATCATGTATTTTAGTGTCACTTTAAATAATAATAAATTTTAATAATAAATTAAAACCTGTAGAACTATTCAGACACATCAAGAGAATCTGTCATGTATTATTGTAGTAACAGGTATATTGACATTTATTAGTATCAACCTTTTAATTCAGGAAGTGCTATCCTCAATTGTATGTGCATGCATGCACACACACACACACACACACACACACACACACAAACACCACACACATGCACACACGTGCACACACAGCAGGTTCTTCTTACCTGGGCACCGCTGCTCACTGCATCTTCGTACCTCTTCACCTGTGCCTTCACACTGCTGTCCAGTTACAGTCACACCCTGACAAGTCCTCACTCTCCTCTCCCAGCCGCCATCACAGGACTTGGAACATCCACTCCAGTGACCCCACTGATTCCACTGACCATTGGCTGAAAGAAAGGGGTCTTGCTTAACAGCAGTAGCAACTGCACACTACTTTAATAATGTGTGAGTTTGAGAATATTAACATCCCTTCAACTGTTATTAAATTCATCAGGGACAAACTTTGTCCAAATATTTAACTCACTGGTCAAATACTATGCATTTTGTGATTAGAAGAATTATATAAGGATGTCTGACTCTTCAGATTCCCAGGGAACTTACGTTTAAAAACAGTAAGTTTAGTGATAACCTTTATTAATGCAGTAGTCATTTGATCTCAGAATGTCATGACTCTTCAGACTTGATTTTTTGCAGTATACAGTAAAATAAACTAATCGGTTTTGTCCATGAGACTATGTAAAAAATGGCTTTCATTTTATGACTGTCTGGTGTGGCTCTTTGAGGTTTTATGGACCGTCGGTGTCATTTGTACACAGGAACTGGCCTTACCTGTACATTCAGGGTTGTAGCACTCTCTGCTTTCTGCCCATGGTCCTCTACACTCAGAACCTCCATGAGCAGCTGCTGTGCACTGCCGGCTCCTCTGCTGTGTCCCGTTAGAACATGTCACTGAGCAGTGACTCCATGAACTCCATTCCTGCCACTGTCCATCAACTAGCAAAGCAGAGAGAGAAGACAGCATAAGATGTTCCAGCGGGGAAGGCTATGCAGGGAGCACAAGATAGCAATAATCTGAAAGATGAATCCTAGTTAAGGCTTCTCTGAGTATTTGTAAGGTGTAGATCACACTGCATGGGACTCTATTACTACTCTACAAGCTAAGACCTTTTTATTTTTGTTTCAATATTTCATATTATTTATGTTCATTTATGATGGTAATCTCAACTATCAAGTTGATGTCACTTAGTATCACCATGGTAACAAACATCTGCGCATGTCTGTGAGAGATTGTCTAGATTCAACTAAACTGAGAAGACCCACAGTTCATGTGACTAGCACCATTCTACAGACTGGGGCACAAGACTGGATAAAAAACAAGAAACGGAGCTGAGCAGTGTGCTCCTTCCTTTGTTTCCGTACTGGATACATGAAAGAAGGTGATTTCTGTTCCTGCTGCAACTCATTTCTTGGCATGCTGGTTGGATCTCTTGGGAAGGTAAACCCTGTTCTCCTTAACTTGTTTTTGCCAGGTGTTGTACTGTAAATAGCACCAAGACCAGTAACTAATATCCCCATCCTATTATGTTCATGCAGTGAACATAAGACCTCGAGCAAGGCGTCAGAATATAGAAGAACCAGGATAATCTGACCAAAAGCAAACACTAGCCAACACATCACACAGCTCATAATTTAGAAGAGCAGCCCTGAAACGAAACAATTGTGGGAATGTAACAGAGACAGGGTTGAGGAGAGCTCTAACTCCAGATTCCTCAGATGAGGACAGTAGGCTTTTGCTTCTTCTCTTCTCCCAACCTGGCACCAAAAATTTTGCTGCCCCACTGTCAATCCTAATAATATCCTACTATCATGACCGTCTTCAGACCTTACTTCTTTGACCTTATCAGGTTTTTCACACTCAGATTCCTTTGCCCCTGAGTATGCAGATGAAATATCTTCTATACACCTGTCTGGGCCAATTGTACATGCCTAAACAAAGCTTGCCCTATGGACCCTGCTCAACTCCCCAGGGGTATACCCTCCAATAAACTAAACCAGTTCTCCAAACCTGTTCCTGTGTATGTATATTCTTTGCCCACACAACTATCTCCAACCAAGACTCTGGATTGCACCCACCTGCCCTGTGGGTAAGCTTTTCTACTTCCAGCCCAGTAAAGTACATAGTGGACTGCCTATCCCAAGTAAGATAGGCAAACATAGAGCAGCCATCTTGAGCCATATACCCTGACAAGAGGCTTGTTTACAATAGCCTACAACAGCTGAGCACACTCTGATAACATCTTGTTTTAGATACCCAGGATTTTCCCTTGGGTGTGTGAGACTTAAAGGTGTGTGACTTAAGGGCGTGACTTAGAGATCAGATTTAGAGATAAGACTTAAGGGCGTGACAAAAAGGTGTGGCTTAGAAGACAAACATATAAAAGGTGAGAGGCAGACAGAAGAAATCTGTAGGAATTAGGCATTGAGGAAGAAGACACTTGGACTAGAGAACTGGAAGAAGGGTTATTAAGTATTAGGCACTTGGAGTAGGCACTTGAGACTCGAGACAGGCAACTAGGGATTAGGCACTTAGCACTTGAAGAAGGAACTTGGAATTTGGAGGCACTAGGGACTAGAAACCTGGGACTAGGAACTAGGGACTAGGAACTCAAGACTTGGGACTTGGACTAGGAAGAGAGACTGAAGAATAAACATGATTGAATCACAATCTGTCTGGTCTCCATTCTTCACATCTGGCCTCACTCTCTCTCTCTTGCTGAACCCCGACCTGAGGACCGGAGCTGCTTGGGGCAGTGCGGGCTAACGATTTAGTCCCCAAGGCTTTTGGCAGTATGGGTTCCAACTTTGACAGAGTGGTCTGAGACATTTTGGACCCCAAACATGGGCTACAGCAGCTCTCAACATTTTTGACACCCAATGTGGGGTAGCTCAGGCCACAACACAGAGTAGTAACCAAGGAGTCATATACACCATTAATAAAATGTATTTAGCAGATTGCACAGAATAATTTCAGAATCCTGTGAAATGTAGATCACAAGGGACTGGGATATCTTCTTTGGCAAATTAATGCTCCAAGTAATCATGGAGAATAATGAGGAAATAAATAGGGTAAGAGTTGTCTACAAAAGGATACGCAAAGATCCTTAACAGAAGAAAAGTAGCTATTGCAAGAAACAAGATGCAAAGCTGCTGTATAGGGAATCCAGAGATCCGAGCGAGGAGGGGCAGCAGAAGAGAATGGTCCAAGACAGCAACCAAGTTTTGCACCTGGACTAAGATTTTTGGGGCACTGTTCTCCGGAAAATGAAGTATTAAATGGAAGAGGTTCAGGTCAGAGCTAGTACAGTGTGGGAAAAGCAAATTAGGAAAGCAACTGGGAGAATCTGAGCTGGGATGGAAAGAATAGAAACTACTAAGAGGGGGTGTTCAGAGCAATTAAGGGAAGCCACTGCACTTGACTCATTCTTAGAGCTCGGTCACCTGCTCATTCACTCAAGTGATTCTGAGAACAAGTTATCCAATCTATGATTGGTGCTTGTGAGCGAGATGAGAAGGCTCCGTTCCATCCTCAGCTCTCTTAAAAATTACTGCATTATACATGTAACAAATCAAAGGTCAAAGGCCAAAATGTTCTTCACATGGTACATGAGGTTTCCAGGGTTTCACAGGATCTTATCTGTATGACAGATAATTGGTACGATGGTGGATCCTGAATAATTTACACAAAGGGTACAGACTGACATATGCTACAAAAAAAGCAGAGGATTAAACCAGAAACACCTTATTAAAATGCACATATTAGTATATGAATGTTATAGATGTGTTTATAGACAGAGGTCTACTTGGTCCAATATCATTCTATGGTTCTTATTGAGTTCAATTATGCCTAAAAGGGAAGTTAGCATCAATCATACATTCTATCAGAATCAAATAAACCTGTGAAAATCCTTCCAAGCAAACAAGAGACTGACAGAATAAGTAGGTAACTCTTAAGTCTCACATGTAGCTATTATATAGGGTTCTTTAAGAGATATCTAGCTGTACTTAATAAACCCCAAGTGAGATTAAAACCACAAAATGCCAATTTAATCACCCCGTTCATGTAATTTTAGCATCTCATTTTGTTAAAAGTACCTGATACAATCTTATCTGGTCATGTAGTATGCTCACAAGACAAAATGAATGTGCTAGTGAATCAATAGGACATTATAAATCAATGTAGGCTCTGTTTTTGGCTTTAAAATGGAACATTGTTTTCATTTCAGACTTTTGCTTTTATATTCTAAGCATTTTGAGAATGACATGAAACATTAAAGATTCAAGATGTATATCTTATGTTCTATTTGATAAAACAGCATATAGGTTGACACCTAACTCTCAATACCAATAAAGCAAAATCAGTGGAGACAAATTACATGATGCCAATTCAATTAAGTCAAGAGATAATTGGTTTGTATGTCATTCATCCTTAGAGATTCAGATTTGAGATAATTTCTAAGCATGTTTCACTATGACTGTTATGGTTAAATCCTCTTGACCAAAACAAACAAAAGAACCAAACATCGAAACACAACACAATATACATAATACACACACACACAGAGACACACACAGAGACACACACACATAGACACACACACACATAGACACACACACATATATTTAGTTACAAAGAGATTTTTAAAAGACTGAAAAAGTTAAATATGGACACGAGAGAGAAGTAGGTTGAACTATTAATTTGTTTCTATAAGAAACATAAAAATATCTTTAAGGAAACAGATCAGGAAAATGAGAGAATCTGTTTGTGGAAAGTTTGACTTATTACATTTTACCTCAAAGAAGATGTTGTCTTGCAATCAGTTAAAAATTAAACCCATCAATGTCATCCATTCATAATGTGAGTTGTTCAATGCTTGCTAATAGTGTACATATTTTTGGTTTTACCTAATGTTCAAGAGGAGTTAATATTAGAAACTTGAGAGACATTTTGAGGTTAAAATTTGTCAAAACACCCATTAAACACATATTTGAGATGCAACTAGGCTTGTTTACAAAATCAGTTTCACAATAAATAAATCAAATTGAAGATATATAAATCACTTTAACTTAGACTTTTATTTCTGTTTTATTTTACACCATGAATTAGAAGTTCATTTTATTGAATATCAGCTGAGTTGCGCTGAAATAATGACTTGATAAAGCAACTCATGGCATATACAAAAGAAGAAGAAACGTAATACAAGGTCTAGTACAAAATTCTATTTTGTGTCTTTTACTGTGTTGGCTACATTGATAGAGAAGCAGAAAAGTGAGGAATGAGAAAAGATTGGCATACATCACAGGTACACATGGACTCCTTTAGTACCAGAGTGAGGGCTCACTGCACTATTAGATTTTCCATTATTTGTTTTGAGTTTCATATCATGTCCTCATACCTAAAAATATTAATTACTGTGTTCTTCTAATGACCTTTGCACCTTGTTTTTCCAGGAGCTGGTCATCTTATTTGGCTGACCAATATTGGGAAACAATGGGTCATAAGTTTCTGGAAAGTGGAAATTAAATTCTTTTATGATTTTAAGCATATTAAATAGAGTGTGTACATTATCTTTCATGGGTTAATGCTGAGATACTTAAAGCTAAAAGCCATTTATTAATATACAGGCTACTATTAATTTAAAAATCACATTCTTCTTGGTACTAGAGAAAGTAAGTGGATAACTTTCTTATCTGAAGTTTAACTGGGGAGACAAGTGGTAAAGAGATTGATTCTCTTTCAGTACCCAGGAGCAGCACTTTACCCACTCTAGTAGAAGGCAGCAGACCAATGCTTCCCCTTCCCTAGAATCAGCTCAATAAATTCTGTGAGCTCCTCACACAGATAAGATGAATCACACAGAGTCATTTTGACCTGAGAAATATGAATAGATCTCAATGATTTTGTTCTATTATAAAACTCTTTCTGCTGAACTCTGATTCATATCTTGGTATTCTGACATGAAGATTGTTCCCTGGTAAGTAAATTAGTAAAACAGAAAACTCCAAAAGCTTAATGAAATCTGATAATGCACCATTAACTAGAGGGTGCCAGAAAAGTTATGGTGTCACTGGTATTGTGCTTCTGGATTAAGGGACAACTGTGGTTGACTAAGATTGACCAAGCTCTGTTCTCGTGATCTTATCTAGCTGGCCATGAAAAATGGACACATATGGACTAGGAGGAGTTTCACCTTGAAGATGTGAAAACAATGTGATAAGCAGAACAATACCATGGAGAATCCCCTATAAGATCTCTTTCGAATAACAATGGCAGATTCCCTGTTACTAAAATGTGTCAGCAATGCAAGGGCTATTGTAATGCTATACAAATGCAAACTCTTGAGGCCAAGAAAATGCGTGTCATGGAAAAGAGAGAAAGCTAGGCCAAATGTGGGAATCACAAAACCAGAAAGTATAGAAGATACATTCAACTGATGTATTCAGCTGATATATGGGAGCATGAAATCAGAAGATACTAAAGGCCATATGAGCAAGGAAGATATGAAGCCATGAGTGAATTTGCAAGTAGACACATGGAATAATTTACATTTACGTGCGTTGTTTTGTGATAGATAAATTATACCAGGACAGGAACAATGAGAATAAGAAGAATTGGGGTTCCATACTATGGTCTAGGTAAGGCAAACAAAAGGTTGGAGTCTCTGGAAGATGAATTAAAAGAAATAACAATAAAGAACCAAACATGCTTTTGCTAAATCATATAGATAAAAAGAAGATTATTTTATTGGGCTCTTTGACCAGTTACCAAACAAATGAGAAATACATGGTACTAAAATTTTTTTTGTGTGTATTTATGATATTGAATTTAGATGTTTATATAGATATTATTGCATTAAGTAAACTTTGCTTAAAACTGCACCTCAGGTTAGAAATGAGTTTACAGTTAAGAGTGCTAGAGAAAGCCCTATTTTGCTTCACAGGATCTATATCAGGCATCTTACTACCACCTGATATTCCAGCCCTAGAAGAATCCAACAGTTCTGGCCTCTGTATCACACACACACACACACACACACACACACACACACCTCTCCACACACACACAATCACAGCTAAAATAATTTTAAAATTAAATTTAAAAACATGGTATCTCTATAGTTTAAAAATAATTTTAAAATACCAGGTTGTTCACAATCAGCTAAAAGTGAAAGTTATAATAATATACTCCATATAGTGAATTCCAAAAAAGCAGGAGAAGCCATACCTCCACCAAATGAAATAGATTGAAATCACAATCAGAAATAAAAGGCAACAATAGGTCAAGGGTTACTTCAATAATAAAGTCTAAAAATTCCTTAAACAGCCGACAATAGAGATACTATGTAGCAAAGCCTCACGCACCTAAGGGATGAAGAAGAGGAAGCTCGTAAAGGTCAGCTTCTATACCAGAAAGCATGATATAAAGAGCTTAGCATTGCAGCAGCTCAAAGCATCAAACAAAGGAGAACAAACTAATCCCAGATTTATTAGAAGGAAGGAAATAAGAGATATCTTGGCAGAAAGAAATGACAGACTAAAACAAGCAAGGAAAGAAAACAATGCAGAAGATTAGTAAAACAAAGGTCTGTCTACTTGAAAAGAAAACAAAGTAGATTAACCAGAAACCGGACTAAGTAGACACAAGGCTCAACTATATAAAACAGGGGATGAAATGGGAGACTTTACAAGTGATACCTTAGAAGTTAAAAGATAATTACAGAATATTGTAAACAACCATAAATGGCAACAACACTGCCTGACTGAGAGAAAAGGACAAATAATTATCACAGATATCTTACCAAGACTGAGTCAGAAGAAACAAACAAAAAAATTAAACACACCAATCCTAACTTATGACATTGAGTCAATAATAAATATTTTTGAATAAAAAAAAGCAACAACAAACAAATCAAACCTAATTAAAGGTCACTGCTGAGTTCTAGCAAACGGTCAAATAGTTGCTACTTTCAAATTATTATAAAAAATTAGAGAAGAAAGAAATCTTAAAAACTGTGACAGTTTTAATAGAAATGCACTCCACCCTGCACACACCAATAGGCTCACTTATATATTTGAATGCTTAGTCACCAAGAAGTAGAACTCTTTGATGGAGTTAGAAGGATTGACAGATATGCCTTGTTGGAGTAGTTGTGGCTTTGTTGGTGGAAGTGTTTCATTGGGGGTGGGCCTATGCCAGGTGCAGTCTCTCTCTCCCTGCCTGCAACACAGGATATAGAATTCTAAGCTACTCCACCAGTGCTATGTTTTCAGTCATGATCCCTACCACAATGAAAATGGACTAAACATTTGCAATAAGCCCTCCATTAAATGCCTTTTTTTTCCCCTTTTTAAAATAAGAGTTGCCTTGGTTTTGGTGTCTCTTCACAATAGAGCAGTTGCAAAGACAAAAACATTCTATGAGTCTGCCATCACTCCCCTACTAAAGCAAGAAAAGAACACACCACCAAAGGAGGCTCTCAGGCTAATGTTCTTTTTCAAATGTAGGTCACAATTATTCAGCAAAAATAATTTAATAATACAGAAAATCAATTATAATAGCACATTAAAATTAATTAAGATGCTCAAGTTGGATCCATTTCTGTGATGAAAAGTGGGTCAGCATAATCGGGTCTATAAACATGGCAAGCCACATCAGAAGAATGAAGGATAGAAGCTCTAAAACTATCTCAAGAGTAGCAAAAGGCATCTGGCAAAATCCAACATACCTGTCAGACAGCAACACTTAACATATCAAGCATAGGAGGAAGGTATCTCGACATAATAGATAGAGGGTATATTGAAATATAGGATGATGTCCCAACTTAATATAAAGGATAAATAAATATAAATGGATAGGGGAAGCTGACAGCTTTGTTTTTTAGATGTTTAAGAAGACAAGGATACTAGCTTTCTCTATATATTTTTAGCATAAAGTTGGAAGTCCAGACAATCAAGAAAGAAAAAGAAAGAACATACATACTCAGAACAAATAAGTCAAATTCTTACTGTTCACTGATGGTCTGATAAAGATAAAAAACCAAAGATTCTCTCAGGAAAAAAATTAGAACTAAGAAAAGATTGTAGTAAAATTGATGCTTCTTACAAAAGCAACATAGAAAAATCAGCAGTGCTGTTAAACACCAAGAGCAAAATATATGAAAAAGAATGAACAAGCCATTAGCATATATAGAAACCACAAAGCAACATCCAGGAACAAATTGAGCTGAAGAGGTGAAAGTTCTCTGCAATGAAAATTTTAGAACATCGCTAAAAGAACTTGGAGAGTACATATAGAAAAATAAAGTCATCCTGTGTTTGTGGATTGGAATGATGAATATTGCCAAAATGTTCACAGCATCTAAAATGATTTACAGTTTCAACACAAACCTTACTGTGATAATTAATACTGAGAGAGTCAACTTGCTGGAAAGTGACACAACAATGAAAAAAAATGTCTCTGGGTATGCCTGTGATGAACTATCTAGATTATGTTATTATAAATGGGAAGACCTATCTAAATGTGGGCAGTAACATCCCACAGGCAGAATTCCTGGACAGAATAAATGGGAAAAGGTATATTAAACATTAGTATTATCTTTCTCTGCTTCCTAACTGTAGATACAATGTGACCAGATGTGTCAGGCTACTGGTATCAAATATTCCTTACCACAGTGAACTTGAGGCTAGACAAGTTCTTGAATGTAGTAAGCAGGGATTCATGGATTCTTCCAGTGTGAGGTTGGAAGAAAAGAATGAAGAGGCAAATATGGACAGTGGAGGCCTCCTGTGTGGTTTAAGAGAGGAACAAATGGTGTACCAGACCCTGGCTTAGGTGCTATCCATGTGTATTCTAGTAAAGAATCTGGCTGTATTTAATCCATGGCCAGAGGCCTTGAGGGAGACTAAATGTATAGGTCATGGACTTAATTATTTGGTTGAGGGAATGTCAAAAAATGTTAGTCTTCAGGCTGTGTTATGGTTAATGCTCAATGTTCTAATTCCATCTGAGGGAGAGAGAGAGACAGAGACAGAGACAGAGAGACACACACAGAGAGACAGAGACAGAGAAAGCGACTGAGAGAGACAGAAAGACAGAGAAAGAGACAGAGACACAGAGAGAAACAGAGATACAGAGACAGAGAGGCAGAGAGATACAGAGAAAGACAGAGAGAGACACAGAGAGACTCAGAGAGAGACACAAAGAAATAGAAGAAAAGATAACAAATTCGTGAATTTATGAATGGAGAGGTGTTAGAGAACATTTGAAGATTGAACAAGAAGGGTGCAGAGGACTAAACATGTTCACATGTTATACAGATTAGTGTTATGAAAGAGCAACAGGGTCTTGCACTGGAATAAGAGAATGGCATCTGGAGGACTAGATCCCACCCACAGAATCAATCATCCATTGAGAATCCTTGATCACTTGGAAGAAAGAAGCTTGAACTGACACTGCAACTGAAGGTTTTTTTCTATAAGAAACAGCCACACAGGAAAGTGCATGAGGTGAGCACACAAAGGCCAGCAACTACAATCCAAGAGGGACATGCTCCAATCTGAGGTGATGGATGCTTTAGCACATTGTCTACATTGCACTAGCTTTGGAGGCATGACAGATGGAAGACAGGAGTCTCAGAACTTGTGCACAGATCCAGAGGGAGTCAGAGGCCCAATGTTTTGCCAGAAGTGAGGGTTAGAGTCCCTTAAGGATGCCTCAAAAGGACACTTTATGAAACTGTGAAAATCAAGCCCAGCTTGCAGTAGCAAATCTCAGATGTCAAAAATATCAGGGCAGTGAGATGACTGCCAATGAAGGCTGCAGGTGTGAGGTAGTATTTGCATCAAGAGGTAGGTGATATGTGTTTTAAGTCAGCAGAGATGAAAGACTGGTGCTACATAGGACATTGAGAGGAGGCCACATGATTCTAACGCAACACTCAGATGACACACATGGGAACTGCAGGATTTTTTGTTTGCCTTGGCTGAGGTTTGTCTAATAACTCTTTCCTATACACCATTTTTTTTGGAAAATGGAATGTTTATTTATGTCTTGGTTATCAGAAATATATAACCTGTTTTATTTTTCAATTTAAGCATTTATTTATCGGTTTTTATGGCATGCATATGCCGCAGTAGATATGAGTGTTGGAGATCATAAAGCAGCTTCCAGGAGTTAGTTCTCTTATTCCACTATATAGGTTCTAAGGACAGAACTGCAGTCACTGGGCTTGGTAGTATTCACCTTTATTTTCTGAACCATCTTGCTTATTTTATTGGAGTTTATATTAAGAGATTATTTTAAGGCTTAGATGAAATTTGGACTTTGCACTTACAAACAATGTTGAAAAATTTAAAGACAAAGAGACCTGTAAGATTGAACTGAGTGTGCATTTTGCATTTTGAGATATCCACGTGGGCACAAGGAACAGGGGATTTTAGCTTAAAATAGGATAATATATGGTATGATAAAAACCAATAACTGATGAAGCTGTGATGCTTAATCTTGGTAGTCAAGTTGGTAGGACTTAAACTCACAAGGGGTTAGGGGTGGGAATGTCTTGGCATGCTTGGGGAAGATTACATAGATCAGCTTATGTGAAGTGAGCTGAGCAACAGCATTACTTGTCATGTGACTGACTGTGGATGTAACATGGCTCCCTCTAGCTCCTGGGAAAACTAAGAATTTCCCCACCACGATATACTACTGTGCTTGTGAACTTCAAGCAAGAATAAATTCCTCCTTTTTAAAGTTTTCCTTGTCAGTTTTCTTCTTCTTCTTTTTTCACAACAAGCAACTGAAACACATAGAGAAATGCCAATGCCAGTTTTCACAGAACTAGAAAAAAAAGCAATTTTAACATTTCAATGAACTACTAAAACCACAAACATTCAAAGCACTCTTGATAAAATACGAGCCAAGCAATATCATTGTATGATGTTTTCTAAGTGGGTTTGATGACTACGATAATCAAGACAGCATGAAATTGGCAGAAACACAAGTCTAACAAAACAAAAATTGCATAGTTTTTAAGAGTAAATCTATGAACCTAGATCCCAAAGAGTCTAACTACGTTTTAAAAGAATGATTGTTGAGAGTATAGTTTTATAGAGAGATATCAATGAAAAATTGAATATCCATGGGTAGGAGAATGAAACTAGACTCTGTAATTTCTAAAACGTGACAAGAATGGAACCAACTACTAGAAGAAAATGTAAAAGAAATTTTCTGAATATTATAGCTGACCAAAACTAGAGCCAACAAAATTTTGATAAGTGAGCTTACATAAAACCAAGGTTCCTACACTGTAAAATAAGCAATCATGAAATGAACGACAACCCATTGAGTGCAAAACATATTTGGAAATCTACACGTAAGAGGGAGTTATTTTCCAGAATATATATGGAATTCCTTAAACACCAAAAAGAAAAACAGTCCAAGTTTTAAAAGAGCAAGCATTCTAATTAGATACATTTCAACACAAGACAAACTAGCATTATCTATCTATCTATCTATCTATCTATCTATCTATCTATCTATCTACATATATACACATATATAAGCCAAGGCCAGATGAAAAGTACAATGAGGTACACTTTTAACCCATTAAGAACAGTTCTCCTCATGCAGGTGAGAAAAGAACAGTCTTTTTTATTCTGTTGGAGGGAATACTATTTAGTATATCCATTATGGAAATTGCTTAAGTTTCCATCAAAGACAAAATAGGACTAGAACCATCATGAGATACAAGAATCGATAATTTGAAGAATCACCTGTATGTCTCTGCTTATTGCAGCAGTGCCTGGCGGGAGAGCCAGGAGCTAAGAAATAGAGCCAATTGGTCTATCAAGTGAGTAATGGACAAAACCAGTGTGGGACAAGCAAATGGAATATTACTCATCAGTAAAGCAAATGAGATATGAGTCAAACCTCAGTTCATTATGCTAAGTGAAATAACCCAGACATAAAAAGATACCTGTCATATGACCTTCTATGTGTAAGTATGTTGATCTTAAAGACAGAATGGTAGTTTGCAATAAGAATCAAACCCTAGACCATTAGTTTAAGTGAAATAAACCAATCAGAAAAAGATAGCTGTCATACAACTTTCTATGTATAATGTAAGTATGTTGATCTTAAAAACAAGGTAGTTACCAGAGGCTTAGGGACATAAGGGAATAGATGTATTGATGGATAATGAGTTACATTAAGATAGAAGCAAAACCTGATATGCTTTACATAGTATTGAATGTGATGATAAGAATAATTTGCCTTCAGATCTTATTTAAAATATAACCCGTTTCTTTCTTTTCCTCTCATAGAAAGCCATTTTTTTTTCCAAATGTTACACCAGACCTCGTAAATTCTTCTAAGAAATGCACAGAAGTCAGAATCATCATTTTCTACACCCCTTTTGATTCCTCCCAATTACATGTAAGGACTTGTTTCTTTTTACTTTTTAAAATAAATGTTAATCTTTCAATTCAAATACTCCCATTGCTCTAGGAGCCCTTCTACAACAGCAAATAAGAACACAGAACAAAAAGGCTTTACTCTGAAGCAGCAAAATCCTGAGTGATCGAACAGGGTAGGCAATGTGCTCCCTACTACAAGACAGCCACAGGAGGCAGTTAAACTTCATGTCAGCAATTAGACAACCTACTCAATTTCTTGGGGCCAGAAGAGTTACACTGGCACAGGATGAGTTGTTAGATCTCTGGTATTCTTATCCTGCCATATATAACCAGGCCAATCTGGAAGAAATACTAAATGTCTCCTATTAAATTTTATATGACATCTTAGTAAATGTACTGTTTTTAGTCTATTCTCTAGATGAAGAATTGTTTTGGATACAGAAGAAATAGATAGATTATGTACCCAACCATTAAGGCTTGTATAGTTTAGATAGTGAAACTAGTATTTCAGCAGTGATTCTGTCCGACTATTGCTGAATGAGTAAATCGGACAGAGAGGACTTGTGAGCAGAAGCATCCTGGCATCTGCTAGTAAAGCAGTCTGGCTTAATGGTGGAAAAGCCGGGGATCTCGGATTCACATTTAGCTTGGAGTCACCAGGAATCTGAAAGATCCTTTCATAAAACACAGCTCAAATGTTTGGAGAAAGCCTGACTTCTTGCCTTGGAAATAAACAGAACAATAAGAAAAAAAAATAACAATCTACTCTTTCTACTTGCTATTTTCAAATGTACTATGATAAAAGTGAAAACAAGTTACAACATTATTTTAGAAGTTAGAAATTAATGCATAAGCAAATGACTTTAATAGGAGGAAAGACATCGAAATGGCAGGAATAAAGAACAGTACACAGTGCAATTCATTTTACAAATAATGTACAATTAATAGAAAAAAATGTATAAGCTAAGAACTTAAAAGATTAGTGGTATAGGGTTAAAAGCCCCACATGACCTAGGAACAAGCATAATCAGCACGAAACAGTCTAGCATATTAAAACGACAAAATCTAAATTAATGAAGAAACAGGTTAGTGGGGCAGCAAGTGAATGTCAAATGGCAACATTCTCAAGCAGAGAGAACTGCAGACCTTTGAACCAAGTGTACACAAGTGCTTAGCATCATCCCACTCCCTGTGTCACCAGAAGGGCTCCCCCGCTGAGGGACAGGCAGGCTACTCTCCTATGAGGGCAGGGCATCAAATTGTTGGGTCAGTAGGACACTGAACCAGGAAGTGTTCCAGGGCAACTATCCTTAGGTTATAGCTCCCTGTCAGAATTTGCATAAATATGCAAATGTGCCTGGAAACTAGACCCAGGGAAACTCTCCACTGTAGGTACTGTAGGGATTCTGTTTAAGAACAGGGTATCAGAATGACACTTTAGCCACATACAGGCATTTGGTTAATATTTGCCCCACTCACATAACAAATTATTCATTTCTCCACTAATATTAGTGACTGGTACTTCTTTACCAATTACAGAAATTCTTCCTTTGTCTCTACACAGTGTATATGATACCTTGTAAGAGTAATCCTCCTTCCTAACAATATCCAGTCCAGAACAGTGTTCTTCCTTCTTCAACCTTAACCAAACTACTTAACACACAAACCTAATCCCTTATTAAGTCCTTTCTAATCCTCTCAAGGTCTCATCGACAATTCTCAGAGAATTGAATCACAATAAAAAATAAAAAAAGAAGAAAAACATAAAAGCAAATATGGCCTTATGAAAGCACAAAACATCTTACTACTATGTCACATTTCAATAATGAAACAAATGTAGAAAAATATATATAACTAGAGGAATTGAAATGAGGTTTAAAAATTTTGTATTTATATATAATAGATGTAGATAAAATTATGTATGTATGTATGTATGTATGCATGCATGTATATTTGCCATAATTTGTTAGAGGAAGACCAAGAACCAAGTTGCATAAATAGGAAGGAAACAAGAGAAATTCTATATACTGAAATACGTTAGTGGTATCACCATGGATAGAATGCTCAATTAGTTACAGCAATAAAATTTTCAGGAAAAGAGCAACCAAGACACTGTGGCTTGGACTGTGATTTTTTTTGGCTTAGGTAAGAAAGGCAGACTACCAAGACAATTAAACACTAAGGGTATCTATTCACATACCCTTCCATAATAACTCTAAACAAGCTGATTCCCACTGCTGCCCTCTTCTGCCCATCTTCCCCATCAACAGCAGCATCTGTTCTCAGACAAGACATTAATGTAGCAAGGGTGATGATGTTAATTATCAACTTAACGGAATGTGCAATTACCTGGGAGGAAAGCCTCAGGGTATAACTGGGAATGATTAAGGGTAGTTTTTGAGTATGTCTCTGCAGGGTTATCTTGATTGCAGTAATTGATGTGGGAAGGCCCACCTTAATTATTGTCAGGATGATTTTGTGGTCAGGGGAATCCCAGACTGTATCAAGTGGAAAAGCAATCTGAGAACTATCAAGCACTCATTTACTATGCTCTGATTATTGACTAGATGCAATTCTTCTAGATGCTTTAAAGCCCTGGTACCTCGACTTCCTGACCATGGTGGGCTGCACCTTGGACTGTGAGACAGAACAAACCCCTTCTCCTGTAAGTTTCTTCTGTCATGCATTTCATCACAGCAACAGGGACAGAAACTAAGACAGTAACAACTAAAGTAGTAATGCCACATTTACTCTATCCTCTCTCTCTGTTTAGATGTGAGGCAGAGGGCTTTCCACCCACAAAAGAGTGAGAGAAGCTGGATACGTCCTTAGGAAAGCAGTTGACAGGATATTAACTACCTTCAGTTGTATACCAAACTGCATAAATGAAGAAGATTTCATTATTTGATGAATAATACATGTCCCCCCCCTAGAATACCTTATAAAGTTTAGAAACATTTCTTAAAAGAAAGGGCCTGAAAGCCTTTTCTTATAGTATTACATTGAATTATATTGCCATATACTACTGCAACTTACATGTTGAATCATAAATAGTGAGCACCAATGCAGTTTTTGATTTTGTATGTTTCTTCTGACCGGGGGAAGCCAAGGAGACATACAGTAATAGTAACCATTTACTTTATTGTTCATATATTTCCTACCAAATTTATATATTATAAAATAATGTTTAGGGCATCCCAGACATCAAGATTATAACAAATGTTGGATTAAACTGTACAACCACCAAACTACAACAGTTAATGACACTAGGGTGCTTCATTCAACATTTTTCACACTTATATGTGTATCTTCTTAATTTCTTAAAATTGTGGAGTATGCATTCTTTTTGACAAAGCCTTGTACCTAGTTTATACTAAAGAAGGCTTTGTGGTCAGTGGAGATGATTTAGTTTAGCTATAAACAGTTATTTCTAAGGAGACTCCTAGTGACTGTACCAAATGTATCATATATTTTAAAACCATAATAGGAAAAGTTCTAATACAGAATGAAAAATTAGAAATTCCACAGCTATAAGAGTTGTCATTTAGAATAAGCAAATTGAAATACAATATAGGAATTTGAATCTTTTGTTGAATAACTAACTCCCCCCCCCCCAAAAAAAATGACAAGAGAAAGCTTAGGATGAATTAAAGCATACAAAGACAGATGCATACAGCTTACTTAAAGAATATGAACTGGGCCGAATTTCTAAAAAGCTCTGAATAAGCCTTGAAAAAATCTTAGGAAAGGGCCAGTATTCAAATTATTGAGAATGTTTGGGTTATGTGCCTATAGACAAAAGCAAGGAATAACAATGATGTCACAAATGGATTTCTTGAAATGATTTGTAAATAATTAGTTATGGTTATGAGCCCTAGTATTTATAATTGAAATTATACATATACATACATATATATGTATATATATATATATATACTCTCATAAGATACATGAAAGTCATAAAAGCTTACATAGAACTATATAAAAAGTCTATTTTTAGATAATGTTTTTATTTATTCTTTGCAAATTTCATAAATATATACGTTATATTTCTTATCTGGTCACCATTACTTCCTTCTGATTTCTTCTAGTGATCTCCAATGTCTAAGACATTTTAAGATTACCTTATAACATAGGACACGAGGTTGAAACATATAAAAGAAAATAAATCTATGTGTGAAAATATATATACAGAAAAGTATCTGTAGGAGTTAGACCATGTTGCCTTCAAAGAGAGTAGAATATGAACTGATCTACCAAGAAATCCTTCCAAAACACAGAGGAGGGAATTTTATTTAAAACATTGCCTTTTTATCATTCATGTAAGGTGCTTGCCATCCATGGTCTTGACTATAGCTTCCTGGGAGAAAATATCATTTATTAATTTATGAACATACAATTATTCCTTAAATTTTGAGCTCTTTGAAACCGGAGATTAGAATTTCTTATTCTCTTTGCAACTATCTGTTTGATGTTTGCCAATCTTATGAAGACCTGATGACTCTGGGATGGTGGGCAGAATTCTCAAAGTTAGATGATGTAAGATGAATTACTAGGCAGAAAGAAAATGGTAAGATGGCAAAATACACTCCAAGAAAGACTATACAAACTGCCCTATGATATTTCTAAGAACAGACAATTTTCTCATGAGGTCAATGACAAATACCTTCCTTGACTGAATGAGCATGAGGGAATAGTGCTGTGAACCACAACTCTAAATCAGGTCTTGCTAGTAATGCCCCAACTCACCTCAAGACCTGAGAACTCTTTGTGATCCATCACATAAGCTAACTCTGTACATATAAACCTTTATTTTAAAACACTAACATATACTCATAGTGCAATATAGGAAAGATGAACTCCAATTGGTACCTCTCGAGTAAATGTACACCACTACAAACGTAGGAACCAGAGAAATCACCCTGTGTTATCCAGATAAGAGGCAGGAATGAGAAGACACACTTTCCAGCAAGGCGCAATAAGAGTTGTATGTTTTATGTTTGTCATGTGCACCAGGAACAATATAGAAAATATATTAGTGCAGGCTTCATCAATTGCCAAACATGCTTACCTGGACAGAGGGCAATATTACAAGGCTTGTGATGAGTTTCAGGTCCCTCACAGGGCCTTCCTCCATACTGAGGAGGTGTGCATGACCTGGTTCGTGTTCTTTGGCCTCGGCCACATGTGAAGGAGCATAAGCTCCAAGGTGACCACTCCTCCCAAACTCCATGTACTGTAATAAAGCAAAGAAGCTTCAGCCACAGAGAAGAGAACCAAAGGCAAAGACTTTGTTCTGTATAACTAAGAAAACAAAGCATTGAATAAAGTATGAAAATGTTTTGAAAACTCACTTTAAATAAAACTCTAATTAGACATCGGCTTTTAAATTTAATTTCAAAATTTATTAAAAGAATAGAAAACTACATGTACTTTTCTTCTACTGTTGAATTATGCTTTAAACTACTCGCCTTTTCACCTCTTTAAGTGGAAATTGCTTTCATTCTTTCTCTGGATAAAAGATTTCTAAGTTATTTTTAAAGTGTGGTCACCTATGAAGAATAAGCAAAATTAAATTTCTCATAACAGGGCTGAATCTTTAGAGCTAAATTGGTATTTAAATAGCTAAGGAACAATTTAATTCTAGTACCTATGATGTTTCCAAAATATTGTGTGCCAGATAAAGAAAAAGAGTTCCTGAAAATTGGTTATGTTTATTTTAAACATTTTAAACTAACTTTTTTTTTTAAAAAAATATTTTTTTCATCTAAAATTTTGGGGCTACATTCCCTTTCATTTGTATAGGAGGCTGTTTCAAACACTGTATCGATTCCCACAGGGTCCATCCCTTCCCCATTTCAAGGTGAGCTCTGATATCATTTAAAAAGCCATGGAGCTAGGAAATGATCATCCTCCTCTGCTAGTTTGATGGAACTGTAAATTCTCCTAATTATATTTCTTAAATAGCAATAAGAATAAAAACCAAATTATATAAACACAGAATTAAAGTAACCATAGACATACCAGTACTTCAAATATCTCATTATTTATAATTCCTATTTGACTGGAAACAACACTATATGTTCCTTCATAATAAGTATTGAATGTGGTATAAATACTGGTATATCTTACAAAACACTCACTAAACCTCAGAGGTTTAATCCCTTTTCTGAATGTCAAATTGCTGCTCTCGCCCACCCTATTTATTAGCACTAGTGTATTGCCTCGCAAATATTGCCTTGTAAATAAAGCGAGTACAAAGAACCCAGGAGAAATGTCTCTGCTGAGAACTGGCTCTCTTGATGCTAAGCCTCTGTCTACCTTAGAACGCTGAGAAAGCCTTGAGTCCAAATGGTTAAGGACACTCCTGGGAGGAGTGAGAGAGTACTGATCCACAGGAGAAAGGCAGAGAGAGGTTAACATCAGTACTTTCTAAGTAAATGCGATGTTTCTAGAATTTTCTTCATTTATATGTTGCTCTTGCACTTACATTCAAGCTGAAATCCAGCTAATCCACCAGCACATTACCACAAGTTCTTATCAGTGTTGTGGTAAAAGTACTTAATATCTGCAATTTATGGGTCTTTAAAGAATATTATATCATTTTACAAACCATGTTAATGTTGAATTTTGCCACAATGTATGTACATACACATCAAAACACAAGTACATTTTAATACAAAATTTTACATGGTAATTTAAATGACTTATTAGTAAGTTTCAAAAAGAATTCCACAAAAAAATTGGCATACCTTAACATTTAGGTATATCATTTTCTTATACTCAGGTTATTGACTTGCTGCAATAAGTTGTAAAAATGTGTTCAAATATTGAAAACAGCAACCCAATTAGAATATTATTGGTAAAAGTCATTTAATTATTCTATGAAAGTCATTAAAAATCTTTAAAATATAATATATAGGAGAAGTACCAGAGAGTGGAAACATGTATATGTGTATGTATATGTGTATATGTATATGATGTATATATATATGATGTATATATATATATTCATCTATCTCATGACAATCTGGAAAACTCAAAACTAATTAATATCCATTGATAAGAAAATATCCAATATCTGCATTTATCTATGCACACATAAATGTTATATAGTTTTAAAATATATACACATATATGTCCATACTCTCTAAGAAAAATATATAAAAATATTTTATTTTTAAATTATATGTTTTATCTATTTTTTCATGTATTTTCAGTTACCAAACCTTCCAATTTAATGATAAACTGCTCCTCTATGTGAAGTACTAATGACTCTGTATGACCTCTTATCAAATTTCTATAGTACTCAATGTACACAGCACACTACTAGAAATTTGTGCTATATATTATATTTATAAAAATTATTTATAAAAAATATTATATATTTATAAAAATATTCTATATTTGTGAACTGCAAAACATTACAAGGAATTTATTAGCTTAGTTAAATCATGATACTGGAATCAGAAACTTAATGCTACTTAGCCATTTTACATAGTCTTTACTGGTTGGTATATGTTACAGCTTTGTGACTCTGTTACATCATTTTAGATGCTAACTTCTATATGAGCCAAGAAATTATTAATAGTTTGTAACTTTAGAAACTATTGATTTGGCAGAAAATTAGCATACATGCTTTACAATATTTAGATTCTAAAAAAATTATATTAGAGAGGCAATTCAGAGTAATTTTGTTGAGATCAAGTTTTCAATTTAATATAAAATTTTATATAAGGTTGTTTATTTTACAATAAAATATGAAAATTTATGAATTATCTAGTAAATTTGAAAAATAGCACTAATAAAATAATTTAACTGACATCAATTTCATCCATTTATTTTGTAGTTTTCTTACTAATATTTTTTTTTACCAGATATATGGTCATATCTTTCCTTGGTACAAGCCAAAGAGAATATGAAATACACACAATCCTCAAACATCATCACCAGGTTTTGAAATAAACATCTGTAAATACTCATATGATTTAGGTTGCATTATAGATAAAATAATTCTTTTAAGTGTAGAAGTTTTTCTTTGGAAATAAGTGAATCTGACAACTCCAGCATTCATAAAAATAAATCCCAAACTATTCCATAGACCTATATTAACTTTTACAGATTCATCTTTTTTTAGTATGGACCAACAATATCAACTGGAGGTAACTCTGACCATGGGTACATTGGTTGATATCTGCAAACAGTTTTGGTTTTATTAGTGTATAAGGAAATTAATGGCTACTAGCATCAAATGTGTAGAAGCCACAGATACTGGGAAGCACTCGAATGAGCAGTGTGGTTCTCGTGGAACAAAGACTATCACGGTTGAAGTGCTGGTATTTAATCAGCAGAGGTTGAGAACCCTGGAGTAGAACAGAGACCTGAAATTCAGCTGGAACCGTAACTACTTAATCGAATGTTACTCTCTACTTTTCCTAGTTTACTTTAAGAAAATTCTGAGATGTTTCTCTTTTGGGGGGCGGAAAAGGACAAACGATCAAAAAACCTGCCAAATAAAAAGTAATGTGAAACCAAATGTGTGAAAGGCCCAGTGTGATTCTTTATTAGAGGACCTGAATAAAAGAAAAAATAAGTGAATAACAAAAATAACTCATTTGTAATACTAAGGCATTTCCTTCTTGATACAAGTAAGCTTGGGCTTTCTGCTTCCATGTATTTTGTAGAGGGTTAAGGTACTACTCAATTTGTCCCTTCTTGTCCCATGTTCATTAATGAAATAACACAAAAATTAGAGTTCTCTAAGAAGGACAAGTAAGATATTGATTTGTGAGCAAGTTTAAGGAGAATTTATTCTTTTAGATAGATGTTTATATTGATTCAAATACTTCTTAAATTTTAAACCATTTAAAGATTTTATTTTTATTTTTTATTTTTTATTGCTTTCATGATATATAATAATAAAAAATTGCATTTACCAATACACTGAATGAAAAGAAACAGCATATGAAAGAAGCTCCTATTTCCTATAACTATGTAGTTAGCTGACATTTAAAAATAACGAAGCTGATCTCTTATATTTATAAATTAAAAAAAAAAACCTGAATTTAATAAACTGAAGTATAAAAATTTTATACTTCTCTTGTGAGCAATATTCAACCAAAATTTAGAAAGACAAACATTTTATGTACATGAAGTTAAAATAGAAACGTGCAACTGTTTCTATTCTTACACATTGGTAAGGGGAACATATTTAAGAAATTAAAAACACTGTCCAATGAGACATTGCTTAGTTTTCTCCACAGGAGACACAGGGAGAAAGAATGTAGCCATTTCACATGTGGGGTAGTTTAGGGTCCTCCCACAGATGTTCTATATTCCCAGTCAATGGCTTAATCCTTTTCCTCTGATAGAGGATGAAGATTTCCTCATGCCTTACAATTTGTGTAACTGGCACCTAGAAAATCAGCTACGAATGGAAGTTGGTGGGAAGCACTCTGGAGACAATCAGATTCCAACCTGAGAATGTGTTTGCCATTAGACACTATTCTTGTCTCTGTAAATGATGTTGATACAAAGTGCTTATCAGATAAATTTATATGTCATTTGACTCAGACCCCTCTACTGATACTGTTTTAATTGATGAGAACAGGGAACTGGACTCTGTAAATCATCCTGTAAATACTGTGTTTTGGCTTCCTGGTTGAGTAGTCTCCCAGAAGAGCTAAACTATTCCTATGCAAATAAGGGCCCACAGCATAATGTTTGAGACCTGTGGGTTTCACTATGACACTCCAAGCCTCTGTCTTTCTGTATCTTCTTTTTATTTTTTTTCAGCTCATGTTGTTAAAATGCGTTTGGTCTACTACTCCCGATTTTAGACTTTGTCGTCTTTATTCTTCCGTACCTGGCTAACATTTTTCCCCTTTGAGCCATATTAGTTTTCATCTCATATTCTTTTTCAGTTAACACAGTCCTATCTGACACCTACCTACTTTCAGTAGCTATTATTGCCTTTTCCTTAATAATTGTGTCTTCCTTCCCCGCACAGTCTTAGTTTAACTATGGCTTTATCTGTTGATTTTCTACTTCTCAATTCTGACACAGAGGTTTCTCAACCTCTGTGTGAGAAACATCTCATCTACATCCTTCCCACAATCCCCCCCCTGCTATTTCCTTTCCTCCACTTTCCTCAAGGGTCATTGTTTGTTTTTTTGTTTGCTTGTTTTGTTTTTGTTTTAAATATTTATTTATTTATTTATTGGATTTTTTTAAAGCCCCCACAACATGACATTGTTCATGGGAACTATTTTGAGCTCACAATTCTGGAGTGCTGAGTATATTCATGCTGCGGTGTAGCAGATCATCAGAAGTGAAAATTTGAAGTTTTTCAGCCATTAAATAACAGCTATCTCCCAAATTTCTTATCATTATTACATTTGCCTGCTTAGAAATTGACATGATTCCTGACCACTCTTCCAGGTCCCTCAGTCCTATTTTCACCAATTGCAGAACCAGTTATTTCTGGAAATAAAGACCCCTAGAAAACATTTTGGCATGATGTGAAGGTTGAAGGGTCTACTCCAGTGATAAGACCTTTCTCTTGAACATCTTTCTTTCAAACGCTTCTGCAAAGACTCTACATGTGAGCCTATTATCAGCTGCAGCTGCACTCATATAACTTATAGTCACCCATCCATCAAATGATGGGACACAACCTAAAGGGTCAAATAAAGGGACTGAGTCAAATAAAGTTCTCACTGGTTTGAGAGGATGAAACAAATACAATAAGACCTGCTCCATCATTCAACAATACATTTTTTTGATGCAACAAATATTTCACCTGAACCAGCTCCCTCTCTGGGCTTTAAAGCAATATTTGACAGTGATGAGAAGAATCACTTCAAAGTAGTTTATGAAGTAAAACAACAGATCATTTTTGGGTCTACTATACTTTAATTTTCAACTAGATAGGGCCAGATGAATGGTAGGAATGCTGACTGACTATGTCAATCACAGAATGATTACATGTCATATTCTACTATACTTAAAATTTTTATTTTTTCTCATATAGGCATTTGGATATTTTTACCACCTTAAAAATGCAAGAAAAATAACTGAATGTTTATACTCTTTGAAGTAGCTACACATATTTCAACCATATTTGGAGCAGGGAGATAGTCACTTATCTAACACCCTGACGGTTCAGAAAGCAAATATGATCACATACAGAGTAAAATATCACAGTTGAGAAGAATTACACTTATAAACTCTAATGAAACACCCATATCCAGTTCATAGGAAAATAACAAATTGTTCCAAATGCGTAGCATGACACAATTCAAAACATCCACAGTCGTAGTTGCTGCTAACACTACCTGGACAGAGGGCAGTGTTATTGCAAACCCTTGATTCTCTTAATGGGCCGCTGCAGTGTGTCCCGTAAGGTGATACACAAGTTCTGGTTCGCACCTGCGACCCTTGACCACAAGTTACTGAGCATGTGCTCCACTGGGACCACTCTTCCACACCAGATTCACCTGCGTGCAAGACAACAAATAAACATGAAATACCGCCTTGATTATTCATCTCGTAAGCATTGTACCAAACTGACAGCATGGCATGCATGAATAATACAAATGTAAATCTATGGCAGTGAATCAAAATGTAGAAAACATTTCATAGGAAAATGAATTTAGAGGGATGCATACGATGCCAATACAAAGACTGTTTGTCATGACCTTGTTAGCAAAATGTCCTTTACAAAGTCCACTTTGCTATCAACACTGTGAAGGAAGAAATAGTCTTCAATAAAAATAATTGCTCAAGGAGTTTTACTCAAGCCTATCAAGGGTGATGTTTTTGATGCCAAAGGAGTCAGAATGTGTTTCAAAGCATATGCTGTGTCTTTGGTGAGCAGAGATGTATTGATATGTTCTAGTTCTTTCTTGTAAAATATACTTTCTATTGATAAATATTGAGTGCATCTGAACTACTGTGTATGTACACAAGATATTCCAAATGGATTTCCTACTTTTTCAACCTATAATAGCTATTTACTTTGTGGTAATTTATTAATATCTCTCTGCTCATCATTTCACATCTGATCTAAAGAAGTGATATTTTTCTACTTAAAGTGAATGAAAGTTTATCATTTCTATTAACTGAACATAGAACTAAACTTTATTCCAAAACAGGGCCCTAAGAAGCCAATTAATGTCAGGTTTCATAAACTTTTTGGTGCTTGGCACCCACACTGAAAGCATGCCTAGTTTTCTCATCTAAAAGCCATGTCATAAAGAGATATACATCATCAAATTTTAAAACAGCTGGGATGGTCTTCTAATATTCTGGCATCATTTCCAGATTTGATTTCAAAACCTGACTTGAAAATTTGCCATTGCTTTGCACCAAATTCCAGTCGAGCCATATCTGGTTAGTAGTGTGTATTTAAGTTAAGCATGCATATCATTGTCAAAATGTTTTACAGGGGAGGAGTTTTCAGCACTTTGTATCACTAATTATGCAGAGCAAAGAGCAATATATCTGTATATTATGTATTCTGTCCAGAGTAATCTTTAGCAATTTAATTCCACAGACAGAAATGAGAGTTCATTTGTCTGTCTTGTTTTCGGAGGGTTACTCAGTGATTCAGAAAGTATATTAAGTGTTACTCAACACATCTGTCTTGATTACTTCAAGGTTACTGTCTTGATACTTGATTATTTATAAATTTATATATAACTTATTTCAGAATTATCTACTGGGATATCTGTGTAAATAGTGTTTGAAGTCACATCTCGTAATTTGTCCTATTATATTGAATAATATTTTAGCAAAATAAAACATGTTTGTGACCCCAATAGTATGATAATTGTTAAAACTATCTATATACATTTGTATATATACATAAGTGAACTTAGTAATGAAAACTATAAGCTTAATATTAGGAGAACTATGTACTTATTGACATGCCAACCTCCTTGGAATGTGACTGGGTTAAATGCCATGGCTCTATGTTATTAATTATAAGCCAGACAGTTAAGAACAATGTGAATTCTGTAGGTGAAATGACAAAGATTATGAATAAAATTAGTTCTATTTTCCACAAACATGTTTTTTCTTTCTCTCTTGCATTGCCAAGATAGATATTTTTTTTAAAAAGTAAACTTAGCATGAATTAATACCAAGGTCCAATTTAATGCAACCTTGTATAGGTACTTTAAAATCTGAGTTGTCTCTACATCTATGATTCTGCATGACACTGAACATGGTTAGCAGTGGTGCCGGGTCATGAAACATCCGTATTGAATGCTAAGAGCTAGCCTTCCTCACAGCTCAAGTTGAAGATAAAATATTAAATGAAATTAAGCATATAAGAATTAATTTCAATGTCATATTTAAGAATCAAAATTTGCCACTAAAATAATGGTCTAACCATCAACTTGATCTTGTATATCAAATGATATTTCTGCTGCAATTTTTATATTATTTTTTCCTAACGTGAGCATTATCTAGTAAAGGATATTGGTTTATGTTAGAAATAGTCAATATACTTCATAAGGTAGGTATTTTAATGACACTTAAAGAATAAAGTACAGACTGAGCAACATTTTCAGTATATATATTTTTGTAGATAGTGCAATCTGCTCTAGTCCACATGTAATTTAAAAAACGTGCCAAGATCATGTAGAAAACTTCTCTATACAAAGCTATACTAAGGCTCTTTATTCTGAAGCAAAGCAGGAAAGAAAACTAGAATACTATTGTGGTCAACTGTATATTGCCTCTGGGGCCTTGAAAAACTTTATGTATTTTATTGTATTTTTTCAAACTCCTTAGCAATTTACCTTCCTCAAAAGCTACTAGTTAAAATTGAGTGAGATCACTTGAGGCAAAGAATTTAAAATTATGAACAAGATATTAATATAGTTTTACTAGTATGTTAAAGTTATGAAATTAGAAACACATTTAATGTTATATTCTTATTTTAGATCACATATTATATATTCCTAATACAGACAGGCTTTCTCACATAATAAGTGGTTACTTTTTCAAACCTGTTTATAAACTCACTTCATGTCTATGTTGCTAAAAAGTAAGAACCATTAAGATGTCTTTTCCAGCTTATTGGCACTTAGATTGAATGTATCCCTAAAATAGACATATTTATTATCTTATTTCATTTTTGTTAACTATACACATAGATGTGCAATTTAGGTTTTTATTCTAATTTCTTTTATTATGCATGAGATGGTTTGGCTGTATGTGTGATGGGTATTATGTTCCTGCAATGCCAGCAGAGTCCAGAAAGGGTGTTGGATGCCTAAGAGATAGAGTTCACAGATGGTTGTGAGCCTCTATGTGAATTCTAGGAACTTAGCATGGGGCTGCTGCAGGCACAATGATAGCTCCTAACCAGTGAACTCCACCCTTGGCTTAGGCTTTTATAGCCACGTAGTTGATGTTTAGACTTACCTCAGTCACTAACACTAGTAAGAATATTCTAGTTATCTTGGTAAAATAATACTACCTCATAAAAATATCATTTAAAAGTATGCACTCACTTTGTCTCTGTGTAGTAAAGCTTATTTTCAAGTGAAAACATGTACTGCTTGTATCGATTATAGAAGGCACTTCACTTATTTGAGAAGAAATAATGTGTGGTAGCTTCTGATTTCATTCTCCCTGATTAATTTAGCATATTATGGCATTTTATCATTTTATTATTAAACTTTTCTCCATTGTAACATTTTTTGTTCTCAAATTATGCATAGCAAATTATCATGACTGTTCATACTTACAATATTAATACCTTGATTTGAGAAACAAACATGTTCTATGAATAAAACTTCATTTTATAAAATGTTGTTATTTGATACCTCCATTAATTTAGTCTATGTGAACATCAAAAGAAACAATATTTGAGAAAAATCTTTTTTAGCTTTATAAGCGCTTAGTGTTCAATTATGAATCTTAAAAAATATTTAATGTAATACATTGCCTTTCTTAGTTCAGCATGATAATTTTATACTAAAGTAAATACAATGAACTTCTTTATGTTTTCATATATAATGTTTCAATATGAATTTATGAACCCTATTTTTCATAAATTCGGGCATCAATCAATAGTTTTAAAACTTTAATTTCCATACCCTTTCTGTATTGTTAACAACATGTGTGAGTGGTTTTAAAGTTGGTCACAAATCTATTTGTTCAGTGTGTCCTTTACTTACCAAGTCACTTGTTAGTAAAAAAAAAAAAATACACTGTGTAGAAAAAAGAATGACTAGAAAATCAGAAATTAATGTAAAAACCGTGATTACCATTTCCCCTTTTAACAATACAATATTCTTTACTATTTAAAGTTGTTAAAATATTTGTGCAGAAAAATTTTCAGAAACATTAAAAAACTGTATTTAAACAAACACTGGACTAAATTGCATGGTATTGAATTCACAAACTAATGTTACTCTATCACTGGAAATTTAAGCCTATGGTCCTCCATTTCATTCCACCTTGAAGACAAGCTTTAGGAACTACAGTAAACCAATATTTGCTATGTCTTCTGAATAAAAGTTGGACACATTTCTCATATGGCACATGTGTCCTCAAAGGGAGATGCTTAAGGGACTGAGTAGTCAGCCAAGTTTTAGCTCTCCCTTGAGAGCAGGAATACCTGAAGCTTTGCTTTCTGCTTCATTTATTTTCTTCTTGGTCTCAGACAAAAACACATTTAGAAATTTGGAAATTCATTTGAACCCTGTAATACATTTTGGATTTGAATAAGCAACTGCTTACAAAATAAATCTCCTATTAAATAATGTATCCCAAAAGCAAACCAAAAAGAACTTTTCTGGATGTGGCCATAAGAGATGGTGTTTCTAAAATTTAATGTGTGCACTTATAAAGTTTATTCTATATATTGTGCTCACAGAAGCTGAGATATAATTAATATATTAAACTATATCTCACATTTTTTTTACCAAGAATGCAACTCAATATCGGCATCTCAATTTCTAAGCAGTCAGTTCAGCTCCAGTGTTCTAAATAAATATTACCACAAACACATGAACTGAAGGAAACATCCATTCTTTTGGAGAATTTAATTAAAATTAGTCTGAATATCATGCCACATATTGGACCATATACTTGTGATTTCCTGCTAACACTCAAGAATGGAATGCATACCATTTTGTAAAAGCACATATAAACTCAGTTTTCTATTTTGAGAAAGAAATGTAAATGTTGCACATATTTGCAATAGATCGTTAAACATCTCCAACTGAGAGAGGACCCATGCCATGTCACTGGGCAGAAATCTGGACCATTTACTATGAGCAGCCAAATTCGACCCAGTGTAATTTGTCAAACTCTATAGATTATTAAAGCATAAATCCTACATTTCTATATCTATTCATGTATATTTATAAATTTAAAAAGTTATGTTAAGTAACACACATTTCAGACATTCAAATATGTAGAGAGGTTTGAATATACAATGATTGATGCAGGATTGAAGAATTTTATAAACCAGAAAGTCAGTTTGGTTGATATTTAATTAGATGGTCATTTTTTCACTATTTATCTTTTGCAATAAATTTATTTTCATATCATATATTAAATTATAAGTAGTCTAACATCTATATGTTTTAACAATCAAGCAATATTTATAGATAATAGGACATTTGGAAGAATATTTATTATATCAAATTATGTTATGTTAAACTTCATAATCTGAGTCCTATTTAAATTATAGTTCTTGAAAATTCCAAATCAAATAATTCTTGAAAATGTAACCTTATTGCTTTCCTTTACAATTGTAATGATACATTTTAGTGGTTAATTAACATAAGGAGATAATATGTAAATTCTAAAGTATCCCATACCAAAGCAAAGTAAGTCTTACACATTGTGTTTGCATATTTTTCATTCACAGCTACTTTATTTATGGACTTTAACTGGTGACAAAAAAAAAAAAATGGCTCAAAAAAAAAAATCAGCTCCAAAAACTGACAAATGTGCAGCAAAGGATCATGAAAACATGCAGTGGTTTCATTAAATTAACAACAATAAATAGAAAAATGTAACTAACGTATTACCAGTTTGTGCCATAAATTTAGCAGCATCAGCTTGTTCCTGAGGGACCCTTTTTTCATGGACAGATCGAGGTCGCTGACTTTTAATTGTATGATCTCCCATCATTCCAAATTCTAAAGACAGAATAAAGGTATATGAAAGCCTGCGTGCAGACATTTCTCACAAATTACATCACTGTCCCATGCAATATGTTCCTACCCAGACCTACAAGTTATGAATAAATAACACAGTTCTCACTTTCTATGCTGATCTGCTTGGAATATGTCTACAGTTAATCTAGAAAACCTGCAATCATGAACAGCTTTCAAGAAACAATAATAACAGTCAGTAAATAATACAGCCAATGTAAAGTCAACTCAAATAACAGAATCTATTTTACTCTACTGTAATAATGTTCTGAAGACTTATATCTGAAGAAAAAATACAACTACACTGTTCCTGAGATAGTCCTGAATGATTGTCTGCCGCCTATGGCTAAACATTTTTTAACCCCACAAGATTTCCAGCACCTTCAAAAGGAAAGGACAGCTGTGTAATCTGACTTTCTATGGTGTGTATTCTGAGGATGGATGACTTTTTTTTTTCATCCAAAGACAAGGAAGCATTTGGTGTGCTTCATGCCTCAAAAAAAAAAAAAAAAAAAAAAAAAAAATGGTAGCCTCAGTAATTTTGATTTTGACCTTCCCTGATTTAACTAATTTTTCACCTTCTCTAACTACATGCAATGCAATGTTGTCTTTTAAAAAATTGTATTAAAAAAGAATCTTGTTTTTTGTTAATTAATTGTTCTATTATGAAGCTATTCATAAAGGCAAAAAATTATCTGTATCTAGCAGATAATAAGAAAGGAGGCATTAGATTTAAAATTAGGTGTAGTGTGTTTCAAAAAATAAATGTGCTTTAAAAGATTATATGCTGAGAACTCCTGATTAGTGTGTGTTTGCTGAACTTTTGAAGTTAAATGACCTAGTACAAACAAAGTCTAGCATATTGAAAATTTGATAGCTCTAATTCCCAACATTCAGATAGGGAAAGGATATTCCTAGAGAGAATGATATTATGGTGCTATTTCTTACATGAGGAGTGTTACTGATCTCTTGATGCTCAACACTTAAAAGTTAAGAATGAAATTTTGACCAATAGTTTTATTACTTAGCCTTTTTCTCGTGAATTTTTAAATGTACTTATGCTGAAACAAAAATATTTGCAATGTATTTTGAAGGTGGCTATTCTACAAATCCTTACCTTTTATGTCAGAAAGTAAGTTAGCATGCTATCTGTCCAATCAAAATTCCACACAGTTATATCTCAGGACAAACCAAGTAAAAAGAAATTCATTCTAGATAGTTTACTACACAGTTCACATCCTGAGATGTCTGAGTGGTCTCAGTGTGGATCTCTTTGTATCAGTTTGTACAATATCAAAGAATAAAAAATGGAAATATTTATAAAATGTCAGTATAATTGAGAAAATAAAATTCATCATTTTTTTATTCCTGTCAACATTCTTTCATTCATTTCTGTATAAACTATGTGCTGTTCAAACCATTTATTTCTTACTGTGCTTATAAGAAATGTCTAATTACTACTATATTTACTATTTAAAAAATTTTAATGGTAGTTATTCACTAGTACATATTTAAAACTATAATGAAATTGAAATATCATTGTATCTTCAAAACAAACAAATATTAGTGACTATGTTTTATTAACATTATACACCAGCTTTGCACTTAAAATTATAATTTAACTTGCATGTTCTGCAAGTTTTTAATCACTTTCAATATTTACATCTGAGTATGTCTTTTACAGTACAGTTGGGGACTCTAATGCTCACTCTAAAGTCATTTGACACAATAATGCAATGGATGAAAGAGAATGTTTATTCCATGTATACAACTTTAAGTTACAAAGTAATGAGAAAACCAATTTGATGGGAGACCATTCTTAATCTTAGTGGCAGCACAACATTAATCTGTAATCTATCTATCTGTAATCTATTGCAGTGTTAAAGGAAGTATGATCCTGTAGCTTAAGATTGTCAGTTCACTCCTGGAATAAGTTAAAATTAAACATGTTAAATTTCTCATGATTTCTCCAATATAAACTTAAGTTAAAGAGTTACTTTTAAAATAGAATTTAGGCTATTATTTTAGATTGCTAGCCAAGAGATTTCTATATGCCAAAATATTTATATTATAAATGATACTTCAATATTCAGCTTTAGTGACTACCTGTCATCAATTTTTATGTCTATCTGAACATTAGTAATAATGCCTCATCCTTCGTTGTAATATTTAAGAAAAAATCCATAAAATATTTTATATTTATTTATATTATATACAGACAAAAGTTTAAAATGGTAGTGCTGATTATTGTGATAATATAATTTAACTAGAAAGTTTTTTTTTAGCAATCATAGTTATGTTTTTGTTTTGTAGTGGAGATCAAATCAGGGTCTTAATATAAGCTCTCTACCACTGAGCTACACATGAATCCCAAAACAACAATTAATATGTGGCCCTGTTATAGACAAATTACCTACAGTATGCAAGATATACTACTGATTTTTTTTCTTAGAAGGCAAACAAACACTATAGTGGCATTTAAAAATATTCCAGACATATTTATCCAGATTAAATTTATCATGGATACTTAAACATACTGTTATCTAACAAAGAGAGTTTCTGTGCAATGTCTGTATTCTAAGTTGTTAGAAAATATGCATCTCTTTTGTCTTAGCTTTAGTAAATAGTAAGATTAGCAAACGTTCCATATCTTACAATGGATTATTTTCAAACCATTTATGTTGCCTTTCATTTCTTTCATGATGGCCTTATCTTTGCTTCTAACAAAAGTAAGGGCTAATCTGATCATTCAAATGTAAGAGACAAAGCTACTGTACTAATGTGCTTTATGTGGTCAGTATGATTTATCATACTATGATTTCTGAATAATACAAAGTCATCATGAATGGTTGGTTCATATTCATACAAGTCTGCATTGGCAAAGATAATATACTACATTAGTTACACAAGGAAAATCAGCAAATAAAAACAATGATCTGCCTTGGTGAAAGCAATGAAAAGCCAGGTGGGAAATCAAATGAAAAAGTACAGAGTCATTGGGCATATGTGCATATGGTACATGGCTTACGGAAACAAAGAGTTATTTCCTTTGTCTTTATGTGGATGGCATTGATGAAGCAGTGAGTAAATAGCTACTTATGTAGATGAGCCAGCATGATTGAAAATGACTTTCAAGTTTTAGGGTTTTTCCCTAGTCCTTCACTGTGCTTCTCACTAAAGGCAGGAGTTTCTGAAAGTTAAATGTATGAATGAAATCTTTTGAAAGTCACTTTCCTTATGTCTAGGCCAGTGACTTGATTAAGTAGGTGATCTGTAAGAAACATAGACTGCAGCCTTGAATCTTGATCATCGGTTATCAGTTATGGGAATTCTGTTTGGAAAGTAAGTAAGGAAGACACTAATACATGATTTAATTTATCAAAAAGTTAAAATGTGTCTACTCATTATTTGGCTGTTTATTTTGATGAAGCTAGAAAGCAGACATTAATACTGTCATTTAATATACAGATTGACTTCATAATTTGCAGTATTTTTGTTTGCATTTACACCAACAGCAACATAATCCAGGCCATTAAGGCTTTACACAAAGCCCCACTTATACTGCCTGACTTATACTGTACAAACTGCTACTGTTTGCCAGGGAACTAGACCTTTGCTAAGGTATTCCTCCACTGGAAAGGGCTGCTCCTAGGACAATATCTGTAGTAAATTCCCTCTCCAATTTCAACTTCAGCAATAGCACCCAAAACTACTTTCACGATAAAGTATTAAGGAGTAACCTTTGTCATCTTGAAATACTGATTTGCCTAATACCACGAAAAAAATTTGTATTTTATCTATTATATAGATAAAATTTGTATAGTATATATCTTATTTTTTCTATCACATAAAAAAACTTCTATTTTTTCATATTCTTTGTATGAGAATGGATCACATGTACCCCTGGCTGTCTTGGAACTTGTTATATAACAAAGGATAAACATGAACTTGACCACCAAACTTTATACACAGCCCACACAATACAACTTTAATACAACTAGAAAAGTTAAATGAGATTTCTTTATCAAAATGTAAGCAGGAGAGAATATCAAACACATTGCTTGTTGGCAAATGAAAAGTCTATAGTTGCCATAAGAAAGTGCTAATGACCAACAGCTATTGAATTTGACATTTAGATTCAGATTAATTGGAAATACATGGCACAATGATTTTGCATGTAGACATTTTCTGTATAATAAAGTTGCAAACTATTGAGACAGTAAAGAAATACTTAGACCACCACTATTAGGATGTAATTTTGGAAATTTGAGGTTGTCTAATTTTTCTAACTCTTTGTAAACTAAATTTACATATTCACATTCAAAAAGCATTTGCTAAGTGCTTATATAACCAAAATTTTATCAAAAGATAGAAGGGGAAAGAGACAAATATTGAGGTCTGCCCAATACAAATTATTTCTAAAAGTAGCATGCATTAGCAAAGACTATAATTTTTAATTATATGCAGTAGCTAAAACCATACAGCACTTTAACAATACTTCCTATTGGTTACACATCTTTTACTTTTCTAAAGAAGACAGAGAACTGAATCAATGACCAGAAAATAACTTTAAGTGAATTCAAGAGTGAACATTGCAAATAAATTAATAAACACTGGAAAATATTTAAATGAAATAAAGTAGCAAAACAAAACACAGGAAAAAAAAATGAAGCAGATGTTGTCTGTGAAGCCATATACTATCTTCAGGAAAACAGACTGATCTCAGAAGTGATCAGGAAACTTAAAGCTTTGGTCAGAAGATACATGGATTTGAAGATTACTTTGCTCTATTTCGTCTGTGTTTGCTTGTGTGTATTTATGTGTACCACGTGTCTGCAGTATTTGCAGAGTCTAAAAGGGTTCATTGGATCTCTGAGGACTGTAGTTTCACATAAATGTGAGCTGCTATACTGGCTGCCTTGTCATCCTATTTCCAGGCCCAACACTGAGAGCAGAGGCATCCTTAGTTAGGCTTTTGTGTGTGTGCTGCGAATCTGAGCAAGGGTCTTCATGCTTGCTCACAAGGATAGAACACCAACAAGGAGTTTCTCTGTAAAAGTCTATTGTTTTATTTTTGTTTGTTTGTTTCCTATTTTATTTTTTTAAAGACAAGCTTTAGTTTGATATTTTGATAGGTCTTACATTCACATACATTATGGTGATATGCATTTTATTAGAAATTATAACAAAATTATTCTCATATAATTTGTTTTATAGCTCATATTATATGGCACTTTTAAATTTACTGAGCTATTTCTCACTTATTATCCTAACAGTAAGCCATAGAAAAATTTGACTTAAAGCAATTTTACTACACAGAGACTTACAGGAAATTTTATAAGCTATTCCACAAAATATTATATTATTTATAGAAATTATTTAATACGATGTTCCAAAAATAATTAGTATATCATTTTATAAACTGTTATGCCTTATTGTTATAATATTAATAGAAGGTAAGTGTTATCCAAATTTAAAATATTATACAAATGGTTGTTTGACCAAAAGTAAAAGTAAATGTATAAGCTATAGGTAATAAATACAATACTTTATTTTTTACTGTAAGTATGGCTACCTCCACTTTGAGTTGGCAAGTGATAGGTTTTGCTTTATTGCTTGAAGATGAGAGAAGGTTCTTTCTACCTTTGATGTATTCTTTTTAAACTTTATTCAATATATTAATGAAGAGATGGATTTTTGGAGGGTCCAGAAGGAGTAGTTCGGCTCATCTCTGATTACCAACCATCATGTTTCTATCACTTACTGTAGAACACTATAACTTAAAGCAGTGCCATTAGCACACACTTACTAAAAGAAATATCAGGCCCGACTTTCTTAGTGAAAATGATTCTAAGATATAGTATCGGTGGTTTCTAAAATAACTGGGACACTAACTCAGTTTCCTTAGTCTTACAGGTTATTTCCAGGGAAAACAGCAACATGGTGAACAATTTCTACATTTTTCTAATGCATCAGCTTACCCTCAGTTAACATTCAGTCAAGTGGAGCTACCCAAGTGGGAAACACTGTAAGCAAAATCCAATTCTATGTGGCAATCTAAGAATGGTGCCCAGTCCCAAAGCAGAGGCTAGCATACTAAAGAAAGTGAAGGCCACTTTAATTTGCATGCAATGGGTGAAAAGACAAAGAAATAGGCAATTAAGAAATACATTTCATGTCTGAGAATATCTTGCCTTGACTTCGTGAACATACTCCAGATGCTCTTTATATTCTAAAATTACACTTATTTTGAATTCTCAGGTTGGGATTAAGTCTGTAAGCATATGGACTACTTCAGCAAACCAAGAGGCCCAGGCACTTGATCAAGTCTGAGTAAAGGTCACATAGACTTATACTCATGTCTTCATACATGTGATTTTTGTCAATACATTATTTGGTTGCTTCAAACATTGTTTATCTAATCAGTATTTTCAGAGTTCTTTTAATCCATTTCTGTCATGATTTAATATTTTTCTATTCTGCAAAAACCTAAGATTTCATAGTTTATACTTGAGTAAATACAGCAAATATATTCTTGTAAGCTTTTATACTGGATGATGATTTTCCAGAAGGGAAATGGTTTCCAAATGTCTTTGACAATTGCCGATTTTTACTCATTCAATAAACACAAAATATGTATTGACTTCAAGCTATGGTAGAAAATGAGAAAGATAATTTTATATGTATCCAAGAGGCATTGAAATTGCCCCAATCAGATTTATGACTTAAAATATATAAATATTAAGTTTACCAGGTAGCTGATCAGAAAATTTTATTATCAGTGATCATCTATATTCAAAATAACCTTTAATTAATTCTTTAGTTTATAGATTGTTTTGATCTAAAGACTATGTAAATGTCTCAACAATATTATTTGATGTCTTTGTTAAGTGAATATTTAAAACCCTCAGCATGAAATTCATGCCCACACATTTCAATTACTTCTTTTATTCTTCTGATTTTGTACTAGTTTAGTCTCTGAAAGGTCATAAGAAAACAGTTTTCCTTCTCATTACTTACCTTTGTATAATTTAATTATTTTGTTTCTAAAAATATACATGGAAACAAAGATATACTTTAATACAGTTTTGGCGATATGGGCATGGTGATACAACTTTGTAATCTCAGTACTTGAGATGTTGAGTTAAGAGAATTACAAGTTTGAGGTCAGCCTAAACTGAATAGTGAGTTTAAGACATGGTAGGGTTGTATAGAAAGAACATATCTAAAACAAAACAACAATGAAAAGGGATTCTGTATTCTTAAATGTTTGGGAAATTGAGAAAGGTAGATAGGAAATTAACTCAGATGGGACAACTTAATGAAGTCATGTCTCCAAATAACTAAGTATAGGATGGCTGTAGCTAATAGCTGGATGGTAGAGAGGGCTATCTTTCTACTTGAAGCCATAGGTTCAATACAGGTCCAAAACAAAAACACAATAGCTTTTAGCTACTGATGTACTGATATATTTGTGAATCTATACCTTTATATTTATGTCATATAGTTGTATATGTAAATTTATACATATATTTATGACTTTGGGGATAATATATATTATATAATAATAATTATATATCATATATATTATATGTAATATAGACTTACACACATGTCTTCTTTATACATGTGACTTTTTTCAGTACATTATTTGGTTGTTTCAAACATTATTTATCTAATTAGTATTTTCAGAGTTCTCATGATCCATTTCTAAGACATGATGTAATATTTTTCTTTTCTGCAAAAACCTAAGAATTCATAGTTTATACTTGAGTAAATACAGCAGCAAATACACTGTTGTAAGCTTCTATACTGGATGATGATTTTCCAGAGGAGAAATGGATATATATATATATATATATATAATATATATATAATATATATATATATATATATATAATTAAATGTATGTTAAATTAAATTATTATGTTGATTTATATATTAAATAAACATAAGGATTTTGGTAGCAATGAGAGATTCCCAAAGTGGATTTTCTGTGAGGAAGCATAATAACATTTGATAAATATTTTCACAAATCTCTTTTAAATATTTATCCTGCTATTCTTTCCTACTAGTGGCATGTAGCATAGGAAGGGAAAACATGCATTGCCATCTTCTTGTTGTATTTGAAGCTTAGGAATGTTCATCATCCCTGTCTTGGTTAGTGCTTTCACACTGGCTCCAACCCTGTCCTACACTGAGGTACTACTTTTACATTGTTGTTCCCTGGATCTGCTTTTTTTTTAGTCCTTTGCTGTGCATTTGATTTTGTATATAAATACAAACAGAGTGGGAATTTTAAAACCATATCTGACCTTATTCTTTATAGGTGTGGTGGTTTGAATATCCCCTATAGGCGCGTGTATTTGAATGTTTGGCCATTGGAAGTGCCACGATACGATGTGATGTGTGACTGTGCTGGAGAACGTGTTTTGCTGTACAGGCAGGCTTTGAGGTCTTATATGGTGAAACCATGCCCAGTGTGGCATACTATCTCCTTTTGCTGTCCGCAGATAAAGATGTAGAAGTCTCAGCTCCAGCACCATGTCTGCCTGTGCACTTCCATACTTCCTGCCATGAAGATAATGAACTAAATCCCTGAAAATGTAAGCCAGCCCCAATTAAACGCTTTTCTTTATAAGAGTTGTGCTTGTCATGGTGTCTTCTCGCAGTAATAAAACCCTAATTAAGATAGAAAATTTAAAATGATTCTGCTTATTACATGGATTAAAAGGTTAAACCAACTTTTACCATGTATGGGTTTCTCTTTATAAAGTCTCCCTACTATTTCATATTTCTGTATTTGTAATTTCTTTTAGGTTAGTCACGATTTTGAACCTGCTTTTTTTTCTCTCCTAGAAATTTTAATTTAGATTTTCCTAATATTGAATATTTATTGTTCCATATGTACAAGGT